>NC_140587.1:757479371-757796871 GCF_964204655.1 Triturus cristatus
TTTGCAGCAAGCGTGACTGTCATATCTCACTACTCCCAGTATTGTCACAAACGGCAGCAAAAGATCACAGAGGGAGGATGTGGAAATGAATGAAGATAACAGTGTTACGGCTGGCTCGTCCCCAAAATGAATGAGTATCATTTAAAAATGCAAGTAGCACCAGTTGGTAATCATAATACTATAGCAACTCACTCTGTGCCACTATGTGTCGCAAGATATTGACTCCCTTCTCACAGTCTCTCTGTGAACAGGCGATTTCACATGGTGGAATGGTTTTCCAGTTCATGTTTGGAGACTCTGCACAGCTGTATGAAGACGAGGTTGTGGTGTATTATTGTGCTATAGTACGCAATCCCACCCAAAGAGAATAGTACTGTGGTACGGGCAATGAGGCTTGAGGCATGTTGTTTTTTTAGCCATTAGGTATTTACTAAAGAGTCGATACGGGCTCTCCATTTTATTCCTAGATGTGAACAACTCCTGATTCATTATTACCTTTTCTTTTATCCAGCCATGAATCACTGATCTGCAATAAGCCTCCCATAGACTTTTTCTGGTCAGTGGGGATCTTTATTGATGTTTGCTTCTCCAGAAGGACGTATTTTAGAGTGCCTATCTACCATTTTGAGAAGTAAAATGATATTAAGATGGAGCTGTCTTGGACCTCGAGGCTGATCTCACAATAGTAGAGGTCTGGGCGGCGCTTCAGCGATTGACTAGGGTAAAGGTTCCGGGTATCAATAACTTTCCAGCGAAGTTTATTCAGGCCTTTTCCTCCCTCTCTTACCCAGCATCTGCTGGAGGTCCACCGGGAGGCCAAAGATGCCGGTGTACTTCCTCAGTCCATGCTTCAGGGCTGCATCTCTGTGATGCTAAAACCAGGTTTGGACAGTTTGGTCCCATCCTCCTATAGACCGCTACCTGTCATTAACACAGATAGCAAAGTCCTTTGTGACGCTTTGGCACTTTGCGTATACCTGGTGATTACTCACTTAATACTTGAAGATCAAAGTGGGTTCATACCTCATCATAACACTACTATGAACCTCTGGAGATTAACACATGTTTTACATGAGATGGAGGGTGTGGAGGAGGAGGAGTTTGCCATCATCTCCATTGATGACACAGTTGACTGGCAGTACCACATGTAGGTGCTGGGTGCAGTGGGCTTCAAACTACAATTTAGAGTCTGGAGGAGGCTTCATTACCTATGCTCAAATGGTTGCCCGATTGCCAGAGCTACACGCCAGGCCTGCCTGCGCTCCCGGCTCCTCTTTGCTATCACCCTGGAGCCAATAGCCATTTGTATTCGGCAGGAGATGGCACAGTGGGGGATTACAATATGTGATGTTACCCATTTGGTATCGCTTAATGCTGGTGACTCCCTCTTTTATTTAACCGCACAGAGGCACTCCCTCCTTCTACTTCTGAAGCGTTTGGACCCATTCAGGGAAAACTCTGGCCTATGGATTAACTATAAGAAAGCTTTGATTGCCCCTTTGCTTCTCTCCTTGCCTGTACTCCGGACTCCCTACCGTAATTGCCCCTTCGGTGGGATACTGATAAATTCTGTTATTTGGGCATGGCAGTGGCACATACACAGCAGAAACGCTTGCAGTACTCTATCATCAGGGTCATAGAGGGGCTGCAAGCTTCCGTCCAATTGTGGAGCACTCTTTCCCTTAACTTTATGGGGCGAATAGCTATTTCTAAAATGGGATTTTTAACATGATGCCTCTGCTCTATCCAACACTCATTTGACCACCTTACCCCGGATGTGTTTCGGCAGCTTCAGACCCTACTTTCCTCTTTGATCTAGTAGGGTAGACATTCTTTTTCAACCATTAGAAGAGGGGGCCTGGCAGTCCCAAATCTGGAACATCATTATTTAGCTTCTCAAATGCAACCTGCTGCACATTGGCTCACAGAAGGGGGTAATTGGGAGAAAAGGCTATTAATGGACTCTACTAGAGGTTTTATTCTTCGTTAAATCCTGATGGCGGCAGTAAAGGTTTTGGTCATGTGCCTTACCTAATTAAAAACACAACCTTATTATGGGAGCACTCTGTGAAATAGCTTTTGAAAAAGGCCCCCTTTGCCAATTATCTTGTTTTCTGGGATATACCTGCATTTACGGTGCTCACTGACTCGGTGAAAATGTCCACCTGGCGGCAGGTTGACCGTGTGACGTGGGGGATCTATATCCCAATGAGGACTATATCTCTAATTTGAAGCCAACCAGACCAGTTTCATCTTGAGAGCAGGGTATTTTTTACTGAATGCTAGCTTAACTGATATAGTTAAAGAAATCTTGGCGTCATTCCTGGTGGTCCCGAGCTCTTTGCACACCCTCCTTGGCCTTGCTGGAGTTAGAGAGTCCGTCTCATTTAGTTTCCTTAATTTATAAAGCCATGTCAACTGACTGGATGCATCGCCCCTACCCATCAATAGGGCAGCCTGGGATAGAGAGCTGCAGGATGCATAACAATAACACGCAGTGGGCTAGAAAGTTCAGCCCGGTGAAGTCCATTTCGAGCAATTTCAGATTCAATCTCACCCACTTTCATTTTCTATATCACACTTACATTACTCTGTTGGCCCTGCATAAGATGGATTCATCCAAACCAGCACATTGCCGTGCTGCCCACACCCTGCAGCTTCTTTTTTACATTTGGCATGGAATTACCCACCTGTTCATGCACATTAGATAAGTGTGGTTGCTCGGGTAACAGCAGTTGTAGCAATCCCATGCCCACCAGAACTTAACATTTTAATTTTGGGAGATATCCAAAAAAGAAAAGGTCAGAAAATGGCATTTAAGTTCTTATATGTGCTCCTGGTGCTGGCTTAGTACCGAGTAGCAATCACATGGGTGGGAACTGTGGGTACTAGTCTGGAACGCTGGGAGAGGGATATGGCTGAATGGACAGTGGTAGAGGAGATGCGGCTGAAAATGTGTAGGCATGATGACTAACTGGGAGATGATCTTGAGAAGTGGGAAGAGTTGTTTACAGATTTCTTAGGCCCCTCATGCTCTTTGCGGGCCTCCACAACTGGGGATTGTGATTTGACTCCAACAACAATGCTTGATGTTTTATATGAGATTACTCTTTTGTATTTGTACGCAACATGCTGAATAGGTGCAGGTCTCCGTTACTGGGCATTGCTTTATGTAAATTTCTCCATGATTATTTTAATTAATTCATTAATGCTACTTTTCCCTGTGACATTTCTGTTCATGGTGCTTGTTGTTATTTACAAGTTAATGGTAGAATAAAATGTAAACCCCCAATTAAGGATGTCTTTAAAATATATATATATATATTAATATGGAAAAGGGGTCGGGTCTCAGTATGTTTGGATATTTTCTTCAGCATTGAGGTGGAGGATATAAAAGGTCTTTGGAATGAATAATAAGTTTCACTGTTCCTGTTTACTTTCCACTTGAATTAAGGTGATAGCAATGCTTAATTTGAACTAGTGTTTTCCGGTGCTCGGCACTGACACTTAATTGTCAACACCAGATCTTATTCTAGTCTGCCACCTGGTGGTGCTATTTGTCCAATTTAGAGACAACACGACAACAGTTGGTTGTTAATTCCATATACCTTAAAAATTACCAATACCTGCCTCCCAAGCCATTCCTATAGCTTTGGGGCCTTGGAATGGTCTGAATTGTCACACTTGGAGGAGTGTGATGCTTAGTAGTTGTGTAGGTACTGTCATTGGCATCGCTGGCAGGGGCAATGGGTGGTGCAAGTTGCAGTGGCCTCCTGACAAGGGCCCTGGCACAGATTTTTTCACAACTTAAACACTGGGTGATGGTTACACATGTATCAAGCAATGAATTGCACTGTGCGGGAATAATCACATGCAGCCCTAAGGTTATGGTCTCAGCACTTTATGCATGAATAGTCTAAGTGGTATATGGAATACTACAGTCGTACACGTTCTTTAGTCTAGGCACAGGTGGACCATGAATTGATATTATTTGCCTAAATAGAATTTCCTACTGTTTTCGATGCTCTGTTCGCCTTTACTTTTAACATTTGAGGACATGGTTTGCCAAGGTTGCGATGAACATTTATTACTGTTCATTGATGTTTCTGCAATCAGCCTGGAACCCTCTATTTTTACTGTTTATTTGAAGTGTGTTAAGCATGTTGTCCTGGACATGGTGGGGTTGAATCTCTTTACCACCATAAAACGTAAGTGAACACATTTTTGGCGTGACAGCTGGTACCCTGACTGCAGTGTATGTGGTTGGAAATACGAAGAATTGTACACTGAACAACATGAGACAGATGTTCAGAGCCCTTTCCTTTAAAAAAGAATGTATGAACGGGAATATGGTTTATGAGAATCCTATGAAATTGATGGATGTTTCATATATTGAAATTGTATTTATAACTCAATCAAATCAAATTCTAAATATACGTGTTGTTTAATAATGAGCTATGTTTGAATATATGAATTGAATTACTTAATGTTCATTAAGGGGAATAATTATTTATATAAAATGTAATAAATCTGTTTCCTCATTAAATACATGTTGGGACTTTAGCCGACTGGCGGGGGTGCTCAGGTTAGAAGATGGCTGACAAGCAGCACCTGCCAACATGCAGCTCTTCACAGCAGGAGGAATGGTTGCCATTGCGTAAAAGGCAGCAAAACAGCCTTTGTACTAATACAACTTCAAAGTGTTGCATTTTGTGAAGCAAGCAAAGTTTTGGGGAAGGAATGGTTAAGGAGCCATACTGGGTTACTTTGCACTTTCCCACACCACTAGTCCATAAGTAAACAATTTGGGCCTGCGTCACAACACTTTTTGCAACTCCCTGTATAATTACGGTCAAAATGTTGAAATTTGAGGTCACACAGAAGTTGTCAAACTTTAATTTCTTGGAAACAGGATTGTAGAATTTCCTAAGCGTACATTCTACTTACAGCATTGGAAAACGTTTATAATTGATTACTTCAGTAGAGGGCGGAAAAATAAGTGTTCACAAGGTAGAGACCCCTCCGCAACTCTAGGTACACTATTTCTCAACCCTTACTTAAATTGTGAAATTCCAAGTCAAACTAAAAATTCTAAACACTGATTCAGTGACACAGGATACCATTTTTTTCTTGGAGTTTTATATATCGCGAACTTGACCCGAAGGCATCAGTATCAGAGCGCTTTACATGAGCACCAGTTGCGTTACAGGCAGACACATTCTTTTGTTTTTGTTAGGTACAGGGAGATTAGTGATTTGCCCAGCATCACAGGATGTTGAGCATTGTTGCCGAGACTCGAACCTGGTTCCCCAGATTCGAGGTCGACCGCCCTAGCCGTTAGGCCACATCCTCTGAACAGGGAACAGGATGGCGGTTAAAGAAAATGCACTTACCTTTTAAACGGCTGCCTGCTTTCCGTCACGTTGCCGCTCTTCTTGACAAGGTCCGTACCAGGAAACACCCAGGCTCCCCATAGCCAATCACAACTTTCCAAGCAGTGGGGCGACGCTCCTCTGCCTTAGCGCAGGAGCCGCCCCTCAAAATTAATTGAACACAAGTTCCAATTATGCTGTTGGCAACTGTTCCACATGGGCCTATTTTTCTCTTTAAAAATGTATGTAAGAGATGGAAAAATAAGTGGTAACAATTTAGCAGCTGCGTGGCCATTGGAAATGTTGGGAACTCCGTAGGATATTCACAATGTATTTGCTCATCCTACATACGAAAAGCACATATAAAGTTATTCCAAAAAGGTTGGAGTCAATGTTCATTTTCGGGACCAGCGTGCCTCAAACATTCCTATTTTTTAAAAAAAAATTAGGATTTTTTTTTCCATGTGGATTAACAAAGACACAAAAGGATACCTGCTACCGCACATTTCCGCAAACCAGTGCAGTTTCTGCCTGTGAGTAATCCACTGGAAGTAGGGTTACTCACTGAGCTGGAGACTGCTCAGGGATTAATGTCAGTTGCCAGGTTACTCATTACATCCTGGTACAGCTGTCTTCTGTCACTGAAATCCATGCGCCTCCTCAATAGTTTGACAGAAGCAACACTGAGTTTTGTAATTTTATAATGTGCCTAACAGTGTGATTGATAATTACTATTTATGAAAAAAAGCTAGAGAAAGGCATATTTTCTTTATTTTACTTGTTAGTTAAATTGCATAGCTAAAAATGTAGAATACGAAAACACTTACATAAAACAAAATCTATAATTCATCTTCTCAGTTCCCCCAGACGGCTGGAGCGAAACAGCCTATTATTGCTGAACTGTTGAATTGCAAAATTAGAGAGTTGTTGAATGTTAAATTACTTAAACAATCTGATTTTGCAGAATTACTTCATATATAATTGTTTTGGGGAATATAAGTACAGCTGTGCTGACTGTGGACATGGTATAATTAAGTAGAATTCTTGCTAATTTTCGTATTTGTTATAAATTACAAGTGCATCTAATGGGAGCTTACTGAATAGTAGTCCATTATGCAAGTTATTTTAGTCAAATGAATGGTGTAGACTGCAGTTAACCTGCTCTGTATGGTTGAATAATGTATTTTGCCAGAGCAACAAGTATACATGAGGCTCTTTTACATATGATTCAGTGTGCCAAAAACTGCAATGACGATTGTAATTGCAAAATCAGGATCAGTGTAATTGTTTGACCGTCACTTGCACTTAAGATGGCAGAAAATACGCACATTTTCAGGGTCGTAAGTTTATGATTTTTTTGCGTTGCAAGCATGACTGATTTCAGTCAATCACCAGAGAATGTCCATAGGGCTGGAAGTGAACACCCCCAAATTCGTAACAGTAATTGCAGTGCAGCAGGGTTGCACTTGCAATTACTACTACTACCAGTACCTATACATTTGGGATGTGGATAGATTACGCGTAATCACATAGTCATCTTTTATTGAATGGGGAAGAATTTATTTCTGTTACTCCTGTGATTTCTTCTTACTGTTACATAGCTCTGGGCATTTTAATAGGGACAAATTCCTCCAAGTGTGACCTAAAGAATTTGCCCCTGTATTACATGCGGTAGTATGCTCTACATTAACACTGCATGTGAAGCTACCATCTTCTTCATAATACTGCTAGAGGGCATTTGTATTGGTCATCAGCTCACTGTTTAGTTGCTCACCTGCAAATAGTTTCCATCCGTACAGCTAGCATCATGCTGCACACAGGCGAGGTTTCACAACGCTACACCAATTTGCACTAGTCTTGCCCATTATGTATCATCAATAGTGTGATCCCTGCACCCACATCCTGATCCTACCTTTCAGTTTGTTGGCCATAGTAATATCCTGAGTGAAGAGATTTGGGAGCCGGTATTAACTTTTCCTCATATACTATGCAGGGGAGTATGCTATTATTGCTCTTACATCGTTTAGAAAGTTATAGTGACATGAAGTTTCCACAAGCACTACTAGATAAGCGATTGAATGAGAATGAATGAATGCTTATGGGTGTAATAGTGGGAATATTCTGAACTTGGCAAGGCACCATTGTCTGGTCAGGTTTACATTCCCTCGAGGAAGATGGCAGGAGTGTCTGTGAAATACAGCACTTTCTCCCCAAGCATTAACAACTGCCCTTCCCTTACACATGTCCTCTCTAGCGCATTGATTTTACAACCTTTTTATAATGGTACGTTTTGTACAGTTTAATTTTCTAAAAATATGATCAACATTACAAAATAAGCAAATCCCTATATATATATATCCAATGCAGGAGAGCAATAACTTTCCCAATATTATCAAAGGAGAAGTATCATCATTGCGCTCAGAGGTTGCGGCTTCTAGGGAAGTTTGGACATGTACCATTGTAGGGATGTGCAGCGTTCACCTTTATAGTAATAGGGAGGACACATTTTATGGTCAGAGGTTTGAAAGTGTATTGTGTCTCTCTGTGTCCATATCGGTGTGCATTTTTGAGGGTTTATGTAATTAAAGTATGCAGGTTCATAGGTTTTCCTTGTACTCTCTTGTGCAGGACATACAGCCTGAGACCACCACAAATCTCTTCTTGTCCCTCATTAGCCCATTTCTCTTTTTATATTACTTCTGTCTCTAAAGATATGATCATGAACAACCTAACAACATATCTTTATGCAGGAGATGTATTGCAATCACAATGTCATTGGTGACAGTGGCTGTCCATTGTTATTGATATTTCCAAGGACCTAGTAAGAGTTCACCAGGACATAATAGACGCAAACCAAATTGGACTAACCATTCCCTACTTGCTGGCTAGTAAATGCTCCCATATTTGGTATACAATGAGCCCTTAAGACTCTGTCTGCCCCAGTGCCACTGCTGATAGAGACACCTCTGAAAACATTTTTTTCAGATTTTATTTCCCCTACTTTGTGTTAGGGTGTCAATTTCAAGTCTTTATTTCGATTTTCATCATAAAAGACAACATAAAAAAAAATATTAAAATTTTAAAAGAGGGATACAAAAAGGAAGAAGTGGGACCTAAGTCTCATCGTAAATTGAAAATGTGACGTACATAGCAGCGACATTAATAAATGAATATCACGATGTTAAGAATCATAAAAAGTATTATAAGGTAACCAAATATTCAAATGAGGCGTAATTTATATGCACGAATAATCCAAAACCAATGGAGAAATTTTGCAACTGCAATAGTCACAGATTGGGAAGTATTTGTTTTAAGACACCGCAAAGCCTCAACACCTGTCCGAAAACCCAATAAAAGACAAATTGGTTTGAGCCAGACCCGCCTTGGAATTTTATACTCCGGACAAATGAATAAAATGTGCGCAATATTTTCCCGTAGTGCTGGGCAAAAGGGACAATCAGGAGTTAGGTCTTTACGCCATTTGGCAACAAAAGAATTAATAGGAAGGGTGCCCACCCTAAATTGGTGGTATCGCTTTCTGTCCTCCACAACTGTAATACAGTCCCAATAGTTTTCAAACAAGGGCCTGTCCTTGAGTGCCAAATAGTCCGAGGTTAAAGACGGGCCAATGCTTGATCCAAATCTTCTTTCTGAGACCACCCGCCAATATAAGTCTTTTAAAATTTTTCTGGGGGAAAAATGTGTGTTGTGGGATCTTCCCATAAACTTGCTAAGCCCATAGCAAAGTAAAAGTAACCTGACCTCCCTCATCCATAAGATCTTATGTGCCTTGTCAGCCCCCCTAACGTCCAGGAAAGCCCGAGCGTACTCAGAAAGTTTTGGGGTAACCCAAAGCCGCCTCCAGTAAGCCACTGGTCTATATCGTGCAATATCCTCTAAGCGCAGGACCCCCAGGTCGTAATAAAGGGGAATAAGAGGAGTGGATGTTGGAAGGCCAGTGATTATACGCAAAAACTTGTTTTGGGCCCTAGGACAACTGGGTAAGATTAATATAGCCCCACAGTTCAGCCCCATAAAGAGTCGCCAAACCTATCTTGGCATCGTATATTTTAAGGGCTGGTATCATGGGTCTAGTGTCAGACAGGTGTAGCTCTTTTGTTAATGCACCAGTTAGCTGTGCATGCTTTATTATCACTTGATCTATATGCGGTTTCCATTCCAACTTCGACGCGAGGGTTATACCCAAGTATGAGAAAACCTTGGTCTGCTCTAGTTTAGTTCCATCCGTCACAACAGTCCCTCTGACGTGTTTAGACTTGTGTAAGACCATAAATTTCGTTTTGGTTACATTTACAATAAGCCCATGGTCTTCACAGAAGACTTCAAACACGTCAATAGCTTTTTGTAGGCCCTGTTGGGTCTTGGAAATTAAAAGAGTATCGTCTGCAAACATCAACAGAGGAATCAACTTACCATCCAACTTTGGAGCATCGGTAGGAGTTTCCTTAAAATAGTTGATCACTCTGTTGATGTATAAGGAAAAAAGAGTCGGGGCTAAAACGCACCCTTGGCGTACTCCCCTAGCAATTGGAAATTTGTCTGTGACGCTGCCTAATTGATTCCATCTGACTTGGGCAAAATTGTCCTCATGTAATTTCATTAAAAAAGATAAAATAGCTATAGGCATACCTTGATCTTTAAAAACTGACCACATTTTTGCTCGAGGGACTAAATCAAAAGCTGATTTGAGATCAACAAAAGCTGCAAATAACATACCCTCTCCCAACTGAACCACCCTCCAATAAATTAACAAAAACCTAAATACCTGATCTATGGTACTTGTGTGGCTGCGAAAGCCTGCCTGGAGTGGTGATAGGACTTCCTCCTCCTCAATCCACCCTTGAATTCTTAATAAGACAAGCCTAGCTACCACCTTCTGTATACAGTCGATCAGGCTTATGGGCCTATAATTGCCTGGATCAGAGCGCTCTCCCTTTTTAAAGACTGGAATGATCTGGGCGCCCTTCCAGGTATTAGGTATGGGTGAACCGTTGGATATGCAATTAGCTAGGCACAAAATATAGGGTGCCCACAGTTCCTTGTCATGCATAAACAGGTCAGCCGGAACCGAATCCAAACCTGGTGCTCTACCTCTAGGGATAGAATTCAATACCTTACGCACCTCATTTAAATCAAAAACCAGAGGAGTTATATCCATAAATGGAGAAATAATTGCTGTACAACTCCCCTCATAAACATCCGTGGAAGCAAACTGAGATGCATAATGCGAAACCCACAAATTAGGTGGCACAAAGTTGGTAGGTTCATTGCTTTTAGTACCCCTACCCCACCTGACCATGTCCCAAAAGGAACACATTGATCGTTCTTTACTGGCAGAGTGGAGGTCCCTCCAATAATCCTGGTCCCATGCTCGTTTAGCGTCATATTGAGCTTTTTTATAAGATGCACGAGCATTCCTAATACAAACAATATCCTTGGTTTTAACTGCGTCTGACAAGGTCTGATATGCAATCCTGCATGTTTTCCCATACCATTGGTCCTCCTTTCTGGGAGGCCTATTGGGTTTGGCATGAGTCTGTTTAGTAAAAAAGACTCTAAGTTGATTAAAAAAAATTGTATGGATAGTATTTGCATTTCCCATATCTTCCTTCTGAGCAATACAGTTTTGTAAGGCATCATTAGCTTTAATAGTTAAATTCCTAATACATAAAATCTGCCTCTCATTCCTTAGACAATTGACCCAGTTAACACGCCTAGAGTCATTAGATTGGACAATCTCCACCTTCCTAGCAGGGACCTCCTGACAATTAATATTAAATAATTTAAATGATAGTAGTAGGGGGTCATGATCACGCTCCATCCTTTCCACCACTAACATATCCTTAATACTAGGCCAATGTTCTTTATTGGTAAGTATATAATCAATGCGGCTTTTACGTAATCCATTATTGAACGTAAATGCCTCATTTTTGTCGGAGGCTGATCTGCCATTTATTGCACGAAGCCCATGTTCAATACACAATACCTTAAGCTGGAATACAGCCTCAGTCCATTTTTTTATTGGTGGGAGTGTCAGGTGGGGAATATTCCAGGTACAATCCTCTTCTAAAGTGAGATCGATATCATTAGTGTCCAAAGGTTCAAAGCAGCAATTAAAATCACCCGCTACTATGACATTACCCTTTTTACAATACATGTCATGAAGCAGGTCCAACTCCTCCACAGTATTTGAGGGTTTACCCCCCGGCAGCCCTCTGGCATAAATGTTAAAAACAAAAAGATCCTTTTGCCCCGGGCACTGGACAAGAATAAGTAAAATATCATTACTATTTGAATCCAGTTGAGTTAAATTATACCCGCTGTCCTGTTTAATCCAGGTTAAGAGTTCCCCCTTAGCTCTTCCATGGAGACTCGAGACAGCGGGTACATAAAAACTGAGGTAACCAGGTCTATAATCTAAAGCAGTCGGCCAAGTTTCCTGCAATAATATAAAATCCCTATAAAATCCCTATTTTCAAGGAACTTGGACCAATCAGATGACGCAGCTTTAGACCTAAGCCCTGCCACATTCCAAGAAACTAGAGACGTAAAGACATTATCGTCGTCCCTACCTTGGGTGCCACATGATAAAACTTCCTGCAAGTCTCCTGTAACTTGATCCCCAAATTGAGAAACCTCTTGTACATGATTATTGGTGTTGACAGATCCACTTGTCTGGGCTATGTCCATGGGCACTAAACTGATTTCACCGGGTAGATCTCCACCAGATGATGCATTTGCTCCAAAGAATTTGGGCGAAAGAGTGCCTCGCGGACCAAGATCTAGACCATTAACAAGTCAATCATTACAATTAGGGCTCCCGGTTTTCCGTTTTTACGGATTTCTACATATAAATACAGACGGAAATCTATATTTCCTTTGTCTGTATTTATATTTAGAAACGGCAAAATACTGAAAAATGTTGCCACACTGCCGTGCTCGAATCAAGCCACGCCCCCTTCCTACTGCTGGAAATTCCTTCCCAGGCGCGCACACAGCCGCACCCGAGTACTTCACAGGTCTTTTGAAAGACCATTTACTTGTTAACGAGGCTTTATTGTTCTTTCACCCCATACATTTCACGTGGCAGCGTGAGAGCTTCGGACCGACATAGCTGTGCATCTGATTCACGCTCAGCACCAGGCGTCTAAAGTTAGGAGGAGGAGACAGAAGAAAGGTGCTATTATGGGGCACAACACTGGATGTAGCCTGCAGGATACACTTTTGCACCCCAGCGGGGTCAACTCAGTCTTTCATCATTCCAGGGTCGCTAAAAAAATAATACCACCGCCGCCGTCACTCCTGCACACAGAGATCAAGGACAAAGGAGGGCCCTCCGAGGGGGCAGACCCCGGGCACAGACAGGGAACCACGCACACAGGCCCGCTTTAAAAACAGACACAGGAAACAACACGCAGGCCTGCGCTTAAAGCAGACTGTCAGAGAGTCTTGTCCACGGGACTGCTCCTAAAGCAGGCACAATCATCATGGGAACTACGCAATAGCAACCGCACAATCACAAATGTCTGCCCTGCTGATTTAGGTGTTTTTGAGGCAATACTAAAGGCCCACCGTTTCCTCCAAATAATCGTACTGCTATTGAGGAAGCCATAGGTTGAATCTGTTAAAGAGGTCAAGCCCAGCTCTTCGAACAGGAGCATAAAAGGAATGGTTCAGGCGGTCACAAAAATCTTGCAATGGCCTACCTTTGGTAAAATCGTTAGCATTAGTCAGAGGCGCAACTAGAGACAAATTTCGGGGGGGGGGGGGGCTGAGCAAAAATTTCGGGGGGGGCTGAACTTTAAGCAATAGGCAGAGTGGAGCTGCAGGGGCTCTTAGAAGGGGTGAAACACCAGGAGGCCCCATTAACATGCAAATGGTCTTTTAAAGACCTGTGAAGTGCTCGGGTGCGGCTGCTTTTTTGCCCGGGAAGGTGTCTCATCCCGGGCTGCCACACACGACGGCGGGGGGGGGGGGGGGGGGCTGAAGCCCTGTGAGTCCAATGGGTGTTGCGCGCCTGGCATTAGTCAAAGCAGATCTGACAAGTCGGAAAAGAGAAGAAGGGTGGGTGGAAGCGTGTTTATTTCCTGCTCTCAGTAAACTTCCTATTTTGGCTGAACATCTTTTTTTGTACCTTTTTATAAGGACTCAACATTTATCTTTAAAAACGGTGTTTCTAGTCTCTTATTTTCCATCAGTCACCTTGTAATTAGCAGAGCATCCCAGGATGTGTTGTGTGATTGTGGCCTGGACATACAGTTGGCCAACTTCTCATCCCTGAAAGATTTTATGGATCCAGTGAAGGGTTTGTAGGCTTAGCAACAAGAAATAGTAAAGGCAAGCGCAGGTTTAAGTAGGTTGGTAACATGAGGTTGTACCACTTCTTCCCGTTTCCTAGGGAGGGCTAGTTTCAATAAAGGAAAAGAAGAAACAGTTGTTGTAGGAGGTAATTTTTGCCAGGTAAGGGAAAAATGCTTAAAAATGTGAAATGAACTAATTCACTTGAAGGCAGATTTCTAGCTGGCTTTAGATGGAAATACAGAAGCGCTGGCACATGTTTACTCCTGATAAGTGCTTGTACTCTATCCTAAAGTGTTTTTATAGCAGAACTGAGAAGCACAGGTACTCTCCTTTTGAAATTACTCAGTACCGGACCATTTATAGCACTGCTAAAGCCACAACAAATCACTAGTTTAAGTGAGCGCATGTATGCATTGTTAATTTAAAAAAATGTGGAAAAATACTAGCTGTAGCGTCGTCTTTTACTTGTGGCAAAAATAAATGTGGATAAATACAGAAAAAGTGCCCAAAAAATAAATATGGATAAATACAGACGGAAATGGCAAAAGAATAAATACCATAAAACCGGGAGCCCTAATTACAATCTAATGAGCTCAGCACCTCAAATCTGTTACTTACTGGCATAGGTCTAACATAGGGATCGAGACGAGGAGCATGATCTCTCCCTCTAGTGACAGCTTTAGGGCATGGAGGGTAAAAATACCCTAAAGGCAGGATATTAATACGATCCACACAATAGTCTGTGTTCAATATACAGAACGAAAGTCACTTAATAACTTATCTGATCGATGAGTTGTTGCAAATGTTCCTGAGCCAAAAAAGAAAAATGAAAGGGAGCAGGCCCGACCCGGCCTACTCCGGCCTCAGACGGCCCCGCCCTTGTCCCGGGCTTAGCCCGGCGACGCCCGCGCGTGTCCCGCGGGGCGGTATTCCAGACTCCAAGATGTACTCCTCGCTAGTTTGGGGGAGTGGCCGCTAGTGAAGCTTGTGCCCCGCTGAGTCCTGGGGCTTGGAGTCCGAGCTCCGATTCCGGCTGGCAAACTGGTTGCAGGCAAAACCGCTAACGATGCGTCTCCCGCGAAGCGGGAGGCGCGAGCGGTAAAAAAAAAAACCCTGCTGGCTTGGGGGAGTGGCCGCAAGTGAAGCTTGTGCCCCGCTGAGTCCTGGGGCTTGGAGTCCGAGCTCCGATTCCGGCTGGCAAACTAGGTTGCAGGCAAAACCGCTAATCATGCGTCTCCCGCGAAGCGGGAGGCGCCAGCTGTAAAAATAACCCCCGCTGGCTTGGGGGAGTGGCCGCAAGTGAAGCTTGTGCCCCGCTGAGTCCTGGGGCTTGGAGTCTGAGGTCCGATTCCGGCTGGCAAACTGGTTGCAGGCAAAACCGCTAACAATGCGTCTCCCGCGAAGCGGGAGGCGCGAGCGGTAAAAATAACCCCCGCTGGCTTGGGGTAGTGGCCGCAAGTGAAGCTTGTGCCCCGCTGAGTCCTGGGGCTTGGAGTCCGAGCTCCGATTCCGGCTGGCAAACTGGTTGCAGGCAAAACCGCTAACGATGTGTCTACGTCATCACCAACTGAATTATTGGTGTGCACTGTTGAAGCTGAGATGTAGCAATTATTTTGACAGCAGTATTTAACAGTGACACATTTTTCCTCTCTATTGGAATACCATGTACAATTATTAAATCTCTTGGACAGGCTGCACCAAAGGGTAACTCATGAGCTATTGGTTGCTTTCCAACTATCTTTTTTTTGTTGTTCCAAATAAATCATTGCCATTTTTAGAAAAATAAAAACTATACAGAGAAGAAAACAAGGAGGGAGAAGAAAAAATATTTAGCAGGAATTATTGTTATGGCATAACATGTACATCTTCATAGTATTTATGAGAATCATCAGCAGGTGCAGCCTGTTGTGGTTTGGTAAAAAAGTGCGACATTGGATAGTGGTTTGAGGCTGCAGAGTCGGTGTAAGGGAGAGATGTGAGACAAAGGGCAGTAGAGTATTTGGTTACTCTCAGGGGGGGTGACAGTAACGAGTATCGTATACATCATTGTAGGTGTTGACTCAAGCTACAACTAAGAATGGGGAAGGGGAGGGGGATCAGTGTCATGTGATTCGATAAGAAGGATGTTAGATTATGCGTGATGTCAGTGGTAAAAAACATGTGTGTCCATGAGGGCATGACATTGGAGGATTTCCCATTATGGGAATGATTTGCGATTAAAGAGGTCTAGTGACCTCCAAATACTTTGGGAGCTTACTGGGGAACCTTTGTTACCGGAATGAGTAATGTGTGTGCTTCTTAGGTATGTGACAGATTCATGGGGCACTAGCTGTGGTATTGTACATTGTTACTAGATTTCCAATTGATCAACATAACTTTGATGGCAATGGTGAGTTAAAGATCAAAGAAGGAAAGATCTGTGTCAGGGAGATTGATTACGGGATCTCAAAGTGTTTTCCTAGTAAAATAGGCGGAAACAATAGAGTAATGGGTGTTTCGAATATTTTTTGCAGTTGTAGAGCGATATCTCGCCAATAGGTACATTGATGGTGGAAAGAGAAGAACATATGTTCATCATTGCTGGGCTGAGTCACATGCCCAGCATGTGTTTGTGTCTTTGAGCTTGAGTTGGAATAGCTTTGCCAGGGTCAAATAGATGAAGTGTGTAGCAAAGAATTTAGTGTGGGTCAATGAGGGAAACTGTTTATGATGAAGTAAGTATGATCCAATTTTCGTCCAAGCTTCCTGACTTGGGAGAGGAAGGTCTCTAGCAGAGTGGTAGGAAAGCCATTTCTGAGCTAAGGGTGGGAGACGTGGGGTTTTAGCAGTGGTAAGTATTTTGTAGAATTTACACGCTGCATGACCATTCCAAAGTACCAGGCGGACTTTCTGTATTAGCGGTGAATTATGGGTATGGCCAAGCCTATATATCTTGGCTTTAATTTAAAGGAAGTCATAGAAATCCATTTAGGGGAGGTCATGTGTGTGCTGTGAGGAGGAGAATGTAAGCGGTTTGAAGTTAGCATAGAGGTCCCATATCGTTAAAATCCCCTTGGTTTCCCGAATCAAGTAGCTCTCATAAGTACAAACCAGCTTAATAAATTAAAAGCTTTTGCTTGGTTCAATATGTACCAACATTTAAAAATGTGTATTTGAGATTAAACTGTATGCATTTTCAGAACTCAAAAGCTGAGGTTTGAGAAAAATGGTTGAGGTATCAAAATACATTAAAAGTTGACATTTGAGTGCTAAAGAATGCAGCATTGGTGAGGCTTATTACTTCTATTATTACCTTGAGACTCAGGGCACTGCAGCTATGGCTGTTCTGTATTACCCTCTTAGAGGCATTAAAACTTACCAGTGCACTTTTTACATTACTGCTCGCAACCATTTCTTGGTGCACTGAAATGATCAGTGCTGGTGAACTGGTATATAGCGGCCACTAATGTAATCTTGTCTGACGAAGTCACTTTTGCAACTTTAATACTATTAGTAGCTCAGGATGATTTTCATTGAAGATAAGTAGCTCTTATTACTGAAAAAGGTTGGAGACCTCAGCTCTAGAACGAAAGATACTGTTGTCTATAATATTATATGAACATATTATAAATGCAAAAAAGAAGCTCTCGCAAAACAATACATTCAGTATTCAAACCATTCAGTGCCTATGCTAATAAAACAATACCAGAAGGTTTGCATGAAACCTTCCCATTAATCAAGGTCTTTGCCAATGCCATTTTTGTCCACTTGTTTTTATCCTCCATTAGTTCCTCGTGTTAACTCTGCTTGAGTGATGGCACATATTGTGCAGTGATTTGCCATGCTGCTTCTATGACCAAAATCTACATCAGGGTAGCAGTATCTCCATGCACCTGACTCTCTCTTATGTCATCAATGTCATACTGAGACGTACAATAACCAATAAGGTTAATCATTCCTGTTTCTGACTAAGAACCATGCATGAAGAGCTATACATGACATGGGGTTTCTACATGACATTGACAACCTACAAATATGTGATCAGGAGATACATACTGGGAATGAATAAATATAATAACCTTTCGGAGCAGTTTTATTTTTCTACTTGTGAATTTATAACAACCTCACTAGTTGTCAACTATAATTTAATCTACCTCCTCAGAGAGGGTCATCCCAGCCCAACCCTTTCTCAGTTTCAGTGCATTTTCTTGTTTTTGCTGCTCAGAAGTTGTTTTCCAAAGCCCTGAGTAGCCCCATTAGAATACACACTCAGTAATGAATGCTAAAAACCTCATTCCGGGGCCCCCAGAGTTTGACCCACTAATTCCACCCCCTCCTGATTTGATATTGAGGGCCAAGGTAGTTGGGGGTTGGGGAATGTTGGGTTACTAAACATTATGTGTGGGGCCCGAGGGTCCCTTTAAAAATGGGGAATTGTCCTCGAAATCAGAATTTCTGCACCCATTTTGTATGATAAATACTAATTTCCCATGGTATTTCAATCAGTCTTCACATGATAGATTGCAAATCTGCAGAGTTAAAGCCAATCTCGGCCCCGGCACTTATTTTGTGACACCAGCACATAATTATGACATCCTATCACATGGTGGTGATGTTAATCTTTTTTTCTAAATAAAGCATGTGAGCAAAACTTTTAACAATTCAATATAAGATTACAAAAATAGTAATACGTGGGTGCTCATGCTATTCTGGTATGCAGCTGTGGTTGTTTCTGGTAATTGGCAGCACTAGCAGGGACCGTATGGGGTGTGAACTGCATTAGCCACCTGAGAAATATCTTGGGCCCTGGCTCTTATTATTTTACAAATTAAGCATTACAATCTTCCCAAGTACCTATTCGAATTACAGGGCAAATTGGGGCAAATTACAAAAAGGCCCTTAATTTTTAAACTGCATACTTATAAACCATGGAAAGGAGTAGACGTTTTCTTATACATTATAAACAGATTTGTGTCAAAGTAAGCTCACTAACGCAGTCGTGGCTCAACAAGATGTGGAGTTTGACTCGGAAGCAAAAGTATTTAAGGACAGGACTGCAGCCAGGGCATACTGTAGCATCTGTAGTGGTTTTAAAGAAAAATTGTTTCGATGAATTGTGGAAAGTCACAAAATGTCAGACTGACTGCAAGTGTTTATTGTCTTGAATGTTGGTATTTTTGTTAAATGTATGGCTAGATAAAAGGAATTATTTTTGTTTAATTTGTGTCAGAAATGGCTTGAAAAACAGCCAGGCATAAAATGTACCTAGCCTCCTACTTACTTTCTAATGCATGTCTTTTGAAGCATTGTTGAACCTCACAAATGGATTTCCAATGTAAGTAATTGTGCATCCACACAAAATGTTTACAGTGAAAGGTCCATGATAGATAAGACAGTGGTTTGGCTGCAAGCGGCAGTCTAGCACTAGCATCGCTCCAAGCAACCTAAATTGCAAAATTGATTTTTCTGCATGAAAAAGGTCTAACATTATGATCCAGGGTGGAATTCGGTAATGAAAAGCAACTAATAAATTGGGAGTGTTATTTTTTACGAAATATGTCTCACTGACTTGGTGACAGCCACAAATTGGTAGCGAGGCCTGGGAGAATAGATATGAATTGTATTGGTATTTATATAGTTCTTTCTATTCATCTTGAGGGACGTAAAGTGCTTTTCGGGGGGACGAGTAAGTATCTTCTCAGATATGCAGGCTGCAAGGGTGTCAGATGCATTGTTTCTATTGAAGACGTGCCGCGGTGTCGCGTGCGAGGGTTAGTATTGTGCTCCAATCATGTTACAGGAGACATGGCCGCAGTATTAAGGGAGTGATGTAATGAAGGAGTGCAAGAGATTGGCTCGTAGCTCGAATGTAAATCTCTGTAATTCTTGCGGGCAATGTCAGATTGTTGCAATGTTTCCGGAAACAGCTAGGCCTTTAAAGTCCTTCTAATTTCCTGGTGGTTCTTGATGAACTTTATTGTCTTTGTAAATCCAGATGCGCTTAGCCATCAAAATATATTTAGCATGGGTCAGTCTAAGCAATTTGATAAATAAATCTGACGTGGAGGTTTGCACATATTATATTAGAATATTTGTTTATAACACTAAAATATTGCATTGTAATTTAAGTGGAAGAATCCATATTTTCATGATTAATAAAATTAAGGAGTTGACACATTCCATCGAAGAGTTGCATGTTACAATCTGTGTGATTATAGCTGTATCCGTCTTTAATGTGGCAGAGTTTAGCGGGGTCATGAGCTAACCCAGAGCTAGGTCTTACTTGGAGAAATAGCCTGTACTACATGTGCCCAGATACAAACGTGATGTGGTTAGGAGTACAAGACACACCCATAGACGAAGTACACTGGCTCGGTGACAAGCTTTAAGAGAAGAGAAACACTGCCAGGATCAGCAACAGACGACAGTTTAGGGAGCCTGAGAATATGCAGCAGCTAACAATATCGGTATCTTCACGCTGTTATAAAAAATACAAGACTAAGGAAAGGGCCATTTCTACGAGGCTCAACTCCAGGAGCTAATACTGCACATTGTGGAGCCTGGAGGAAGCCAGGGGCTGTGAATGCTGTCTCAATTGAGCCATGGGACATCTTCGGAAGAAAGACACCATACACTTTTACTAGGTAGACTTAATACATGAATTGATTGCCAATGTTAGAAAATAAATAAACTTGGATTATAAAGCCTAAATACACAAAACCTGTCACTGAATTGAATACACTTGATTTATGAAATGCTGTAGTAAAGTATAAAAGTGTCAGGCAGCATTTGTTTTGCTAATAGTTTGCTTGTATAGCATGATTGGCCACCCAAGAGTCATGTCAACCTGGTAATACATTCTCATCAATTCGCATTCTAGCCGGACCTTAAAAGACTCCAATCAGGAGGATGATGGAAAATATATGAGATGCACTCCCTAAGAGACTTTGGCAATCTAAGGAGTTGTGAGGAAGAGACACACTTACTAGCAGGCTAGCGTGGCAGGAGGATGCATACTCAGCAGCTCATGGATGAAAGGAAAAAGAGACTTAGGACCAGGGAGCTAGAAAGCAAAGAGGGACAGAAAAAGGAAGGAAAGTAAAGAAAGATGAAAAGTGAGGAAAGACTATTTTACATACCCATACAGAACGCCTACATGGAACCAGTAGGAGGAGGATACAGACAGAGCGCAGTGTTGAGAGAGGCCACAGAACAGAGTGAAGGAGTCCCGAATGCAGACAGCCCAACATCAAGCAGAATGCACATCTAGTAACCAGCTAGAGACACCATGAAAATTATGAGCACCAAAAGAATCACCGGACACCATCAATAGTTTGGGGGACAGAAACAAATTGACAAGTTCCTCCTGTGACCAAACGGACCTGACTTGTACTTGGCTTCCGCCACGTTCTCGTGGCTGACTCAGGTGGACATCAGGGTACGGGGTGGTTGCGCAACATGACTTTTTAATAACATTTTTGCATCAGATAAGCTGGTGATAAAGGTAGATGATTTAGGGTTGAAGCTTACGGCCCAAGTACTGACTTACACTACCTTCAAAGTTCCTTTCACTGGTCTGTTTGTGCTATGTGACTCACAATGCATCACCTTCTCTGATACATTGTTTATTGATCATATTCTAAGCATGGGCTTTAATAGTCCTGAACAACTTTTGATTGCAATACTGTTTTATTATGACTGTCCCACACATCATTCTCCAAAGGATACTAGCATGTTTGAACAACATTGGAAATTCATGTTTTTAAAAAGAACACTAGCATTAAAAAAGTTTTCAAATGGTTGACAGGGGGAATAAGAAGAGGAGATATGGGAGGGAGATACTGTACATTTTACTGTATATCATCCTAAAAAACCTCTAAGGTTGCATATAAAGGTAAAGATCTAAATGCTGCTTAATTAGACCGCCACTAACTATCACTTTCAATCTTTACAGCCTAAATAGAATTTAATCAGTACATTAACAGAAAGTTCTTAAATAATGCCTCCACCCTGTAGCAGTTCCTCTTGTCATAAAGGGTGGCCATTCCAGCTAATAAACTTGGGGGCCTATTACGATGGCGGGCGGACACCACAACGGAGCACGGGACCGACCGCCGAAGTTGCGGTGGTCCCACCAAGCAAATTAGGATGCGCCCGCTACACTGGCACGTGTATCCTCGGCATCAACATTTAGGCGGGCGGTGATATAAGCAGCACCCGCCGCAATGTTCATGTCCATGTTGTGCATTGCCATGCACAACGTGACAGGCGCAGCGCGGTGCCAGCCACCTTGTGCATGGTAATGATGGTGCAGCCACCCACCCCGCCCCATCCCCCGGGGGGCCGCAATCGCCCCCTGCTGTGATTCCCCACATGCCTTTCCATGGCAGAGCCTCCACCATGGAAAGGCATGCATCCTAATATGGATGGCGGTGCCACCATTACCTATACCTTTTCCGCCCGGCCGGCAATCCGACCGGCGGAAAAGTTTCAGACAGTCTTTCCGTCCGCCGCGGTGCCCCTCACCATACTAATATGGCGGGGGTGAAGATGGGTCATTTGTCAGGCGGATCGCCACTGCCGGCCCGGCGGTGACCACCGCCGGCCTGGCTGTGGCGATCCGCCCATAATCATAATGGGCCCCTTGGAATTGCCTAGTAAATATTTTAACAAATACTGATGCCGCAACTTGTATTAAGTTTTTATAAGCCTTCCTTGTCAAGATATAAACTGGTAAACAATTCCAGTTACCGTAAGCATCAAGCATAAGGTGAATGAACTGCTACCCTGAGAGCTCTGATTAAAGATCTCTTCACAAGATTTTTAGATTGTTCTTCTCAACTCTTGCTTGTATTCAATTTTAGTAATCTTTAAAGAGACTAACTTAGAGTAAGCTTTTGTAATCTCAGGAGTTGGTAGAACTGTCAGATACTTGGAAGCCAAATTTGCAGTGAATAAACACAAGGTGGGCTTAGAAAGCTTCTGTAAGAGGGGCATACTGTAGCTCAGTTAGTGGAAATAAAAGTGCTCAATTATTTTTCTTTTACTTGTACTTGTTTATTAGTTTTTAATATTAACATGGGATCACTTTAAACAAATAGTAATCCAACTGCCTAACTGCCAAAGCTTGTTTGCTGAATTTCCCCATTACTAACCAAAGCAAAATAAAAGTTTAAGCATGGAACTAGAACTGCACATAGAGGCATGAACACTATTGTACCCAATACAGCTAATCAAATATATTCGTCATACTAACGAAATAATCTAAAGTTAAAAGGGAAACTAAGAAATGGAGGCAAATAATGAGTGTAAGGAGAAAATGACTCCTGAATGCGACTATAAATGTTTCAGTTAATTCCACTAGACACAAAAGTCAGAAATGTATTCCGTATAAGACTTTCATGAAAGATAGACTTGAGAATTCCTGCAGCCTTGCAGAAGGCATCCATTATTGTCACCCTTTTCCATTTTTTTTTAAGGATGTACTTCTATCCTGCTATCAAAACTAAAAATACAAGTTACCTTTTTTATTTTTAATAACTAAAAAAGAGTTATTTTGCTTCAGGTAGTAAAAACTTGCCATAGAAATTATGTAGATCTGACAAAAAGTTGTTTCATCCCAAAACAACTCTCCATTGATCATGGGGCAAAAATGTGACATAAGATGCTAAGAGGCCCATTACATCTCCTGCAGCAGTATGAGTCGCATAGTTTTAATTATGATAACTGGTGCTAAATAAAAAAACATCTGTAGACACAGTGTAAGTTTGAAGTCCAGTAACATTTAGTTGTCACGCATACTGCTGCATTGCCAAATTTCCTTATATATGCTTATATGCCCATATCTCATTTTCTTGATCAATTACATTCTTATCAAAAATGATCAGACTTCTAACCCATATAGATCGAAGCCCATAAAGGAATAGCTTAATTAAAGTGACTGCACTTGTCAGTAAAAGGTTAATTGACTGATTAATTAGGGCTCTGTCAGATGTCATGTGTTAGTGCTCTTCAATATACACAATGAAGTATAGGTTTTCAGGTTTTATATCATGGTACAAATGTACTGATTTTGCACTACACTTTTTTGCATAACATTGAAGCTCTTTAAAGCTCTTACCTTTCTCAATCACACTCTTCACACAGCCATAGTATACAATATCAACAAAATAACCTAAAAAAAAATAATAGAAAATAAATCAAGTGGATATGTTTCTTCAATGATGCCTATCCAGTTAATTTACTATGTTTCATCAGGCTGTAATATGAATATGATGGAAATTATAATTTTCTAGATAAGTTCCACTAATCAATAGCACTAAAATTACAATACTGCAAATATTACCATATCATGCTAAAGTGAATCTAACAATTATTTATATTTCCCTATGGGTATGCATTTCTTCACAGTTTAATAAATATATATATTGATTACTTCAAGAGCTCTCTATAACATCAATATTAGGTGTACCTTTAGGTATGGTGCATCATTAAGTTTAAATGATGCCCAGATTGCAAATAGGTAATGACTCATTAGAAACATACAGTTCAGCCTTTGTATATACCAGTGAAATACATGAATACCTAGAAACCTACACTGGTTAAGTACTGTAGCTCCTGACTCAATGGTCGTAATGGGGACTTGAATGATTAATAGCACTTAGTGACAGGGGTTACTTATGTACAAATGTGGCACATATGATAGCACAGTAATTCTTTTGAATTTTTTTGTGTAGAAAGTATAATGCTTAGTATAATGCTTAGAATACTTAGAATAATGTGGCGTACTTTAGTGCTTCAAATAGTGTAAGTAAGCCACTTCTGTCTCGGGGTCGATCTTCTTTTTAATGGCCTGGCTTATTGCTGAGAAGATGTTGCTCCTAAAAACTTCAAGCTTCGGGCATGTATGAAGCCAGTCTCCCTCACCGTGGGACTGGCATCGAAAGCATTTATTGTCCACTCCCGCATGGTGCTTATTTAACATTTTCGGGGTGTAGTAAGCCAGCCACTGTGACAGAAAGGCCATTCTTTTAAAATTGGCTGCTCTCAGGGCCTTACTTCCTACCTGGGCTATAGACTGCCATTCCTGGTGAGAGAAGGAACAATTAGTCTCCCAAGTTATTTTCCCCAAGAATTCCTCAACCAGAGGGAGTGCCTTACGTTTTATCAACAAAGAATACCAGTTTCCTACCCACTTTAATTTAGCTTTATATAGGGCATTGACCTGGTTGATTGGCACACCGCTTGGCAGAAGATTGTATTTTTTGATAAAGATTACGATCTGCAAGTATTCCAGGAACTCAGGCTTTATTCAATTACCAAATCTGCTTAGAACCTCATCCCAAGAAATCACTGTCTTAGCAATAAAAAAATGGCCCAGGTCCTCAAAGCCACTATCCTTCCATCTCTTAAGGTGACTGGAGTAAATTTGCAGACCGAAAACCCTACATTCCTCTAAATTCAGAAAAATAAACCCTGAAGAGTCCGCTTGTTTAAATAAGGACTGGAGTCGATGAGAGTAGTCACGAATTGTCTTATAACGGGACTTTTTAGGTAGTTTGGATGTTTTTAAGAAGATTGAAATTTGTGTGCCGGACTCACGAATCATTCTTTCAAAAAAATAAATGCCTAACCGATCATTAGGTTCCAGTAAACGTGCTGTAAGGTCTAACATAGCTGCCTCGTAGTAGGTTCGAATATTTGGTAAGGCTAAGCCCCCTTGGTTTATTTCCAGTTGTAATATGGGCAATTTAACCCGAGGCCTTTTTATTCCACACAAATTCCCTAAACATTGAATCAATTTCTTTAAAATACTTAGCATTAATTTTTAAGGGTACATTAATAAAAAGAAATATTAATAGGGGAAGAATTTACATTTTTAAAAGTGCTACACGGCCAATCAAAGTCAAAGCTAAAAGGGTCCACTCATCCAGTAGGGTTTTAATTTTATTTCGCATGGCTAGGTAATTCAAACTGAATAATTGTTCTATATAGTTAGAAACCTAGATACCCAGATATCTAATCGGTTCTTCTTTCAATGCCTGGATTCTTAAATTAGTAGGTAAGAAGTTACAATCCGTATTAAGCATTAAAACCTCCATTTTATTTTGGTGTATTTTGTAGCCTCTTATTTGTTCAAACTTAATAAATTCTAAAAGAACTTCTTCCAAAATCTGCTTATCCAGCCATAGGTACATAATTATATCGTCCGCAAAAAGTTTCAGCTTGGCCATTCCTTCAATTGGGGCTCTAATCAGGGGATTTCTGCGGTTCTTATAGCCAGGGGATCGATGAAAAAAGTAAAAAGTAGAGGCGACATCGGACAACCTTGTCTTGTTCCGCGGTTTATTTCCACTACCCCTATTGAGTCTCCATTAATTATAACCCGGGCTTGGGCACCTTGATAGATGTTTCTCACCATATTTGACACTTGGATCGGGGCGCCAAATTTCCCTAGACCAACAAAAAGTGCGTCCCAGTTGACCAAGTCGAGCGCTTTTTCAGCGTCGACCATAGTAATAAGAGTGGGTATTTTATTGTTAGTCGCATAATCGAGAGCTTGAATTAAAAACCCGGTATTAGTGGACATCGACCTTCCTGCAATGAACCCAGTTTGATCACAATTAATTAGTGCCTGAGCAATGGGGGTAAAGCGTTGTGCCCAGATTTTCATCAATATTTTAAAGTCCGCATTAAGAAGACTAATTGGCCTGTAAGAATTGACATCCTTACCGTTTTCCCCCTTTTTAACAAAGCTAACTAATGTGGATTCCTTAAAGCTTGGGGGAACACAGCCTCTCTGTTTGATATTATTAAACAGTTTCGCCAAGAAGGGGGTCAACTCTTTAAGAAAGGTTTAAAAAAATTAAATTGGGAGCCAGTCGGCTCCACAGACTTTAGCCCCCGCAATAGACCTTACCACGTTTATAATTTCTTCTTCAGAAATATCCAGTTTGAGCTGTTCCGCCATTGGCCCTGCGAGAATAGGGAGATCAACCTCCTCAAAGTAATTAATAATTTGATTCGCTCCAGCTTCATATCTGGTAGTGTATAACTGCGAGTAGTGCTCTAAGAAAACTTGAGCTATATCTTCTTTGTCAGTTAAAGGGGTTCTTGTCTTAGGGTCAATGATTTCAGAGATCATGGCTGCTTCCTGTTTTGTTTTGGTTGTTCCGGCAACATCTTGCCGACTATTTGACTCTCCTCATACACTCACTGTAGATATGTTCTGGAGCTGGCAATCTCTTCTATTATAAAAAACTCCTTCAATTCATACTTGGCCCTGTCTAGCTGAGCTCTGGCGTCCCCCATCCCAGCGGGCTGTGTATATATTAATTTCGTTGCATCTACTAATGCCTGCTGAAGTTTGAAAATTTTCTCTCTCCTGTGTTTAACTTGGGAGGCGGAAAGAGCAATCATTTGCCCGCGGAGGGCTGCCTTAATCCCACCCCAAACTGAAAAGATTTCTGCCATATTCTCATTTATCTAAAAAATTCGGCAATCCACTCCTTTGTGTCAGCTGCCATTGAGGGTCCTGCAGGAGGAGGCGATCCATCTGCCACCTGGGTCTTGGCCTCCTGCATACCTCAATTTCCACTTCAAGTTTAATAAGGGAGTGGTCAGAGAATGGGTTTATATCTATTTCAGTGGTTGTATAGCCCAGGGATTGGGATATTAAGAAGAAATCAATTTGGGATGCCGTGTGGAATTGATTTGAGTAACAGGAAAATTCCAGTTTGGATGGATTGGCATCACGCCAAGGGTCTATCAAAATATGTTCCTGTCTTAGTACTTCTATCACTTTTTGGGTTTTGGATTTAGCTCTTTTTTATTTTTATCCGAAGTATCTTTCTTTCAATCTTGAATAAAGTTAAAATCACCAACCAAAATTATTTTCCCTGGTACCCCCCTAAGTATCTCACTAATTTTGAGTAGGGCTGTGATATCATCTACAATGGGACCATAATAATTAATAACATTTAATATTGTGCCATTTAATTTGGCCTCGACCCAGATCCATCTTCCCTGGGGATCTCTCAGAATTTGGCCAAATTCCCAGGGAAGATCCCTGCAGAAATATATAGCTACTCCTCTTTTGGCCAGTCTGCCGAAGCAAAAAAGGCATGCGAATCCCACCTAGGAAGGAATAGCCTTGGGACATTGGCTTTTTAAGTGTGTTTCCTGCAGGAATAATACCTGGGGTGAAAAGAAAGCTAACCATCTAATTAAAGGTCCATATTTTTGTTTGTTTAATATCCCATTTACATTGAGAGAAAGAATACAGCACTTACATTTTTAACCGTGTATCTATTAAACATACCAACTAGATCAAAAACTCTCACAATCCTGACAATCTTTCCAAAAATGTCCCAGCTACTGCTCATTTTACTGCTGCTTTTACTTCCCCCCAACCCCCCTCCCCCAAAATGTGGTCCCCTCTGGCCCCGCAACCCACATTTTACCCTCTCTATTGATGGGGTGCCCTGACCCTGCACCCTCAGTGACCAGCCCCACCCACACAAACCAAGAAATTCTCCACAGTGGACACAAATTTAAAGCAAATTCATCTTATAGCAGTGATCTCTTTCAGAAGGTTCTGAGCTTCCTATAACCACGTGAATAAGTGGAACTTCCCTTTAACCAGCACCCTTAGTTTCGACTGCTGTGCGATGGATGCCTGTGCCCCCTGGTCTTTTAAATAGCAATAGCAGCTTCACAAATTCTTTACGTCTTCATGCCACCCCTGCTGACATATCTGAAAAAATCCGAAATTTTTTGCCCTCATCGATAGCAAATTGTCTCAGCTGGATTCCTTTCGTCAGAACATTTTCTTTAATCCTATAATCAGAAAAGTTGACTAGAATTGTGCGAGGGTACTTTGAATTTGGAAAGGGGTGGGCCGGAACCCAATGGGCCCTGTTTAATGTTAGATCCCCAGCGTGGTCCGGGAGCACTTTTTGTTTAATAAAAGCTCCAACCCAGTGGAGGGTATTGGACCCTTCGCTACCCTCAGGCACTCCTACTATACGAAGATTAGAATGGCGCAAGTGATTTTCCAGGTCTTCCAATTTTGACTCGAGTGCGATCTTGTCGCCATCACTTCATTAACTTTCCGGATTGTAGAGCTCATCTGATCCTCTAGGTGAGCGATCCTTGATTCTGCCTCTTCGAGTCTTGCTAGAAATCCAGCGATAGATGCCTCAATTTCTTCCAGCTTTAAATGTAGAGTGGCAGTCTCTTGTGCCTTTTTCATCTCCTTGATTTCCTCCAATATTAGGTTCAGCAGCTCTTTCACTTCCATCTGTTGCGAGCTGGCCCCAGAGGAAGGGACCTCTGACTTCTCAGGCAAATTTTCCATTGTGTGTCTTGATGGTCCCCAGCCCTTCTCTGCAACAACACCCGACAAATCTTGAGAAATCTGCCCATTCTCTAGCAGCTGCTGTCTTGAGATGTTTTCCGCGATTGAGACTGGTTCAGGGAAAGGCTGCTGCGCGGCTGTGGTGGATAAACTTGAGGGGCAGGGTGCAGGATTTCCTTCCACTGGATCTACTAAAGCAGAGGGTATCGCAGAGGAAGTCGCAGAGGATGTCACGGAGGATGTCGCAGCCAGGTGCGTGGCCTCAGGGTGTGGAGAGATATGCAACCCTTCAAAGAGATTAAAAGTTATATCATCCTGAGGAGATGCTAGAGAGACTGAACTGATTAGCGATGGATCCTGAGTCGCAGGGGGCTGAATGCTCTTTTTAGTCAAAAGAGGGAAATCCTTACAATTCTTTGGTTCTGATATATTACGTCCTGGTGTGGCGTTCCCAGTCAATCCCTTAGTCAATTCCTTAGAGACCTCAAGGAGAGTATTGGTTGTGGGGGTAGGGATCCCCCCTTGCGGTGGCGGTAGTTCTTGCACAAGGTGTGGCTCTGATTGCAGCTCCACGTGTTCTTCTGTGAAGCTCTCTGAACTAGAGCTTAATTCGGACTGGTTCATAGTAACTGAGGTTTTTACTACGGAGGACACCCCCTTAGCTTGTATTAGGCGCTTTTGAGCTTTCATTCCATTCGCCACCTCTACCCTGGCTACCGCGTTAGCTTGCTTTTGGTGTCTTCCCATTTTAATATCAGAATCTAGATTTCTCCTCCCTTAATACTGTCCAAAACTTGGAGCCTGAGCTTACAGCCTGCCAGCAGATTCACCACACTCAACCTCCGCTAGCTTGTCTCAAAGCGGCACCAACATGCCGTATCCTGTTCGCAACCTTCTGTCTCCACACCCCTGTCACAGCCAACTCTTCAAAAAGAAAATAAGAAAAAAACAGAAAAGACTCTTTTAACAGGGGCAGCCGTCTCCTAGTGCTCCAGCTGCTGTTGTTCGGTTGCGGGCCCCCACTCATAGATGCTCGGATTTGTGCCTTAATTAACAAAGTTTCACGAGGCACAGCAAAAAAAAAAAGGGACCTAGTACTTGCCACATCCGGGGCTCTTACCAGTCAAGGCAGCTCACTATTCCCCGCCCTCAGCCGTGCACTCCTCAGCCTTCACGCCGCCTCATCTCTTAGTTAAAAGTTTTAAGCCTTTAATTGCTTTTCTGCGGCGTCCCGCAGCCTTCCATCCTCATTAGCTATTTTCCACCAATTCCATCTGCTCACGGTCTCTGCTGATGCCGCCTTGTCGCTCTTGTCAACTGCAGAGCTGTGAAGGCGCCGCCTTCGAGGAAATTCAGATTGGCGTTCCTGCCGCGATCGCCATTACTCTCGCCACTGTGGAGTTTCTTCAGGTGGGTGGGGCCTCGGTCACCTCGGCTACGGAGAGGCGAAGATCTCCATAGCTCCTCTATGCTCAAAATCCAAATATATAGAGAGGCCTCCTCGAGGCTGTGGGATCTGCAGCCAGGCCTTGACAAACTAAAATCTGTTGGAAATGGTTTAAAGCTATTGGCCAAACCTGCTTCATATCTGTCTTTCTCCGGTTTCACACGTGTATCTTTATGTTTTCCCCCTGGTTTCTGTTACTTTGCAATTATAGATGGGACAACACTCTTACACCCAGAGACTTAACAGTTTAGAGGTTAGCACAGTCCTCTCTCTAGCACTACAGAGCACATGGTTCTTAAGCATCGAAGATGCTCAGGTGTGTTTAATGCACATTTCTTTTTGCGATAGATACCTTCGCCATACTCTTATTGCTTAAGGCTTTATTTGAGGTTATGTAGACTCTTTATTTTAAAGTATGTTAACAGTTGGAGCACAAACAATCAAAGCTCTGTGACTTTGAATAACATTCACTCACTGTTATTGAGAAGTAATTAAATAAAGGGGTCAGTGTACAGTGTAAATGATCACACATGCATCGTATAACTAGATGGGCCTATAAACCCCGTTGCGTGTAATTTTTAATTTTTGATTTTGAGTTCTCAAAGTAATTTAATCCCAATGTGGCTTTGTTTCAAATGGATGAGAAATAAGACAGGAGTGATACACATTTACTCAACTCATTTGAATAACTTATTTCTGTGCCAGATGAATGATTATAGTCCAATGAGGCTTACTGTCTTTATCCCTCAGTGATTGTGTGGGGTGGGTTCTATAAGAACAATTGGTGGAATATTACTCATTTCAACAACCAATTTATTTTACAGCTTATGGGGCTCTCTACGCCGGTGTTGCCCATGACTGAATAGCAACACCACTTCATTGTGAGGTGGGCTTTGACATATTGTTTTACCTTACATGTTAGGGATTATATTGATAGTACATTTAATACTTATTTTGGTTTAAAGCCTGAAAATATTGATGATAAACAGATGATGATGGCTACATTTGTTATTAGGAAGAATCCAACAGTTGAACAGGCACTGGAGAGATGGGTCTCTTATTACACTTTTTCTCCATAAATAAATTAATAGTTGGGCATGAATTTTTAAGGAACCCCTCCCTTTTTCATTTCAGATCACCTAGAAGAAACTCGTACTCTGGCACCTCTATTATCTTACTTTATGTACTATTGTTAGAGGAATAATGATTACAGTTTGTAGTCACACAATGACTCCTTTTGCGGAATTACCAACTAAAGAAACTCTTGTTCATTTTCCTTTATATTATAAGCATATATCTCAGCTAAATTCTTTTGGGCCAAATCGTGTTCTAAAATTTTGTGAATCACTTGCCATTTCGAACCATAATAATCTTAAATCACATGTACCTTTTTCCTACTCTTCACTGTATTTAGTATGCATTATAGGATATTCTATTCTGTTTAGGTCACACTTTTTCACCAGGTGCTCTTAACAGATGGGGCCCATACACACAGCATGGTATTTTTTCCTTTTTATTTCTTTTTACGTTTTGACTGCTCTGTCAGGTATTGTTCTAATAGTGCTGAAGTACTTGGCATGTGTAAGGAGCATTGTAGGTTTGTTATGGCGGTCTTTCTCTGATTCACTTTTAAGTTCCGCTCATAACTTCAACAACATGCAATGCAAGTAACTCATATACAAAATTAACAGATATGTCAGGTTGGTCTCACTTGTACTGTTTTCATATTTGTTTACTACACACAACCCTGAAAAATTTCCATTGGGAACAACACGTCAGCTGATGATCATGTACTTGATTGGAAGCATGTAAACACAATAAAGACAACAAAAATATATCACATGATCATGGACTTATGCACTCACTTTTCTGGTTATTTTTCCTCAAACAGTGTTATTTGAACAAATTGTTGGAGTGCTGCAGCATGTTTTATGATTTAATGTTTATAGACTGACTTTGAAAGGCTTTTCAGATAGAAGGAAAATGTCTTACCACTATTGGTACTTGGTGATAGCAACTTAGATATAGGAGTGAAAGGTGAAGCGTCACCTCCTCTATTTCCGGTCATCTCATTTGCTTCCTCATTTGTTAATGGAATAAACCTGCCATTCTAGGTAGAATTTCCATTGCCGTAATAGGACATAGCTACTCATTTATCCTATAAAACCTACAAAACATTTTGAGGTAATGTTCAAGCAACTATTCTACCTAAACACCCACATTTAATAATGGTTAGTGTTCAATTATTTAGTGACCCTTCCACCACATTTTAGATATATAGTACCTTTTATGGTTAGGTGACCTGAATATCAATCCCCTGGTTGTCATAGGATAGGTCAGACATGTTCTCAATAATATAGTTGTTGGAGTACTTGGTTGTTTTATCAGCTTCCCATAACTTAGACGAATATGAACTTGTGATTTTAGGGGGTGAGCAAGCTTAGTTCAGTAGTTTTTTCTAATCTCTGCTTGTTATTCAGAGTTCCCGTCCTTGGTAATTGTAATAAAATTAATCTGGTCAATGTTTAACCATTGCCTGCAAGAAGCAATTTCCACAGAGGCCTCTTATCTTTTAATTAAATCTCCAAACTTTCAAGTATAGCAGTGTTGTGTCGTTATTCAAGTAGAGACAACACCGACTCATTTGTATTCAATACATGGGAGCTTTATTAACGTACATGCTCCTTCCCTCACAATCCTATTTCTTCTCTGCCCTTCCTAGCTCCTCCCTTTCCGCTTCCCTTCTACCCCCATCTTTCCTTTTCCTCAGGTCCTAGGGCCCTTGCATATATTTCTAGAACATTACATCTCCCCCCAGTGGCAACCAACTTACGTTCAATCAAATATTTTATTTCTATTCTGTTCAAAGCCATCAGAATATCTTGTAGAAAGCTAAAAATGTATAGGTTTCCATCGCTTCCCAGAAGCTTGTTTTCTTTTTGCTAACTACAGAGCATCAAATAAGACCAATAATTGGTGATATCTTAGGCTATTTCTCACTCAGTGCCAACATATGCCACACACTCACACTTGTATGTAAAGGGTATCTCAACATCTGTGATAACATTCAAGTTTGCTTTTGTTCACTGAAGATACATATTCACATTTATCATGAGCCACATGCCCTGCCTCTGCAGTAGTTCACATTGAATTTCAAATTGCAGGGGGAGTGAGAAGAATCCCTTTTATATACAATAATGATAGTACCACTGGAAGGGCTCCAATCAAGGTCTATCGCAATACTGGTTCTTAATATAATATATTATAGTTGGAGCTTTTTATCGATATCTAGATATATAAAAAATGTTGATGGTCTCTTACATTTAAATATTATAACAGTCTGGACAATTACTGTTCCGTCTTATTTATTATTTTGTTGAGCATATTGTTTTATCTAAATAAAATGTGGGCATATTATTCATTATTATTAGAATTGTTTTTATTAAACCTAATGTGCGCCCAAAAGACAGAATGTCAATAATAATAATAATAATCCACATTTGTAAAGCGCGGACAGTCACCCGTAAGGGTCTCTAGGTGCTGGGGGCCGTCGGGAAGATTAAGCAAGCTATTGCCCAGAGTCACATGGTGCTGGGCTAATCTGCTGCCGGCGCCGGGGATTGAACCGTGATCCCCAGATTCCGGAGTCAGTCGCCCTGGCCGCGGCGCCACACCTCTTCCATGTCAAGACCAAGCTCATGCTAAAATGAAGCAGTACAGAACAGATGGCCCTCAAAGTTCACAATCTACTGTGAACACAAACTGTATGGACCAGTGTTTGGACCTTTCAATCAAATGTTTCTTCTTATTGGAATACAGTGAATTTGCTGGATTTCTCACTGTAAATGTGATCATTGTGGGCTGCATTTCTGCCTCAGTTCCCCTTTCTCTTATATTTATGCACGGAAGAAACCTCAATTGCAAATTTACTTTTTGGTTGCTTTAGAATGGGCACCCCTTCCTCCATCATGTTGTCATTTCAAGGCCCTTTTAAAAATCTTTATCCAAAATAGGTGTTCACTGATCCATATTTAGGAAACTACCCACTAAAAGGATAATAACTAATATTTTTTTAAATAGTTTATAACCATGGAAAAGGTCTACCAGTTCTGGTCTTGTGAAGTGCTCCTGAGATTTAGTTCATATGTTATTTATCCCTTAAAATGTGGCTTGTTTGCAATCCAGTCCATTATTCCTCCATATCTCCTATACCAAAGCATTACACTTCTGATGATGATTCATGTAATATATTTCCTGGCTCTGGGGTTGATTGCCTTAAATCTTATATATTGAGAGTACATCTCAATTTGTGTCATTGAAAATTGTGCGTTCCTTAAAACCGATACCTGTCTGTAAAAGGCCAAATTACTTGCCTTTTAACCAAACCATTAAATATCATTTATAAAATTATTTTGCATTCTTTGGTGCAAGTCTCTACTAGAATGAAGCTAAAAATGTATTGTATGCTTCCGTAATAGTAGCAATATGTGAGATCTATTTTCTTTTTTTCCATATAAAAACACCACTTAAGCTAAGTTGTTTAACCCTTTTACCTCAATAGTAAAAAGGCTAATGCATAATTTGTGCTTTCAGCTAAACAACTTTAGGATTAAGTGACATTGTACAATTAACTAATCTCTTTACCTTTCTGTTCCTTATTTTCTTTTTATTGGGTAAAGTACACTTAATGGCATCCCTTCAATTTGCAGTTGAGGTGGATAATGTTAGGACCATTGTATCCATTGCATCTCTTTATCAACTTGACTACCTGATGTTTTCTTTTTTGTGTAAGGATGTACATTGCCTTAGTTATGACTTCATCAGTTCAATTCCACTTTAGACAAAGGTACTTGCCCACGTAGCTACGCAAGTTAAATTCCGTTATACCTGTTGCTCTTGTATGCATTCAACTCCCATCACCTTTCAGAAATCTTTAAATGTCAATGTGGCAGTTAAGTTAGAAGCCTAACAAACTTAGATCTGTTTCCAAATAAAGACTTCTCAGCTCCTGTGCTCTGGCAAGATACAATGATGGCAATAGAACTGATCATGACCTTGGAAAGTGCACCCTGTTGCTGTGGTACCTACTTTTATTGCTGCGACTATATTCTGGTAGTGTGGGTACAGAACACAGTTTTTTCCAACTCTGTTTTTCATTCTTTGCCAGAAATGCTCATCTCAGATTTCTCAGGTTTAATATAAAGAGTAGTTGGTGATGGTTTTTGGTTGCAAGGGAAAGCATTTCAAAACCATCTTCTGTAGCTGAAGATCATCTTTCTGCTTATATTCTCCTAATCATTCAAGAGGAGGAAAATATAGTAGGCGCCACTTTAATAATGTTCACAAACAACAACTACACACTTTGAAGGTACGTTTACTGCCTTTAATTGCAATTGCTGCCTTGACTTCTCTACCTTTCTTGTAAATATTCAGATCCCATATAGCTATGCTGTAGAATACTCCATTACGATCAACAAAACATGGAGAAAACATATGGTGTGTAATTCTTTGCAACATACATGACAGAAATTTCACATAGACTTTTCTCATTGGGAAGTCACACTACGGCATGGGGATTACCTTGCACTATGGCATGGGGATGGCTCCACTCGCACACGTCGCCCGACAGCACGACCTCAACATAATCTCCTACGCGGACGACACTCAACTGATCCTCTCCCTCACCAAGGACCCCATCACCGCCAAAGCCAACCTCCACGAAAGAATGAAGGCAGTTGCCGACTGGATGAAGATCAGCCGACTGAAGCTGAACTCGGACAAAACGGAGGTCCTCATCCTCGGCTCCAACCCTTTAGCCTGGGACAACTACTGGTGGCCGACGGCACTGGGGGCAGCCCCGACACCAACCGACCACGCAACTGGGGAATCATCCTCGACTCAACGCTCTCCATGACCAAGCAAGTCAACACCGTCTCCTCCTCCTGCTTCAACACCCTCCGCATGCTCCACAAGATCTACAGGTGGATCCCGACAGATACAAGAAGAACTGTCACCCAGGCCCTCTTCAGCAGCAGACTCGACTACGGAAACGCCCTCTACGGCGGAGCCCCGACCAAGCTCATCAAACGACTGCAACGCATCCAAAACGCCTCGGCACGACTGATCCTCGACATACCATGCCACGGCCACATCACCCCCACCTGAGAAACTTGCATCCCCGTCAACAAGAGGATATCCTTCAAGCTCCTCATCCACGCACACAAGGCACCCCACAAGACTGGCCCAGCCTACCTCAACAGATGACTTTCCTTCTATATCCCCAACCGCCAGCTCCGCTCTGCCGACCTCGCACTCGCCACCGTCCCACGTATCCGAAGAACAACCACCGGCGGAACATCCTTCTCCCACCTCGCCGCCAAGACCTGGAACACCCTCCCACTGAGTCTACGACAGACCCAAGACCTGCAGACCTTCAGGAGGCTACTCAAGACCTCGCTGTTCAATCAGTAGCGCCCCCCCAGCACCTTGAGACCCTCACGGGTATGTAGTGCGCTCTACAAATGTTTGATTGATTTGACTGATTGACTGTGTTGTGTTGATTCACACTAAATAAAGCTACAAATACACTGTTCATATATTCAAAGCGATCAAATGTGTTCATCTATAGCAGTTAAGCACAGTAATCTTACATCAGTGTTCAGCGTTTTCTGTGAATGTGATTGTGGGCGTGTATGTGCAGATGTGTATGAAATACTAAGAGTGTTCTTGTGTCCCTAAGTGGTCCATTCATGGTTATATGACAGTTTATTCTGCATAATGTATGCTGGAACTGCTGTCCACCTAAAGCTTGGGAACTACTCAGGGTTCCCAGTGTCCGCTTATGCATAATTCATGCAACATTGATATTTATTTGTATATATATATATGTGTATATATATATATATATATATATATATATATATATATATATATATTACCTACTGGCGGTCGCCAGTAGGTAGTTATAGTTAGGACCACGTTTCCATAGGAAATCCGCAACATTCTATTTTGAATAACTTTGGCGCCGGTCGACGAATCCTCGCGAAGTTTTCAAAATAGGTGGGGCGCTAGGCTCCGCTTCTACCCTGAAAGTCTCGGGGGGATTCGTCAAGCGGGGGCTGAGATAAAAGGGGGGTCCCAAAACGCGTTTTTCCCATGCATTTTTCCATAGGACCTTTAGACAGGGCTACAGCCCGAACGGCTGAACAGAATTACTAGAAATTTGGCAGAGAGGTAGTCCTCAGGTCAAGGAAGTGCCTTTTGTAGGTTTGGTGTAAATCTGTTCAGTAGATTCTGAGAAAATAGCCTTTAAATCAATATATATATCTGAGCCAGCTTACGGTGCGCTTACGGTACGCTTACCGTACGCGTACGGTGGCGTGCACGAGCGCGATTCTGATTGGCTCTTAGATCTTAGTAAACATTCAAATCGGCCGAAACCAGGAAGCGGCGGCCGCCATTTTCTCTCTCGCACTGAGAGTGATTTTTAAAATATAAAGCCCAAAAACATGTAAAGGGGCTGTTTAGACAGCTCCCACACACATAGCCATGATGAGGGAGTCCCCAAAGATCCCCCAAGGCCAAAAACGGAATTTTTATTTTTTCGGTAATTTCGCCGATTACGCTTACCGTACGCGTACGGTAAAAAATTTAAAAAAAAAAAAAATTATCCACACTCTCTTCACCCCGTGTGCAATTGGTGCCCGTAGGGCACCAATTGTGCATGGCTTATTGGAGATGAGATAAACTAAAATATTTAAAAAAAAATAATAAAAAAAATAAATTATCCACACTCTCTCCACCCCGTGTGCAAATGGTGCCCGAATGGCACCATTTGTGCATGGCTTATAAAATATACGAAAAATTAAAATATTACCTTTCAAAACGAAGTGCATCATATGTCCTCCATGTGCGCACGGTGCGCGAAGCGCATCGTGCGTACATGGCCCATCTAGCGTAACGTGGGCACGCGGTGCGCGTAGCGCACCGCGTGCCCACCGTGCGTGCACGGCACTAACTGCGTAAAGTGGGCGCGCGGTGCGCAAAGCGCACCGCGTGCTCACCGTGCGCACACGGAACGAACTGCGTTAAGTGGGCGCGCACGCCACGAATGGCGTAAAGTAACTTAGCATTTAAAAAACCGTACAAATTCACTGAAAAAACCATAGGTTTCACACACGTTATAGTTAGGAATTAGCATTTAAAAAACCTTGCAAATTCACTGAAAAAACCATAGGTTTCACACATGTTATAGTTAACGGAAATTTTACTGATAAAAAACCAATGAAATTCCCCCGTTATAGTTAGTGCAGGCAACTATAACTCACGCGACCGCAATCTTCTGCTGATGACATATGTGTCTTTATGAAAAAAAAATATTTGTAATATATGTATAGCTAAAAATGTATGGAAGAAGACATGGGCAAATAAGTGTCTAAATACAGTATTAGCATCAGCAGAGGATTGCGGTCGCGTGAGTTATAGTTGCCTGCACTAACTATAACGGGGGAATTTCATTGGTTTTTTATCAGTAAAATTTCCGCTAACTATAACATGTGTGAAACCTATGGTTTTTTCAGTGAATTTGCAAGGTTTTTTAAATGCTAATTCCTAACTATAACGTGTGTGAAACCTATGGTTTTTTCAGTGAATATATATATATATACACTTAAAAAAACCAAGGTTAAAGTAATGTTATAGTTTGGTGTGATAAGAAAATGTGTTTTTGTTTTTAAACAAATCTTAGAAATTCACTGAAAAAGCCAAAGCTTAAAGTAACATGATAGTCAGGTGAATTTGTCAGTGACAACATTAATGTTATGACCTCAAAAAACACAGAAATTCACCAGTTATAATTAGTAGAACGAACTATGACTTGTGCCCCACCATACACTGCTTATGATCTCACATACTACATCACTCATGACATGTTCTATGACATAATTTATTATATCACTGATGGCATCTCAATTGACATCATTGACGGCATCACTAATGTCATCATCCAAGCTTCTGTTGTTCACAAAAAAACATTTATATTGTGTTGCTGGCAGCCAATCAGACTGCTCGCTCCCGTGGGAGTCTGACTCCTGCGTGAGTGTGATGGCCCAAGGGAAATAAAGCTCTCTGGGCCAATCAGAGTGCTCCATTTGTAAACTGGCATTCTCGCACAAGTCTCTCGAGACTCTATTGGACACAACCATCCAGATATACAATTATTTTTTACCCTTTATTTCTCAATAACTGCTGAAAGGATTTACACTACGTCACAAAAAGCAGAAACAGCGGACCAAGATCCAGCTTCCTGCCAAATTTGGTGTAATTCAGTTCAGCAATTTTTTACTGTAGCCTGTCTCAAAGAAGTCTATGGAAAATTAATGTGGATCTTGCATTTTGGGACCTCCCTTTTTGCCCGGCCTCCAATTGAAGCATAAACCCAAATATATATATATATGTGTGTGTGTGTGTGTGTGTGTGTGTATGTGTCTATGTATTAATATATTTAAGATACAGTGTCCCATCCATGCCGTCTCTCCTCTGATTGCGGCACGTGCTTGGGTGTGGGAAAACCCAAAAATATACAATTCAGAACTACGTAGGTCGCAAACATACGCACACACTCTCCAGACATAGTGGTATCCAGATATTTACTGTGCTAACAGTGAAACACTCAACGCGTTTCGAAAACACGAATTCTGTTTGTTATTAGTCGTATGTATTAATATATGTATATATGTGTATATACAAATATATTCACTGATAAAACTAAAGGTTAAGGTGACACTTTAGATAGGTATGGTAATAAGATCTTTCTTTGCATTAAAATAAAATCTAAATATACTGAAAAAACAAAGGGATGTTTTTAGTTGGGGGAAACTGTCAGTTAAAACATTCTATTTAAAATAAACCAAACCACTGAAATTTACCAGTTATAGGTATCTCAAATAACTATAACTCATGCCCTAAATTATTTATAACTTGTGCCCCTGCCATACACAGTGTTATCATCAATGATGACATTTCAGATGATGCAATCCTGTTATCATCAATGCCATAGAATGTGTAAAAATGAGGTCCGAAGCAGTGCATGGCAAGGGAGTGAGTTATAGTTACTTTGGGGCACACCACTTTTTTATTGGCATCCCAGATCCCTTGATCCTCTCTGCTGATTAAAATAAATTGCCGTTTTTAAACCGGGGAACTGACTCTAGGACTGCCCAACCAGGCCTTGGGGCAAGGTATCTCGATTCTGCCTCCCTATATCTGTTTTTACTTTAATCGAGGACTGGTAACTGAGTCCAAAGATGGCTGCCACCACATCTTGCTTGATGTGGTGGGAGCCAATTAGATCTTGTTTTGAGATCTTTTGGCTCCACTGATTTTCTGCAGCGTGAAATAACGTTTTTTTGCCATCATTATTAAAAAGCATCCTTTCTAGACCAACATCTATCTTTCTGCCAAGTGTGGTGTACTTCTGTTCAGTGGTTTTGGCTGTAACTATGTCTACTTTTTCTATAGAAAAATGAATGGGCAAAACGCTTTTTGGGACCTTCCCTTTTGCTCTGCACGCGCTTGATTGATCACTCCAAAGCTTTCCAGGAAGGAGCTGAAGTGGGTGAAAATTCATCTAATGGCGCTGAAGTTATTAGTAAACCAAAAAATGCTTTTCCTATGGAAACATGGTCCTAACTATCACTACCCAGTGGCGATCACTCCCTCTGTAAACCATTTGAATTCTCCCCAATTGGTTGAGTCAGCCACACCTCCTTCGGACCTTGTTGTTACCCACCTTGGATTATTGGTTCTTTTAGGTGGCTTTTTATGGACGGAGTCAAATCGTCTTTCACTAATTTGAAGATGGAACTCAAATTTTGTTAGTCTTCATTCTGAGGACTTTTCTCAGGTATGGCCTATCCCTTCTGCCTGTACTGCCATCACGTTCCAAACTACTGAAAGTTTGACATGTGAACAGGCTAAGTAAAAGTGTCAGGACTTAATGGTCATTGTTGAAACTGGACCTTTCACATTCCATTGGCTCCTTCCGGTATGAATGTTCGGCCTCATTCCTGTTTCAGCCGTTAAGCTCAGCTTTGGGGAAGTCTAGACTTTTCCATCATAAATATTTGAGTTCTGAATGTCTTACCTGGCAAGTTACACAGCAACACAGATTCTTAAGAGAGCTAATGTTTGCTTATGCCATATTATGATATTTGTTTATTAAATAGTGCACCAGCATTCAATTAATAGCAGAGGGAAATGTAGCTGTGAGGAAGTGCCGAAGACATGTTTGTATTCATATATATGCCAGCATTGCTTTTTCTGCCAAAATAGTTCTTTAAAAACGTACAGTCAGTCTGAACTGGTAGGAGGAGACAATCGTCCTCCACTTCCTTTCTCACCTCCGTATGCCTTAAACTCCTAAGTGGTATGCATGGCTCTGGAAGGCGAACAGGACATGCTCCCCATTTAAATCCAACAGAAATTTCTCTAAGTGATGGGAGCCCCCGTTCCTACAGGGCGGCTTTGTACCAGCCTGGAGCTGGCCGTAATTTAACACCAAAGAAAAGCGAAGCCCAGCTCAAGGAACATGCTGGCATTTATTATCCAATGAATCTGGCAGCACAGTCTTTCCTGATGCATTTGGGCACTCAAATGGCCATGATCACAGGTGAGCAACATCATGGCATGAGTATTTTTTCCATTTAAATCATAGTGACCACGTGACCTCTGGTAAATCCTTCAATATCACAATGCACCAGCAATGTCCGTACAGTTTAATACATGGAATGTGACAGAGTGCATTGCTAAATTATAACAGTCGCGTTTCTTTCTCAATATAATATGCCAGCATTGCTTGTTTCTGCCAAAATAGTTCTCTAAAAATGCACAGTCAGTCCGAACTGTCAGGAAGAGGCAATCCTCCTACTTTCCCCTACTCAACTGAGTATGCCTTAAACTCCTTAGTGGTATGCATGGTTCTGGAAGGCGAGCGGGACATGCTCCCTGTTGGGGTTTAAATGGAAAAAATACTCATGCCATGATGTTGCTCACCTGTGATCAAGGCCATTTGAGTGCCAAAACGCGTCAGGAAAGACTGTGCTGCCAGTTTCATTGGATAATAAATGCCAGCATGTTCCTTGAGTTGGGCTTCGCTTTTCTTTGCTGTGAAATTATGGGCAGCTCGAGGCCAAGTACAAAGCCGCCCTGCAGAGACGGGGGCTCCCATCACCTTGAAAAATGTCTATTGGATTTAAATGGGGAGCATGTCCCGCTTGGCTACCAGAGCCATGCATTCCACTACGGAGTTTAAGGCATACGGAGGTAAGAAAGGGAGAGGAGGAAGAGTGTCTCCTCTGCCAGTTCGTACTGACTGTACATTTTTAAAGAACTATTATGACAGAAACAATCAATGCTGGCATATTATATTGAGAAAAAAAACTTGACTGTTATAATTTAGCAATGCACTCTCACATTCCATGTATTAAAATGTACAGACATTGCTGGTGCATTGTGGGTATTGAAGGATATACCAGAGGTCACGTGGTCACTATGATTTAAATGGAAAAAATACTCATTCCAAGATGTTGCTCACCTGTGATCACGGCCATTTGAGTGATATATATATATATATCAATCAGAATGAAAATAATTGTGGCCTAGCCCCATTGCCTTGTACTTTATATTCAGACATTCGTCACAATTGTGCTATGTACGCTTTCATTTTATTACTTCAGTACAACATAACTGACTTAAGAAAATAGGTTTACAGACGAGAACAAGAAGGACCATCCTCACAAGGTCAATTTATCATTACTGTACTGCATGGTTAATACCGTTTACTCTGTTTATAGTTACATACCTTTGTTTATAGCCACTGAATATGGAAAAAACAGCAGGGTATAAACCCTGCTTTAAAATACACATACTCTAATGTGCTGGTTATTGCAGTTGCTGAGGAAGGCAGGAGCATCATTAACCCCTCGAAGCTCCTTCTCCAGTGAATCATAGCCTTCTATATGTTTGATATATGTGCGTGTCTTGTTTTAGTTTGTATTTCACGCTCTATGCAGAGCACTAAGAAGCCTGTTTTATCAGCAACAGCCTTGCATTTTCTGTTAAATGGGTATTTACTTTGTTAATGACAGTTTGAGGAACACATTATACCCAAAGTGTTCTGAGCAAGGTTGACGGCTGGCAGGAATCCATCTCTTAACTTTCATATAACTGTGGAGTTATTAATGCTAGTCAGGTTATATGCGAGGAATCGGGAAAATTCTTTATTCCTCATTGACTCCTGACAGTTATTGTACCTAGGAACTGGGTAACGTGTTCTGAAGTGAGCAATTATGGAAATGTTTACTTCGCTGGCTGCATGTAAATGTGTGCAGAGAATGTACCAGAATGTTTCCTTAGGGGTATTTAAGTCTCTCCAGGGCAATGAAAATAAAATGAAATCTTTCTTTATTTTTTTATTTCAAAGATGGGGTGTTTTTCAGAAAGGCTATAATGCAGCTGAATAATGATGAATGCAGTGGCAGAAGGCAAGACAGGCTGGGAAAGAATAGCAGAATTAACTACAGACAGATTTTGAAAACACATTTTAAGGTGAATAAAGGTAGATTAAGAGAGTAGATAAAAGGAATAGGGCGCTTTGCTGCTTTAAGTGTAGGAAGGTAATAGCTAGCAGACAGGTCACCGTTATATTCTGCAGTAATATGAGTCTTGGCAAATATATCTGTATTTTCATAACCTGCTGTATTGTCCCTGCATGTCGAAGGCCATCTTTTTCCTTTGAAAATTAAATGCAGCATTTGTTTTTCTGCCTTGGGTAGGCAGGGAGACACATTAATCTAGCCTGTGAGTGTAGTTATGCATTTATTATAAATGCACACAACACTTAAAATGTACTTTGCACCGCAATTCAAATTTTTCTCCTGCTTACTTTTTCGTTTATCAGCTAGAGGCTCTGTATTCGAGATAAACCATATTTGTGTGGTGCACAATTGATACCTCAACTCATTCTCTGGTGTTGGTGTCAAGCTGTGTCTTTAAGTTTGCACCTGAATGGGGCATGGCATCGGCGCCAGGGAAGAGGGCTGCCTTCATGTAGAGCTCCGTGGCCGAGTTCGGGAATGGGAGATCTCCAGGCGGCACTTCCCGATATCGTACCTCCAACTCTACAGCAAACAAGACATGAATACTCACAGCTCATTTTGCGAGGTTTACGAGCGTCTGGGGTGAGCCGGTTGTCCCCTTCTGTGCAGGTGCAGTTTCTCTTCAACATCTAATGACCGCCATTTTGAGCGTCTGCCGCTCGGTCTCCTCAGAACTTCTCTGTCCTTTTGTTTTCTCACACGAGAGCTCTGCCATGACACTATAGCCAAGGTTTTTTTGACTATATATCTTGTGCCTATATGTTCCTGACTTTCTTTACACATTCCCAGACCTCGCAAATGCCGACAGAATGACATAAAGCCCTGCACTATGAACTGAGCAACTTTTCAACACTTAAGGTGAGCGTTTTCGCAGTTTTTTTTACTGCGTTTTTGATCAACATATTTCCCACTCTGACATAGGCTCTATTTTAATCTCCGATCATGCACCAGTTTCTTTAAGTTTGGATTTGCTCCCTCCCATCACAGGTACCATGCGATGGAGATTCAATAATTCTCTTCTATTAGATTCTAAATTTACCTCAGCCTTTCTTGAATTTGCAACCATGTTTTTTGCTGAAAATGAATCCCCTCAGGCATCCCCTTCACTAATTTGGGATACCTTTAAAGCTGCCTCTAGAGACTTCATTATTTCATTCGTAGCCCAAAAACGATGAGCATCCTCTCACTCCATACAGTTACTTAGCACACAAATAAAAAAATTGAAGCATACTTATTACTTAACACAGAACCAATCTGATTTAAATGAACTAATTAAAGATAAACTCTCTTTCAATAAACTTCCACTGATTTTGCAAATCTGTTCTTACTTAAGTCTAATGCTAAATACTATAGCGCACAAAATAAATCTGGCAATATTCTTGCTAATTATTTTAAGATTAAAAAGGAACACACAAAAATTTAATCTATTGTAACTTCAGCTAGTATTACAATCCATAAAGATGAGGATATTCTTTTAGAATTCACTAACTTCTATCAAACACTTTATACGCCTGAATTCTCCCCCCAACCGACTGACATTTCACAATACTTATCTTCCATTCCCCCTCCCTCCTCACTGGATGTAGATTTTTCCTCCTTAGAAACTGATATACAGCCTACTGACATTCTTAAAGCCATTCAAGTGCTTAAAAAAGGAAAAGCTCCTGGGCCTGATGGCTTTACTATAGAATTTTACACATATTTTTCTAGCCTCCTCATTCCCAAATTACACCAGTTGTTTTTATTCTTTATTTCTTCCCAGAAATCAGAGGGTTCTTTTCAAGAAGCCTTGATCTGTCTTCTCCCTAAAGAAAATAAAGACAATACAATGTGTAAGAACTCTATAGACCCATCTCTTTAATCAATTTGGACTATAAGATCGTTGCAAAAAGTCTTGCTCTCCGTTTAGATAATATTTTACTACAACTAATTGGCAAAGAACAATGCGGTTTCATTAAGGGCCGGCACTTAACTGATAACACCCCACTCTTTTTTAATGTCCTCAGTAAATCCCAATCTCATTGACAATCTTTGGCGGCTGTTGCGCTGGATGCTGAAAAAGCTTTTGATAGAGTTAATTGAGAGTTTATTTTTTCAACACTGGTTTGGTTTGGTTTTGGCCCCAAAGTTCTTTCTTATGTCTCCTTACTCTATTATTTTCCTAGATCCTTTATTCTAGCTGATCGTCTTGTATCTTCCTCTTTTCCTCTCTACAGAGGAGTCTGACAAGGTTGTCCTCTTTCTCCACTTTTATTTAATTTGGCACTAGAGCCCTTTCTAACAAAGATTCACTTGAATAATGCTATCACAGGATTTCCATATTGTGCTAAACATCTAAAACTCTCAGCATATGCTGATGACATTCTTCTATTTATTTTCAACCCTCAAATTACCATACCGACTTTTCTATCAGAAGTTTCAGATTTTGCTTTAGTTTCAGGATACAAACTCAATGTTGATAAATGTGAAATTCTTCCTCTAAACAAACACTGTTTCCATGCTGATTTTCTATCTTCCGCTTTTCACTGGAGCCCAACTAAGATCAAATACTAGGCTTGTGGTTCATACCCTCTATTAAAGATACTGTAGCATGAAATTTAAAGAATCTACAACTTACTTTAACTACTTCCACGACACGCTGGCACTCCTTATTTTTATCTTGGTGGGTAGATTAGATTCTATAAAAATGATGCTAGTTCCAATAATTTTATTATTCTTATCTAATCTGCCAATCAATATCCCCAAATCCTGCTATAAAAATATTTATAGCATTCTATTAAAATGTTTATGGCAAAACAAACAAGCTAGGATGTCTTTTTCCAAGCTTAAACAGCCTAAACACATGGGTGGAGTAAATTTTCCTGATTTCTCTTCATATCATACCTAATTTTTTCTCAAACATTCTTCTGTTGTCTGAGAGTATGGCTGATTCTAACTCCCAACCTTTGTGGGAAGAAATTGAATCCTTCCTCTTTCATCCCTTCACCTTTGAGGAATTTGTGCCCTCATCTCATACTCCAGCAAGGTTTTCTCTCCCCATTCTTAAGAATGCCCGTAAAATCTTTCATCCTCTCATATTTGATGGCCTAGTTGATTGTGCCCGATTTCTACAATCCCCTATTTGGAATAACAAACATATTAAAATAAAAAATAAGACTCTTTTTTGGAAAGATTGGTTAGATTTTGGTCCTAAATGGACTCATCAACTTTTTCAAGATGATTCTTGTATCCCCTTTTCTGTAATTCATACTCGTTTTTCTCTACCTCTCTTCTATTATTCCAAATATGTGTCATTGACTACAGCCGCTCAAATGACCTATGATCTTTTCACATCCCCCTCTACACATACCAAATCTTCTCCTATCACACTCCCATTTTTACAAACTTCCTCCTCTGCATCTCAAATTTGTAAGAAATTAAGAGATACCTTCATTACTCGTGATAAATCTACAGTAGAATGCAACTGGGAATCTGATTTAGGTGAATCTTTTCCTATTTTAATATGGAACAAAATTCGGACTAAAATAAGGAAGTCTTCTAGAGCAGCGAACACTACGCAAACTTTATTTTTCATATATAACAGACTGTTGATCGCTCCAGCTAAACTGCATCACATAGATTCTACTACCCCCTCTACCTGTTGGTCTTGCCCGGCCCCTGTAGCAGATCCTAAACATATGCTATTTACTTGCCCAGCTATCCATGATTTTTGGATCAGAGTGTGGCAGCAAATTAAAAAAAATAATCATACCCATATACCTTTTTTCGTTTTTCCATATTTTTCTAGTTAGCATCTCATAAGTATGGTCTTCCTCCAACACTAACTTCTCCATTGTAGATTTACTTTTAGCTGTAGCATTTCAACAAATCACTAAGTCATGGAAGAATGCTTCAAACGTTTCCTTTCAAGCCTGGTGGTATGGAATTTGTTATAACCATAGATTAGATAGGGTTTATGCTCCTCGAATTACACTTGCTATTAAACGAGATTTACTGTGGTTGCCTATTACTACTTTCCTAAACACATCTTCCCATTTCCTACCTTTACATAATCCTCGCAACGAGAAATACCCAAGCCTCCCTGAAGTTAATGATTGTTATCTGTTATTTAATCTATTTATATCTTGAGCATAACATAAGTTTCTATTTTAGGAATTAATGTAATTCAATTGTTGTATTTCAGTCATAAAACCAGTTATGCCATTTGATATACCCTTCTCCCTCCCCTTCTTCCCCCCTCCCCTCTCTTGTTCTTTCTCCTATATGAAATATTTGCATTACATTATATTTATATATTGTATATTAATACTGTTATGTCTCATACTCATATCCAATAAACTCTCTTTAAAACTAAAAGTTTGCACCAGAATGATTAGACAAGGCCGGTAAGGTATACATAAGCCATGTTGCAGGACATTTAGAAGAAATAAATTTATGTTAGTTGGCCTGTACCAACATCTAGTTAAACTAGTTGCTTAGAGAGTAAAGAGGCTATCTTAAAGGTTACCGCTTAGAATAGGTCACATTTTTCAAGTCACGTGTGGGATGGTCCTTTGAACAGTGGTGATCTCAGTGGCCTCTTTTCCATTGAGGTTTAGGCAAGAAAACCGCGTGTAGAGAGTATTGCAATAAACAAAAGTTACGTTGATAGCATATCCAACATAATGAACCATTTAGTCTGAGCAAGGAATACGTTTGTTTAAGTTTAAAAATGTAAACACGGTTTCTATAATTCATCCAGTGTGTATCGAGTGTGTAGACATGCATGGCGAATATCAGTTTTTTAAAACCACTTATTCCATTGAAGAGTGTATAAGGGTTCAAAGACCCAACTTATTTTCTCTTACCTTCACAGGAAATCTTTATAGATGTTTTTACTTTGAGTTGTTTCCAGCTAGATTTTTTAGGTTTATAAACGAGAAAGATATGTAAACAAGGCTTTGAATGTTGATGAATAGCCACAAAAGCTCATGGCGTATGGTGTTAATGTTACAGGGGGAAAAAATGCATTTATTCTCAGTGACCCCTGTGATGGCAAGATTGCAGACTCGGAGTCTTCGATCGTGGAGAAGAGATGGTTAATTAAACATTGTGGAGTGTTTTCAGAAAATGCTAATCACGGCTTGTATATTTTTTGGGACAATACCTTGTTCACAGCAGAATAATTAATTTGTACTCCTTCTTGAAGTATTTGGTGTTTGTTGAGTCTGTGGGATTTCCCTGAGGATGGAAAGACGTAGGAGAAATGAGAGGTTGCATTATGCAGGTGGGTCAGTTGTCCATCACTTTTTCCAAAGAGAATGAAAAAGAGTCCTTGATAAAAATAAAAATAAACTGTTGGTGAACTTCACCATATGAGAGATGAGGGGCCTCATGCAGAAAGAAAGTTATACTAATTAAGTCTGGCTTATGCTTTCGGGAAGCAACAAAGGAGAGGTGATTCACAAACCCTCCAGGTGGGTATGACTAGAACGTACCATTTGTGATATTTCGGTGCATAAATGTATGTGTTTCAAATACAATCCCACCTACTACTGTTTTCCCTGGTCCTACATGTGTATATTACCCACATTGCCTGTATTATATATGTTCAGGGTAAAATAGTTACCAAGATACCACAAATGCAGTTCATTTAATTTACTCTCATCTCTCCATAAAAAGTATTTCTTCCCCAGGCATCCTCTTTTAGAACAGGAAATAAAGATGCAAATTATCTCATTTTCTTCCCCACTCAAACTGTTATTGTTGATGGGTACATGTGCAGACACAAATGAGAAAGGCATTACATATGTTTTAGAAACTCGGTATATTCCTGCATAGGTGTTATCACACTTTCATTGCATTGTTTGACCACCCTTCTGTAAGTCATTGGTGAAAGCTTACACTTCCTTTACCACAGGGAACTTCTGATAATGAAAGTTATGCAAACTTTGCAGAACACATGCATAAGTAGACAGAATCTCTTCATTGTGCACTTAGATATTTTGGACTTGCAGAATAACATCGAGGTATGGAATGCATACGTTTGGAATTTTTCATTGGTATTTCTCAGTCAGCCGCGGACCGTGCAGGTAAAAGCAGTGGGGCCAGGTGGGGTGGGGATTTCGACGGACAATGATGAGGGGGAAAATAAATAAATAAATAATTTTTGCTAGTAATTGTCCGATGAAATACCCCGTACCCCCACTCGGCCCCATGATACTGTCCGTCTGGCTTCTCAGCAGCTTCAAGGTGTGAGTGTGGTGCCCTATAAACTACAGGATAAAATCCAGGATTAATTTAAATGTGCCCATTAGTGGTGGTATCCCTCCTTTAGACAGGCTGAGAAGGATGGAGAAAACAGCATTTTTTTTTTTTTTTTATTAATAGCAATATCAGTCTGCCCTTAAAGGGGTCTAGTTTAAAAAAAAGTAGTCTGACAAAAGGTGAAAGATGCATAGTGTCATTCATTAACATATCACTATCTGTCAGATGTCAACTTTGTTGGCATCAGAGAGTTGGCTGTATCCACTGCATGGTAAAGTACTTAGTTAGTGGTGAGCAATACACGGGTGTAATTTGTTAGGTGAAAAGCCATGTATTTTTAAGTCTTAAATGGTTTGTACTGGCCTCCAGTGTGAGAGTAAAGCATCTCTGCAGAACATGCCTGTGAGTACAGAGAGTCTCTGTGAGTTATCCGTTATGCAGATGACAGTATATTGTACTCCAGTTGGTATAGCAGAAATTAGATGTATTGGACCCGTGGAGTGGAACCAGAGACAGAAACAAGGCAGAAAATAAAAAGAAAAGGAACCCTTGCCCTTTGCATCAGGCTGCAACAAATCTTCTCAATTCCTGATCTATAACTTTTACAGTGCCCCCTTTGTAAACATCCAGCAAAGGACTTTTATCGAAGTGCGCTTTCAAAAATTATCCTGGAAAAAAAAGAATATCTATGGGATTATACCTGCTCAGTTAGCCAGCCCTGGTAAATGCTTGATGTCAGGCTATCAAACAATAAGAGCCCTGCTGTGAGGTATGAGAGGGGCATAGCAGCAATAAGCACTGGCAAAGCCAAATGGTCTTGTCTTTGAAAGGTATTACTAAATCTTTTGGCTTCGTTAATACTTGTTGATGGAGAACAGAATCAGCAACAAGGAAGAAAATGCTTGCTGTTGCCAATGCTGGGCTGCATAAGCATCAAGAAAGAAAAAACAAAATGGCCATTCTGATCATCATGATGTTTGCACGTTTATGCAATACCATGCATGCCCATGTGGAGGCCATTTTGTTTATTTGTAATTTACCATTCCAAGATAAGAGATGCCAATGTTGGAGCGGTAGATTTAAAATTAAAAGTGTGCAGAAGTCTACCATAGAGAAAGGAGCAAACTGAAAGCAAATTGCAGCTGCCAAACACCTCGAGAGAAGAAAAAAAAAAAGTGTTTTAAAAAGGGATGGCACATGCCAGAGGAGCAGTAGGCAAGAAGGGTCAATGCTTCCAACTGACAGTGGAGCAATGTAGGAGTGACAGAGGAGAAAAGCGAACTCTGACAAGCAGCAGGGAGCAATGAAGGACTTCGGTTGGAGCAAGACAAAAAAACTGAGCAGGACAGAGTGGATGGCAATACAATCTTTGAATTGGGGAGAAAAACAGAGTTCAGGGGTTGGTATGTACGGCAGTAGCACCAAACAGAGGAGAGATCAAGAAAACACCAACATTCCCATGGAGGGCTGGAAAAAATTGTTATCTGACGTCAGCAGTGAAAGGATACAAGTCATCAAATCAAAAGGATAGTATAGGACCAATGCTTCAAGAGAAAGGACAAACAAAAGAAGAGGAAGAGAAATGATCAAAAAAGAAACAAGCAGAGGAGACCAACCTCCCACCACACATGGCCAAAGGCAGTGCATGGCAGTGGTTGATTCATATATATATATATATTCAATGAAAAAACCATAGGTTTCACACATGTTATAGTTAGCTGGAAATTTTACTGATAAAAAACCAATGAAATTCCCCCGTTATAGTTACTGTAGGCAACTATAACTCAAGCGACCGCAATCCTCTGCTGATGCTAATACTGTATTTAGACACTTATTTGCCCATGTCTTCTTCCATTAAATTTTAGCTATACATATTTTACAAATTTTTTTTTTTCATAAAGACACATATGTCATCAGCAGAGGATTACGGTCGCGTGAGTTATAGTTGCCTACAGTAACTATAACGGGGGAATTTCATTGGTTTTTTATCAGTAAAATTTCCAGCTAACTATAACATGTGTGAAACCTATGGTTTTTTCATTGAATTAGCAAGGTTTTTTAAATGCTAATTCCTAACTATAACGTGTGTGAAACCTATGGTTTTTTCAGTGAATTTGTACGTTTTTTTAAATGCTAAGTTACTTTACGCCATTCGTGGCGTGCACGCCCACTTAACGCAGTTCGTTCCGTGCGCGCATGGTGCGCTTCGCGCACCGTGCGCGCACAGTGAGCACGCGGTACGCTACGCGCACCGCGCGCCCACTTTACGCAGTTAGTGCCGTACACGCAAGGTGGGCACGCAGTGCGCTACGCGCACCGCGTGCCCACGTTACGCACATGGAGGACATATTATGCGCTTCCTTGTGATAGGTAATCTGTTAAATTTAATTTGTAAGTGATGACAATAATATGCCATGCACAGTGTGTTTTTTTTTTTTTTTTTTTTTATTAAAATTTTTAGCGTAAGCGCACCGTACGCGTACGGTAAGCGTAATCGGCGAAATTTTCAAAAAATAAAAATTTACCGTTTTTGGCCTTGGGGGATCTTTGAGGACTCAACTAACATGGCTATGTGCATGGGCGCTGTCTAAACAGCCCCTTTATATGTTTTTTGCCTTTGTTTACAGCCCCCCCCTCAGAGTGCGAGAGAGAAAATGGCGGCCGCCGCTTCCTGGTTTCGACCGATTCGAATGTTTACTTAGATGTAACAGCCAATCAGAATCGCGCTCGCGCACGCCACCGTACGCGTACGGTAAGCTTACGGTAAGCGTACCGTAAGCTGGCTCAGATATATATATATATTGATTTAAAGGCTATTTTCTCAGAATCTACTGAACAGATTTACACCAAACCTACAAAAGGCACTTCCTTGACCTGAGGACTACCTCTCTGCCAAATTTCTAGTAATTCTGTTCAGCCGTTCGGGCTGTAGCCCTGTCTAAAGGTCCTATGGAAAAATGCATGGGAAAAACGCGTTTTGGGACCCCCCTTTTATCTCAGCCCCCGCTTGACGAATCCCCCCGAGACTTTCAGGTTAGGAGCGGAGCGTAGCGCCCCACCTATTTTGAGAAATTCGCGAGGATTCGTCGACCGGCGCCAAAGTTATTCAAAATAGAATGTTGCGGATTTCCTATGGAAACAGGGTCCTAACTATAACTACCTACTGGCGACCGCCAGTAGGTAATATATATATATATATATTTATACATATATATATATAAAGTATCACCGTCCCGTCTGTTCTCGAAAATCCAGAAAAAACAGGTACAGACCACAGCGTGTTGAAGATATCAGTGCAGTTTATTGCTCAAAGTTGTCAGCAATTTTGGCTAAGTAGCAGCATCGCAATTTTGGCTAAGTAGCAGCATCGCAATTTTGGCTAAGTAGCAGCATCACAATTTTGGCTAAGCAGCAGCATCGCAATTTTGGCTAAGTAGCAGCATCGCAATTTTGGCTAAGTAGCAGCATTATATATATATATATATATATATATATATATATCTTCAAAACAACTTCGGCGTAGTTACCATCAACGTATCCACAGCACAGTGATTTCTTTAAGGTATATTTTTTTTTTTTCTCCACACCAAGTGCAAAAGTAAAAGGACGGTCGACACGTTTCGGCTGATGCCTTCGACTGGACCATAGAGTCCCAGCGTCTAGACTGTCTATTTAAAGTGGCTAAGTGCATAAGTCCCTTGTTAGTGTTTTTTTTTTATAAAAAATAGACTAGACTGCTAACCCATATAAACGGCTGGTTACATTTGGCTTATGGCAGTCGCCATTGTTCTTTAGCATGTTTTGCATTTTTATACATTTGTTATCAATCATAAATACACATGTGTCATCACACTGTCGTAGATTTCCTGAATTGGTCAGATTATTCATTATATATATATATATATATTACCTACTAGCAGTCGCCAGTAGGTAGTTATAGTTAGGACCTATTTTCCATAGGAAATCCGCAACATTCTATTTGGAATAACGTTGGCACAGATTGACGAATCTTCGCTAAATTTTCCAAACTTTTGGCCAGCTCCGGTCCGCTCCTATCCTGAAAATTTCACGGTGATTCATCAAGCGGGGGCCGAGAAAAAAAGGGGGTCCCAAAACGCATTTTCCCCATGCATTTTTCCATAGGACCTGTTGACACAGCTACAGCCCGAACTGCTGAACGGAATTACACCAAATTTGGCAAAGAGTTAGTCCTCAGTTCAGACTCGTGCCTTTTGCTTAAATGGTGTAAATCCGTTCAGTAGTTCCTGAGAAAATTAGAGTTAAAAAGATAGATATATCTGGGCGGAGCCTAACCACACAACTCATCGTGTGATCTGATTGGCTGTCAGTACTTCATCCAAGAAGTGTTGGCAGCCATCTTGGAACCAATATACATGATAGCACCTCATTAAAAAGCATTGCAGTTAATAGAAGGTTTTAAGACTTTAGTTACATTATAAATCATTTGTTGATGGTACCATACTCATTTTAGGAATTGTGGTGTGTTCTAAGGTGATTTTACCATGTGAAAAAGCCTTCTGCTGTGATATCATGAATCATGTTTGAGAGAAAACTATTTTATCATGCATTTCCCACAGAGGTTTGGAAGGTGATCTATAAGCTAAACTGAGAGCATATTTTCTGTAAATTCCCATTATCTTTCTCAGTCATGTGACAATGAAGTCTGACATTCTCAGTAAAACATGTACATCCAACAAGGGCAGAGACTGTCAGTTGATTCCTTTGTGTTCTACTGCAGCTTCCCAGAGTGTTCTAAAGAACAACTAGAGCGCTAACAGTCCTACTTATGACAATCGTATTGCAAACCTGAAGCCATCTTGATTGGAATAACGTGGTAACTCTTAAAACATTTAATTTAAAAAGGAACAAAATGAGGGGGTTAATTTTGCCATAGAAAGTATGATTCGTGCTGCAGAAAGAAAAAATAGGGCACATTTTGACTTCTCAAATCCTCTTCTATTTCATAAAAAAATTCTGACATGTAGACTGAAACATGCACTTTCAATACCAGCAGCAGACTTCCCTGGTGAGCAGTAGCTTTACTACAATGATCTAATAAGCAACTAGAGTGCTAACATTCTGAATTTATGGCAAATGTGTGACACATCTGAATGCCTTCTTGATGGGATCAAAGTAAAAAACTGAAAGTATTTCCTACTGAGGAGCCTGTAGTAAATGAGGAAATTAGGAAACTTCATAACAAATAAGTCTCCCAAAATGGCCACCAGAGACAAAAGAGCCCAAATGTAGCCCAAATATCACCCAGATGTAGCCCAGGTATAGCCCAATGACAGAATGTCCCAGAGTGTTCAAACGAACAACTAGAGCGCTAACAGTCTTACTTATGACAAAAGTATGGCACACCTGAAGCCATCTTGATTGGAATAAAGTGGTAACACTTAAAACATTTAATTTACAAAGGAACAAAATGAGGGGGTTCATTTTGCCATAGAAATTATGATTAGTGCTGCAGAAGGAAAAATTAGGGCACATTTTGACTTCTCAAATCCTCTTCTATTTCATAAAAAAATTCTGACATGCAGACTGAAACTTGCACTTTGAATACCAGCAGCAGACTTCCCTGGTGAGCAGTAGCTTTACTACAATGATCTAATGAGCAACTAGAGTGCTAACATTCAGAATTTATGGCAAATGTGTGACACATCTTAATGCATTCTTGATGGAACCAAAGTAAAAAACTGAAAGTATTTCCTACTGAGGAGACTGCAGTAAATGAGGAAATTAGGAAACTTCATAACAAATAAATCTCCCAAGATGGCCACCAGAGACAAAAGAGCCCAAATGTAGCCCAAATATCACCCAGATGTAGCCCAAGTATAGCCCAATGACAGAATGTCCCAGAGTATTCTTAAGAACAACTAGAGCCCTTACTGTCTTACTTATGACAAAAGTATGGCACACCTGAAGCCATCTTGATTGGAATAAACTGGTGACACTTAAAACATTTAATTTAAAAAGGAACACAATGAGGGGGTTCATTTTGTCATAGAAATTATGATTAGTGCTGAAGAAAGAAAAATTAGGGCACATTTTGAGTGACTTCTCAAATCCTCTTCTATTTCATTAAAACATTCTGATATGCAGACTGAAACATGCACTTTTAATACCAGCAGCAGACTTCCGCGGTGAGCAGTAGCTTTACTACAGTGATCTAATGAGCAACTAGAGTGCTAACATTCAGAATTTATGACAAATATGTGACATATCTGAATACCTTCTTGATGGAATCAAAGTAAAAAACTGAAAGCATTTCCTACTGAGGAGACTGCAGTAAATGAGGAAATTAGGAAACTTCATAACAAATAAATCTGCCAAGATGGCCACCAGAGACAAAAGAGCCCAAATGCAGCACAAATATCACCCAGATATAGCCCACATGTAGCCCAATGACAGAAGTGTGCAAAACACTTATTTTTTGTGTATTTGCAGTTTTATATAGTGCAGACATGTCAGGTATTGGAGTGCTTCACATGAGCATTGGTTAAATCACACAAGATCAAATTCATTTTGGTTGTAGGCATGGGGAGATTAAGTGATTTGACCAGAATCACAGAATGTTGAGCTGAAGCAGAAACTCCAACCTGGTTCCCCAGTTGCAAAGTCTGCAGCTCTGGAAGTAACACCACATCCTCTCCCCTAAGTGCAACATGTAATCAAGTGGTAAACTGGATAAAAAACATAAAGATTACAAATAATTTAAAAGTTCTTTGTCGCTATTTGAAAACTCAGAAAATATGTCCTCATTTTAGTTTTTTAGAGCACTAACCATAATTTTGATGCAAATAAGACCCTCTCATATATGTAATTTCTAAAGGAAATGCTCTAGGTATTACAGTTTTGATCACATCAAGATGACGTCAGGCGTTCCACACTTTTGTAATAAATATACAATGGTAGCAATCTAGTTGTTCATTGGGATACTGTTGGGAAGCAGAGGCCAGGGGCACGGACTCTGAAAATTGAAGATAGGTAGGAGAGTGCAGAGGCAACAATCTGACCACACTGGGCAGGCAGGAAGGGCAGTGGCAGCACAACAGACTATGGAGGGCAGTGGAAAGGGGGGCAGGGGCAACAAACCAACAATACAGGACTGGCAAGAGAGGCTGTGAAAATATAATAGACCATTGTGGGCAGAAGGAAGAGACAGTGGTAGTACAACCATACATTCCAACAGACCTGTTTCAGCCAGGAAACGTCCAATGTTTTTAAGCTCAAATGGGCTTTATTTGATCTGTCTCCTGTCTACAATCTCCTCTTTTTAAATGTAACTCATAGGGGAAAATCATACCCCAGTTTTTTTCAAAATCTCCCTCTTACCAAGTTCAAAATGTTCGCAAGTATGGTACATTGGATCATGGTAGGCAGGAGGAATTGGGGTAGGGACATGGACTCGGATAACAGAGGACAGGAGGGACATGGAGAGGTGCACCAAACTGACCCTACAGGGCAGGCATCAGGGTTTGCAGCAGCACAATACACCACACAGGGCATGCGGGGCGGGAGTGCAGCACAACAATCCATAGAAAGAAATAGGGAGGGGACAGGACCATGCACATGGACAACAGAGAACAGAGGGGAAAGAGGCAATGGTAGCTAGCTGACCATAATGGACAGACAGGAGAGAAAGCTGCAGCATAACAGACCATAAAGGGCAGGAGGGATGGATCAGGGGCATTACAATGGAACAGACAAGCCAGGAGGGAGGGAATAGGGGTCTGCACATGGAAACAGAGGGCTGGGGCAAGGGGGCAGGGCAGGAGCAGCAAGATGACCATGGAGGTCAGTAGGATGGGCACTAGAAACAAGACACCCCATGGAGAGCAACAATGAGACTATGATGGCATACACACAGACCATGGAGGGAAGGTGGGAGGGGCTCAGGGGCAGCTAGCTGACCACACAGGGAATGTGGGAGGGGCCATGGCAGCACAGAAGACCATGCATGGCAAGCTGGAGGGTTAGTGGCAGCACAATGGCTATGATGGGCAAGAAGGAGGGTGCAGGGGCATGCACAAAGGTCCATGAAGGATAGAAGGCAGGGTCAGGACCTGGGCACAGACAAGAGAGATCAGGGTAAGGGGCCTCACAACAGACCGCGCGGGCAGGCAGGAGGAGCAGTTGCAGCACAACAGACCAGGGAGGGCTGAAGGGTGTCGCAGTAAAATGGACCATGGAGGACAGGAGGAAAGGGATAGGGGGAGGGCATGTGGACAGGCAGGGTAGAGGTGGCAGGGACAGGTTACAGTCATCTGACAATGCTAGGCAGGTGGGAGGGGAGTGGCAGCTCAACAGAACACTCAGAGTAGATAGGAGTGGCAGGTCCATGGAACATGGTGGGCAAAAAGGATGGAGCAGGGGCATGCACAAAGACATCGGAGGGCAGGGGGAAGGAGAATAGGGGCAGCAAGCTAAGCACAGAGGCTAAGCAGGAGGTCAATGATGGGCCATAGAAATGGGCAATGGAGGGCAGGAGGAGTGGACTGGTACATCATGCTAAATGGACGGCAGTGGCAACACACCAGACCATGCATGGCAGGAGGGAGGAGGCTAGTCCATGAATTCAGACAACAGAGGATAGGGAGGAGGTGGATGGGGCAGCAAGCTAACTGTTCAGAGAAGGTGGGTATTAGGAACTTTATTGTTTTTAAAATGTGCGTCTGTGCGAACTACCTAAAATATGAACAAGTATGCAGCATAATCTCACTTTTATTCAGGAAGAAGAGGACGTTTGTGACTGTGACTCTGGGCTCACTTAGCAGAAACACCCCCTGACACTCCACCCCCCATCGCAAAATGTAATGCCCGTGAAAAGGGTAGGTGGACGCAGTGTTATATAGAACATAGTTCTGAGAGCACGATTGAAAATGAAAACTAGATATAGTATATGGTATAAACTATGCACCAAAAAGTGTGATATAAGATGAACCGGGGCGTGAAATATAATGTGCAATACTTTGTGCGCAATGTCAGATTCATTAGAGAGCGCGAGATAGCACTGGCACTAGTGCGTGCTATGCGATATGCGCCTTGGAGTGTAATATGCACAGGGCAGTGTTGTGTAACCTAACTAGTCTCTAAAGTTGTAATAGAAAATATGTGCTGGGGAGTGTAACGTTGCATATGCACTGTGACAAAGATATGGATCCCAGATTGTAATATGTATGGCATAGCGCTGTGCGTTATAACATAGGCATCGAGGAAGGCACGTTAGATGGGGCAATATAACCCGTGCGAAGGCAAGTGTGGCATGACATATTCACGGGGTGGTGTTACAGTGCACATGGGCTAGAGAGTGTCATAGCCTACGCACTAGCTGGTGGAATACAACACAGAGGTGTGTGGCACTCGGCGGACACTGGTGGGTGTAACACAGCATTGGGCTCAGCCAGGAGCACGCTGTGACTATCAAGTGAGGTTTGTCTCCTTTCCAGAGAGTAAAATAAAAAGTATTACACATCCGGCAGTGGATGTGTGTTTTATTAACCGTGAGGGGGGTTTCTTGCATAGTTTGGTTGAATTTTTGTCGAATCCCCTTTGAATGGCTTGGTGTGCGTGTGTATTAAATGTGCCCGTCAATAGCTACCCATGTTTGTATAAATAAACGACAAGGGTGTCTACTTGGAGAGTACCCACCGGCGGAGGCGCCGGGATTAGGCACGGTAGGGCGTCAGACACGTCAGAGCTTCACTAGCGGTGTAAATACATTCCACGTGGATTCATTGTATGCATAGTCGCCTTTTAATGAATATCACGCAAATCGTCATGGTGATAGGTACATACGGTTTGTCCAGCATGTCCTAGGTGTTTCTATAAATATATATGTTTTTTTAATTAATAAAAAACAAATGCCGGTCCCGGGGGATGGGGTCCCCGGGGCCATAAGTGGCCTGAGGAGGGGGCAACGCAGCCCCCCTCCTAAAGAATTATTTTTTAAAAAGGCCATGACCCGGGGGTTGGGGTCCCCGGGGCCGATTAAGGCCTTGGGAGGGCCACATTTATTTTTTTCAACAAAAATAATTAGGGTGCAGGCCCTGGAGGATGGGGTCCCCAGGGCCAATACATTAGAAAAAGAAGAGGGGGGCCATACAGCCCTCCTTCTTAAAAAAATAAAATAAATAAAAGACCGGCATCGCGCCGGAGGCCACGCCCCCTCCTTGCAGCCATCTGCAAACGCGCCCCCTGGCCAGTTGTAAGTTGGGGAATTAATTACCCTTCAATACTGAGGGTCCCTGAGGGCCAACTAGCCCAACAGGTATCTCCAGTATGTGCCAGGGAGCTGCATTGCAGACAGGTGTTCTGAGGCCACGCCCCTTTTTACACCTCTATGCAACACAGCTCTGTGGTGCTTACTGGAGGGACCTAGTAGGCTAGTTTGACCCTAGGGACCCTTAGGATTCAAGGGGACTTAATCTCTCAACTTAGAACGGCCGCAGGGCGCGTTTACACAGTGGTGAAGGGTGGGGACGGAGCCTGACGTGATGTGTGCAAACACGCCCTGTGGCGCGTTTTAAGTTGGGGAAATAATTCCCTTTCAATCCTGAGGGACCCTGGGGGCCAAATAGCCCACCAGGTGCTTCCAGTAAGCGCCACTGCTCTGCGTTGCAGAGAGGTGGTGCAGGCCGTGCCCCTTTTTACACCTCTCTGCAATGGCGCTTACTGGACGTACCTAGTGGGCTATTTTGCCCCTAGGGACCCTCGGGATTCAAGGGGACTTAATCTCCCAACTTAAAAAACGGCCACAGGGCATGTTTACACAGTGGGGAAGGGAGGGGACGGGGCCTGAGGTGACGTGTGCAAACACGCCCTATGGCGTGTTTTAAGTTGGGGAAATAATTCCCCTTCAATCCTGAGAGCCCCTGGGGGCCAACTAGCCCAACAGGTATCTCCAGTGTGCGCCAGAGAGCTGCGTTGCAGACAGGTGTTCTGAGGCCACGCCCCTTTTTACACCTCTCTGCAACGCAGCTCTGTGGCGCTTACTGGAGGTACCTAGTGGGCTAGTTGGACCCTAGGGACCCTCAGGATTCAAATGAACTTAATCTCCCAACTAAAAACGGCCACAGGGCGTGTTTACACAGTGGTGAAGGGAGGGGACGGGGCCTGGGTTAACGTGTGCAAACAAGCCCTGTGGCGCGTTTTAAGTTGGGGAAATAATTCCCCTTCAATCCTGAGGGACCCTGGGGGCCAACTAGCCCACCAGGTGCTTCCAGTAAGCGCCACTGCACTGCGTTGCAGAGAGGTGGTCTAGGCCGTGCCCCTTTTTACATCTCTCTGCAACGCAGCTCTGTGGCGCTTACTGGAGGTACCTAGTGGTCTAGTTGGACCCTAGGGACCCTTAGGATTCAAGGGGACTTAATCTCCCAACTTAAAATGGCCACAGGGCGTGTTTACACAGTGGGGAAGGGAGGGGACGGGGTCTGAGGTGACGTGTGCAAACACGCCCTGTGGCGCGTTTTAAGAGGTAGTTTTAATCCCCTGCCCTATTATATACTAGGGGCTTACCGTGGAGGTCATGCTAATCACAGGGGGACCCCAACGCATAGTGTTCCCTAGTGTATGTAGGTGTTTTCACTGTATTGTGAGTGTCTTTTAACATAGCACTGGCTCTAGGACTGGTTAGTCAGACTCAGTTACCACCAGTATCCGTCTGAAAAAGTTAAGGGTACAGGATGATTTTGCAACAAGGCTTCTTTCTGCTCTTCTGTTTGTTCTTTCTGCACAATATCCTTCTTCCTGCACTTTTCTTCGTCTTTGAGGACTTCTGTTGCTTCTTTCTGCATTTCTTTTTTTTCTTTCTTTGCGTTTTTTCTTCACATGTCCTATCTCTGTAGGCATAGTTAGAAATTAGCATTTAAAAAACCTTTGAAATTCACTAAAAAAAACATAGGTTTCAGGCACGTTATAGTTAGGAATTAGCATTTAAAAAACCTTGGAAATTCACTGATATATATATATATATGCAAAACAAAAGAGCACTCGAGAGTGCTCAGATTCGAAGAGGAACACTGCTCGGGATTAGTGAAGGCAAGGATTCGCTTTCCTTTGGATAAAAATTAAAAAGCCTTACGCGTTTCGGAGCTAAGAGCTCCTTGTTCACAGGCAGCAATGTCAGAGCGCTGAAAACAGAAGGTGCACTTCAAACAGCACGTCTTTATTTCATCCTTCAATGATTCACAGGTGAGTAGCACTGGTGTGGCATGCTGGGAAACGTAGTTCAATTATTGCCTTAGTAGGCTTTGTTGCGCCCCTTCCAATTGTTACCATCAGTGGGTTCTGCGTTTTGACATTATTTTTCATTTATTGATTTCACCCTCCAGTGGGCCTCCGCAGCTCCAGGTCCCCCTTAGTATTGCCATCCTTCGCACCTCAGGAGACTTCGACTCCGTTCTGTGTCTCCATGGCCCCTTGGTTAAAGGGTGGTTCACTCTTCACGGAGGCCTACCGTCATAATTTATGCAAAACAAAAGAGCACTCGGGAGCGCTCAGATTCGAAGAGGAACACTGCTCGGGATTAGTGAAGGCAAGGATTCGCTTTCCTTTGGAGAAAAATTAAAAAGCCTTACGCGTTTCGGAGCTAAGAGCTTCTTGTTCATAGGCAGCAATGTCAGAGCGCTGAAAACAGAAGGTGCACTTCAAACAGCACGTCTTTATTTCATCCTTCAATGATTCACAGGTGAGTAGCACTGGTGTGGCATGCTGGGAAACGTAGTTCAATTATTGCCTTAGTAGGCTTTGTTGCGCCCCTTCCAATTGTTACCATCAGTGGGTTCTGCGTTTTGACATTATTTTTCATTTATTGATTTCACCCTCCAGTGGGCCTCCGCAGCTCCAGGTCCTCCTTAGTATTGCCATCCTTCGCACCTCAGGAGACATCGACTCCGTTCTGTGTCTCCATGGCCCCTTGGTTAAAGGGTGGTTCACTCTTCACGGAGGCCTGCCGTCATAATTTTTGCAAGGTGATTTCCTTGTCACTTTAGATGTCAAGGACGCCTACTTCCACATTCCTACTCTCCCTGCTCACAGGAAGTACCTACGTTTGTAGTGGACGGACAACATTACCCATTCAAAGTCCTTCCATTCTGGGTCACAACAGCACCCAGAGTCTTCACAAAATGTCTTGCAGTGGTAGCAGCCCACTTAAGAAGACAACACATTCATGTGTTTCCTTACCTAGACGACTGGCTCATAAAAGCCAAGTCACGCAGCAATTGTGTTCAACAAACACACTACACGATCCAGCTGCTGCACAACTTAGGTTTCACAATAAACCTCACCAAGTCACATCTCCAACCGTCCCACACCCAACAGTATCTAGGTGCAACGATAGATACTTCCAAAGCCCTTGCATACCCCAGTCCAGCCAGGATAGCCAGTATGCAAGCCCTTATAACAAAATTTCAACTGCAACACTCACTATCAGCTCGAGTGTTCATGCAGTTAATAGGAATGATGGCCTCTTGCATCTTAATAGTCCCTTACGCAAGACTCCAAATGCGTCTGTTACAAGAATGTCTAATACAACAGTGGAACCAAGCTCAAGGTCTTCTTACAGATCTGGTCTTGGTGGACAGCTGCACATATCGCTCTATACAATGGTGGAGCACACAAGATCTTTCCAAAGGGCGGCCGTTTTTAGACCCGGTTCCACAAATAGTACTAACAGTGGACGCATCGCACACCGGCTGGGGAGCTCATCTCTTAAACCACACCATGCAGGGTATGTGGACTCCTCAACAGAAACTCCTCCACATCAATCACCTGGAGTTACTGGGCATATTTATCGCCCTAAAGTCATTTCAGAAACATCTCCTAAGCAAAACTGTCCTAGTCCGGACGTACAACATGACAGCAATGTACTATACACAAAAACAGGGGGGAACACGCTCTCTGCAGCTTTCAAGCTTAGCACAGAGCATTTGGAGATGGGCCATTCCTCAAAAGATATACATCTTATCAGAGCATCTACCTGGGATACACAATCCAATTGCGATCTGCTCAGTTGTCAACAACAGCAGATTCATAAATGAAAACTTCATCCGCAAGTTCTTCGCCTCCAGGTATCCACACCCGTTGTCCAAAGGCAATGCGATATGGATGAACTGGTCAGGCAGATTTGCGTGTGCTTTTTTGCCTCTCCCACTCATTCCGTTACTGGTGCGCAAGCTCAAACAACAGTCTCTCACAATGATCCTGGTTGCTCCAACATTGGCACGACAACCATGGTTCAATTTCTAGGGTTTTGTATGAGGGAAATGTCCAGCTAACTATAACACCCCTGAAACCTATGGTTTTTTTCAGTGAATTTCCAAGGTTTTTTAAATGCCAATTCCTAACTATAACGCCCCTGAAACCTTTGGTTTTTTCAGTGAATTTCAAAGGTTTTTTAAATGCAAATTCCTAACTATAACGTGCATGAAACCTATGGTTTTTTCAGTGAATTTCAAAGGTTTTTTAAATGCTAATTCCTATCTATAACTTATCTCTAAATATATCATTTTTAATGATTTTGACTGGATTTGTATATTTTTCAAATTCAGTGTGTCAATTTCATTAATTACATTTTTTTTAAAATACTTTTTAATCACCATTTTTTAAACCTATTTTTTCAATTAATTCTTTTAAAAATTAAAAAATATTATTTGAACTTATTGGTTTTTTCAAACATATTTTTATATATTTTTCAAAATATTTTTTTAACTATATGTGCAAAACTTTATTTTATATATTTTTTTCAATGTTTTTGGATCCGCGCACCCTATGCGTTGGGTACGTGTTCAGTGCACGATCGCAATGCGACCTGTACGTGACTCCCAGCGTATACGCGACACGTTCGATGTACGTAACGCGACGTTTACGCGCTTCCGCGATGCGTCATCTGCGTCTATGACGCGGTAGGTGCGTGGATCCCGCAAAATATTTAATATTTAAAAACACATATATTTATATCTATTTCATGTGAATATTAATTGAAGACAAACTCTAAACTAGTCTTAAAACTAATATATTTTTACATCTGATCCTATTTTTTTTTTTTATTCAATTTCGCGGATGCGCGCTGGGTGCGTGCTGCGTAAGCGCACGGTGCGCGGATCCCATGTGACCTGCAAAAAAAAGAGATTTGATTGGTTCATTACACTTCCTATTCTAACTATTGAAAGATCCCACCCATTTCAATCATTCTTATTTATTTATTTTATTTATTATGCAACTTATAACGCGCAGACTAAACCCGAAGGTATCAAGGCGCCTTTGGAGGAACATCTCACACCTTAGAACTAGAAGAAACTTTTTGTGGAAGAATTCCACAGCTGCAGTTTTTCTGAAGACAATGGCTTCTGCACAGCAGCCACCATAAGAATCAGACCATTTGTCCTATGAGGAATTTGTTGTGGAACCTCCACGCCCAGAAAGATACACCTCTGTGGTGTGGAATTTTTTTTCCTTCCCAGAAGGACAAAATAAAACTAATTCAACTAAAGTGACATGTAAAATATGTCAAAGAGTGCTTTCCAGAGGAGATCCATCAAAAAAATGCTCTTGTGGGACTGCAAGTATGTTAAGACACCTGAAGATTCTGCATCCCGTGAACCTGGCCAAGCAGGAATGCAGAAGACTCCGGCAGCAGCCTCAGCCAGCAGTGGCAAGCACTTCTGCAGCATCACCATCAAGCACTCACCCGGACATACGTCCAGAATTTTGAAAACTAAAAATTAGTTGCATTAAATGCAACAAACTACTATGTTACGGCGAGCAGTCAATTGAACTAATCTGCCAAGCGCAGCAAAACCACAAGTGCTAAACTTGTGTTTATTTTATTTTTTTGCAGAAGTTGACTGTTTTGTTCCTCCTGTTGTCTTTTTTTCCTTTTGAAAAAAACAAAAAAATAAGAAAATTGTTCCAAAAAGTACAAAAAATTAAAAAACAAAAAAGAGGAAAAAAAAAAGTTCTTCTAAGAACTAACTCTCCTGGTTTAAAAAAAGAGCTAAATTTCTTTGTTAGTGTGTGAAAGTTTAGATGAATGTATGTGTAGTACGTAATTGACTGAATGAATGCATTAGTAGCGTATGGTGAATGTATAAGTGCAGAACTATGAGGATGTGCTGCAGCATCACACAGTAACCTCTTTAACTGCAGTGTGCTGTAGTACTTCCGAAGCACAGGGATGCAACATATGTACATAAATATGTTGCATATCTATGCTTCTCTCTGCACGGCTGCTTAAACTGCAGCCATGTGGTGACACAGGCACCATTGCACCATAGTGCAAGGATATCTGTGTCATGTGCTGTTTGTTTTTCTACAGGAAGACACACCTTGCTGCACAAAAACAATGAGAAAATGCATTTTTCTCCTTCAATGTATGCTGAACATTTTAGCATGCATTGAAGATATAAAAATGTGGAGAAATTTAAACAATTATCCTTGTTGTGCTTTCCTACACCAATTTTAGAATGGTGCAGCATTCACACACATATCGAGATTTATGATTTATGATAAATCTAGACATGTGTCTTGTTCAATGAGAATTAAGTGAAATCATGCACAACAACACTTATAGAACACCCTTTCAACACAAAGTGGTGTGCATGATGAGGTTGTATTTACATGGAGTATAAAAAGTGCACAGAGTGCCTTTTCCTCTCTTTGTAAATATGAAAGAGTATCTTGCACAATAACTATGTTACAAAAAGTGACATATTTCCGTTTTTAAATTTCCTTGCGAATGATAGAAGGTAAGCACAGAGTTTTGTCTGCAAAGCTGTTCAAAGAAGAATGATTGAAATGATTGCGGTCCTTCAATAGCTAAAATGGGAAATATTATGAACCCCTCAAATCTCTTTTTTTGCAGGTCACATGATATCTGATTATGGTCAGATTTCAAAACTACATAAACAGAGTGTTTTTAGAAACGTGTTTCAACTTTGTAGCTTCTTGCAGACCTCTTCATTCTGCATATTGAGACTTAGTTAAACTTACCTTCACAGTAATAGGAATAAAAAATGGTATACATTTTTTTCTGTTTTTCATTCCAATATAAATTCATATAAATTGCTTATTTTAAAATTTGTATCTGTGAAAGAAAAGGAAAATAAAATTATAACATGTAATAGTACATTTTTTACAACACAGCATAATTTCCACAAAGTAATTTTTTTGCCTTTTTTGCTGTTCTCAGAATATATTAAATTTCACTAAAAATAGTGATTTCAATCGTACTCATCACTTAACAGCGGGCAAAAAAAACACAATCTCAAAGATTGTTAAAAAAAAACAACATGCCATTCTCAAAAAAAAAAAAAGATACAAATCACAGATATATAAAATGCACACAGCTAACAAATTTTTTTTACTTTAACTTACAAAAACTGTAAATGATGTCGCTTTAAAATATTCACCAAATCGAAAGATGAATTTTTGGAGGATGCACCACGCCCACAACGTTTTCCTTCAGTGATGTGGAAATTTTCTACTTTTCTCGAGGGGCAAACAAAGACCAATGCCACCTTTCTCACGCGTAAGATTTTCAAAAGAGTTCTGTTACGAGGGGATCCTAACAAAAAATACTCGTGCGGCACAGCAAGCATGATGAAACACCTAAGGACCCTTCATCCAAACAATCTTGCACGAGAAGAGTGCAAACGGATGAGAAACACTCCTGTTCTGTATCTGTAAAAAAGAATCACAAATAAATGTATATTAATAACTTTCAAATTTATACTATTCCATTACTGTACAGACACATTTTATATAAATACTGACTAAGAAACTATAGCCCTGAACCACAAGTGTGACGATGGTTAAAACACTACATGCATAGTGCATACTACTTTGAAGCAGTTCATGCCCTAAAGCCTACCTCACTAAAACACTACATGCTAACTGACTAAATGATTACAGTACTATAAGGAGACACACTGGGTGAGTGACGGGGTGTTTGCTAGAAGTGTATGAATACTAACTAGGGAATTGAAGGTGTGAAACACAACTGTGTAGGTGATTAGAGGACTGCATCCAAACTGCATAGGCATTTAAAGAAGTCCATGTGCTAAGGTCTGGCTCACTGCATGACTACTTGGGTACTAACTGAATGATTAGAGTACAGCAAGGAGAGTGCCTAGGTGAATTTATAAGTGGTAGGCTTTTCGCACAGGGAATGGATTAGTACTTGGTACTGAATGGGTCACTAGAGGAGTGCAAAAGCAGTGACAAGATGTTTGCTGGACTGTATGGATACTGACTAGGAAATTGAAAGTGTGAAAGACAAGTGTCTAAGTGGTAAGAAGACTGCATACATAGTGGATAGGGGTTTGAAGCAGTCCATGTGCTAAGGCCTGGCTCAGTGCATGAATACTTAGGCACTGACTGAATGATTAGAGTACTGCAAAGATAGTATCTTGGTGAATTTATAAGTGTTTGTGTTTTTGCACAGTGAATGGATTAGTACATTATGCTGAATGGGTCACTAGAGGACTGCAAAGGGAGTGGCAGGGTGTTTCCTGGAAGTGTATGGATACTGACTAGGGAATTGAAGGTGTGAAAGACAATTGTGTAGGTGGTTAGAGGACTGCATGCATAGTGGATAGGGGTTTGAAGAAGTCCATGTGCTAAGGCCTGGCTCAGTGCATGAATACTTAGGTAGTGACTGAATCATTAGAGTACTGGAAACATAGTGTCTTGATGAATGTATAAGTGTTTGGGTTTTGGCACAGTGACTGGATTAGTACATGGTGTTGAATGGGTCACTAGAGGACTGCAAAGGGAGTGACAGGGTGTTTCCTGGAAGTGTATGGATACTGACTAGGGAATTGAAGGTGTAAAAGACAAGTGTAGAGTATGTTAGAACACTACATGCATACTGCATAGACATTTGAAGCAGTCTATTTGGTACTTAGAAACTGACTAAATCATCAGACTACTTCTAGGACAGTGCTTGGGTAAAACTTTTAAATTTTCAGTTCTGCCACAGTGAAGAGAAGAGTACATTGTACTGCACCGTAGTGTCAAACCCTGACTCATTTTATCAATGCATGAGCAAAGACTAGCTTCTAATGCTACTAAAACTTGACAACATGACAGGTTTTAAAAGAGTTATCTGCTAACAAATACACGATGTTACCAAATGCTTCTCTCACAGTGGTTCCCAAATGCACACAGACTCACAGTGTGATTCTAGACAACAACCACTATACCTAGGAGTTTACCAAAAATCATTCACTACTGTGGAAGTGGTAAGGGAACTGCACACAATCTTCATATTTCAGGACTGCACTTTTGTGTCAAAGCCTGACTCATTTAATCAAAGCATAAGCAAATACTGGCTTCTAAGGCTACTAAAACTTGACAACATGACCGGTTTTAAAACAGTTATCTGTCAGCAAATACATGATGTTACCAAATGCTTCTCTCACAATCCTTACCCAAATGCACACAGCTCACAGTGTGATTTTAGACAAGCAACACTATCCTAGGAGTTTACCAACACTCATTCACTAGTCTAGAAGAGTTAATGGTACTGCACACAATCTACATATTTAAGTACAGCACATCAGTGTCAAAGCATGACTCATTTAATCAACGCATAAGCAAAGACTGGATTCTAATCCTACTAAAACTTCACAACATGACAGGTTTTAAAACAGTTATCTGTCAGCAAATACATGATGTTACCAAATGCTTCTCTCACAGTGATCCCAAATACACACTAACTCACAGTGTGATTCTAGACAAGCACCACTATCCCTAGGAGTTTACCAAAACTCATTCACTATAGTGCAAGTGGTAAGGGAACTGCACACAATCTACATATTTCAGGACTGCACTTTTCTGTCAAAGCCTGACTCATTTAATCAAAGCATAAGCCATAACTGTCTTCTAATGCTACTAAAACGTGACAACAAGACAGGTTAAAACAGTTATCTGTCAGCAAATACGTGATGTTACCAAATGCTTCTCTCACAGTGGTTCCCAAATGCACACATACTCACTGTGTGATTCTAGACAAACAAACACTATCCCTTGCACTATACCAAAACACATTTCTTCATCTAGAAGAAGTACTACATTTTAGTATAGAAACATAACATAACTCATTTCACAAATTCATAAACAATGACTGGTTTCTAATTCTACCAAAATATAAAAACAGCACAGTTATCTGTCTGCAAACACATGAAAAACACAAATGCTTATCACAGAATGGTTTCTACATGCACACACACTGTCAATAAGATTGTAGAGAAAGAAAAGTACTCCCTACACTTTAGCAGGAGAAATACATTAGTCTAATTAAAATCAAAATAGTCTACATACATCCCCTCACAATTAAATAACTCATCTTTCAAGTTCTTTTGTAGATTAAGAAGTATATCAATCACTCCCCATATTTTCTTTTACAGAATCTCTGCACTGTGCACCTCTCAGCAAAAACAAAGAATGGAAAAGTTTCCCTTTCATTTTCCACACATATACATGTAAACATCAAATCACAATCCTTCACACAAACTCAAAAGCAAACACACATTTCTATTGGTTAAACATTTCAACCCTTTCCAATTGAAATACATTTCAACCCTTCCCCCAATCTGCCTTCTGCCTGTTACCATAGAAACAGGTCATGGAACACTGCACTGAGCACACAGGTCAGAGGTTCAGCACACAATGTTGCTAAACAAGAGAGGAAGTGTGCTTCACTTTTCAACATATCAGCTTATCATATATAATGTTCCTTACAATCTGTTTTTGTTAACCAATAAGAATCATACCTTTAAAAAACAGAAATATACACCCTACCTTTCAGTGTACAAAGTAGTCATACAACCAATGATTTCTTGTCTTTTTTTTTTTTAATTCCGTGGATCCGCGCACCCAACGCAATAGGATGCGCGCACCGTGCGCGCATTTCGCCGTTTTTTTTTTTTAAAGGGGGCCCCAGGGGGTCCTTCTGGGACCCCCTAAGCACCTCTAGAGGGTCAGAGTATTTCCACTCTGCCCCCTTTATATGTTTTACACACTTATTCCCATTTTCTGCCTCGCTTCTACCGAGGCAGAAAATGGCTGCCAACAGTTCCTGGTTTCGAATGTAGAGAGACACTCGACAGCCAATTAGCATTCAGCGCGAGATCGGGAGGGTGCGCGCTCGGTTCGGGGAGGGTGCGCATACGGTGCGTGTAGGGTCCGCGGATCCTCCCCCGCCATAGATATTTATGTACTTTTAACTCTAATTTTCTCAGGAACTACTGAACGGGTTCACACCATTTATGCAAAAGGCACGAGTCTGAACTGAGGACTACCTCTTCGCCAAATTTGGTGTCATTCCGTTCAGCGGTTCGGGCTGTAGCTGCGACAACATATCCTATGGGAAATTGCATTGGGAAAACACGTTTAGGAACCCCCATTTTTTTTTGGCCCCCGCTTGACGAATCACCTCAAAACTTTCAGGGTAGGAGCGGAGCGGAGCTGGCCAAAAGTTTGGAAAATTTCACGAGGATTCGTCAACCGGCGCCAGACTTATTGGGAATAGAATGTTGCGGATTTCCTATGGAAAATAGGTCCTAACTATAACTATCTATATATATATTCACTGAAAAAACCATAGGTTTCACACATGTTATAGTTAGCGGACATTTTACTGATAAAAAACCAATGAAATTCCCCCGTTATAGTTAGTGCAGGCAACTATAACTCACGCGACCGCAATCCTCTGCTGATGCTAATACTGTATTTAGACACTTATTTGCCCATGTCTTCTTCCATTAATTTTTAGCTATACATATATTACAAATATTTTTTTTTCATAAAGACACATATGTCATCAGCAGAAGATTGCGGTCGCGTGAGTTATAGTTGCCTGCACTAACTATAACGGGGGAATTTCATTGGTTTTTTATCAGTAAAATTTCCGCTAACTATAACATGTGTGAAACCTATGGTTTTTTCAGTGAATTTGCAAGGTTTTTTAAATGCTAATTCCTAACTATAACGTGTGTGAAACCTATGGTTTTTTCAGTGAATTTGTACGGTTTTTTAAATGCTAAGTTACTTTACGCCATTCGTAGCGTGCGCGCCCACTTAACGCAGTTTGTTCCGTGCGCGCACGGTGCGCTTCGCGCACCGTGCGCGTTTTTTTTTTTTTAAAAAAACCTGTGTGGGGGGCTCAAGCCCCCCACACGCCCTGGGGACCACCACCCACGGGGTTTTGCATTAAGTGGGAGGGGAGCCAGTGATGGCCCTGGAGTGTCCCGGGGTGCCAACCCCGGGACACTGCTGTTTGCAATGACAGGGCGGGAGCATTGCGGCTCCCGCCCTGTCATTGCAAACTGCTTTACTTCATTGAAGCGAGAGCAGGGAAACCTGTTCTCGCTTCAATGAAGCAAAGCAGATTGCTTTTCCACACGGGGAGCTGCATGTTTGCAGCTCCCCATGTGGAAAAGCAATGCCAGCTCCCGCAGGAGGCGGGGAGCCGGCAGGGACCGTGGGGGCATTGGGGTTCCCCCCACGGTCCCCACCGAATTGGCCAGGTTCCAGGGGATGGTGTCCCCGGGGCCAGAAGTGGCCAGGGAGGGGGGCCACACGGCCACCCTCTCCAGTAATAATTGGAAAAAAATAAACACGCAAAGGCCGGCCCCGGGGGATGGGTTCCATAAATGGCCTGAGGAGGGGGGCCACACAGCCCCCCTCCATAACAAACAGCTCCTGCTTGCTGGAAGTGGAGTTTCACCTCTTATCCTGCCTGCTGAAACGTGGGCAGGGAAAGAGATGAAACAATTGCTCTTGCATGCATGTAGCTGCATTTCCAGCAGCTCCCTGGGTGCAAGAGCAATGCCGGTTTCCACAGGAGGTGGGGAGCCGGCTGGGACAGCAGAGGTCTTGAGTTCTCCCACGTGCTCCCATAGCACACTGGGAGTCCAGGGAGGGACCAGAGCACCGAGGGAGACATGGCTGGGCCCTGGCGTCCCAGGGCTGGAATCAGCCCTGGGATACGTCCCAGGCAGCCCCCTTCAATTATGGCTGAGCACGGGGTCCAAAATCTGCCCATGGAGGATTCTGAGTGCCCCTGTCCACATTCTATTATGGCCGGGCCCCGGGAATGGCGTCCCTGTGGCCGAAATCAGCATGGGAAGGGGGGCCATGCAGCCACCTTCCCCCAATGAATTGTGGCGGCCTCACACACCCAAGGTTGCTGGAGACATTTGCTTGTGGTGTATTACGCAGCTGTAGTGTAGAATAGGCATTGGACATTTACCCAATGAGGTAGCACTTACACAGTAACCCGTAGAAAGTACTCCAATTAGTTGGGGGTTTCGTGCAAAACTGTAGAGTCTTGTTGGATAAACGGGCAGGTGAGCTTCTGTTCTGGCCATGATGCTTATTTCACAGAACTTAAACCTGAACAGAAAGCCCTTTCAAATATAAACAAAGCAGGTGCCCCATTTGAAGCTCCTCTTCTTTAAAGGACAAATAATCCTAACTTCTGAGCTTGGCGAAGGCAAAGCAAGTGTGTTGTCTCAGCAATTCCACATTGAAAGACAATTTAAAATCCTTTGTCGAGATGAATGCATCGTTGATCTATTGGAGCCCAATCTGTATGTTACTGTGATGAGTGGTTTCTTTCTTGTCCTCTCTTGGAGAGAGCAGAGTCCATGGTTCTCCCTTTAAAATTACTATGAGTATGCAAAGGTTTTCCCAAATCTTGCCAGGATGGTTAACAGTTTACTAAAAGGCCCCCCCAGTGCATTTCCTGTTGATTTTGGTGGCTTGTTGTTGATGCCAAGGAATATGAGGATATCTCCACCAAAGAAAGAAGCACTACTTCATTTAGTTAAGAAGAAGGATCCTTATTTGGTGGAGATTTTAACTCTTTGTACTTTTGTCATCATCTCTGTAGGAAGATTTATGTTATCACAAATTTCTGCATATGCATGAGGAACAATCAAATTGCCAAAACACATGCAAGGTCACTGGTGACATTTCCTTGTGCTCCATCACGGAGCAGTAGTGTAGAATTCATACTGGACATTTATCCCAGGCGGTAGCAAGTAGTAATTGACCAGTGGAAAGTACTCCACTTGGGTAGGCATTTTGTGAAAAATTGTAAACTATTTTTGGATAAAGGGGAAGGTGTGGTTCTGTTCTGGCCCAGTACCTGACACAGCTACTGACACACAGACACTTATACATCAACTCACACACTCAGGCACTCACACACCCACTGACAGACCCACTCAGACACTTGTGTACTCTCTCACAGACCTACTCAGACTTTCACACACTCATAGACCCACTAAGACATGCATTCACCTGTCCTGTGAAAACCGTTAAAGAAACATATACAGGGCAGAGTAGGGATACCATGTCCACCTAGGCCTCGGGTTAAACACAGCATTTTTTAAATGGTGCTGTGGATCTGCAGCTCCTAGAAAAAAAAGGGCAGTCTCCCGCCCTTTATCAAAAAGAAGCCTAGGGTGAGCCAGGGCCTGGGAGGGGTTGCAAAGTTAATTTTTTTAGGGAGAGTATTGTGTGCCCCCTGCCCCCGAGTCTCTGAAAGGCCCCAGGGCCTCCATCTACTGGGGCCTCTTGTTTTTTGGGGAGGGGACATTGGAAGGGGACCTTACACTGCACCCCGAGACTCTGTACCCCATTACCTGGTCAAGCACTGTCCCAGGGACCCCATCTCCTGGGGTACCGCAGTTTTCTGAAGCTACATTTGACAGACAGTATGGAGGAAAGTTTTTGCAATAGCAAAGATGATTGCTGACCCTTTCCATTTTAATTTTTGCTTCTCTTCCTTTTGAATTTCGTGCAAATTAATTTTTATAAGCAGCCTTTTCGTGTCTTGAAAATTGAGTTTTGTAGACATTACCTAACTCTTGATTTGCCACAGAGGGATCAATAATTCTCTACTCTTAAACATGCACGACCACTGGGGACTCATAAAGTTTTTTTATAAGTGCAGTAAAGTTAACGTGTTGTTGAAACAAAAACCACTCTGACAGCCCTCCAATGAGCACATTTAGAAACGAGCAAATGTATCTGGAATACAAAGAAGGGATAAAGAGCACTCAGGAGAACTGCATGTGAATTAGTGTCCCAGGGTTGATTATGGTGACGTAGGTAGGCCCAGCATCCACTCTTCCTGCTGATATCAGAGGTGCGCCGGATACACAATGGCACATGTCTTCGAGCTGGACCCACTTGCTGCTTTAAGACAATTTTGTGGGTGCCAGTTTTTCTACTCCAAGTGTTTTGGTAGCCATCATTTCTCGCTTCATTCAAACTAGTGAAAGCTACGTGGAAAGACTGTCTGTCATGTTACTGTAGGAGCCTTTTGAAAATTCTTGTATTTGCATGGCATGGATATGACCCTTGAGTGGTCGTGCAATGTGAAACAACTCAGCAGAACTAGTAATTATAACACAGTACCCAAAATGCAAAAATAACTTGGTGCATTTGTTTTGCGCATGATTTACATAATTTATAGTGAAGCCTATATAACGTTTGCTGTGTGGTGAAAAAAAATCTCTCAGAAGCACTTTCAGTGTCAGGAGTTTAAATGTAGGCGAAGTGAAGCACGTACTCTTGATTTTTTTTTCTTTTTTTGCCATTTTGTTTCCCACCACATTCTAAAGGAAGTGGCTCGTTCAAACGTGTCAGAACCCAATCTCTTTTATATAAAATCGAATTTTAATTGCCAATGATAGGAGTCAGTAGCGCTGTAGTGCACGCTGATGAGAGGAAGTACAAGGAAATTGACACAGCCTGATGGCAGATCCTGTCACTTTTGCACTATTCATCCTCTGGCACTTTGCAAAGAACGTAGGTGTACGTGCACTTAATCTAATTATCCACTGCGGCTCCATTTGCCAAGGAGCGCTGCGCTCGTCGAGCGCTGTATTTTTCCCAGAGAAGCCCCACTCCAGCCCTGCCTGCCGAGCACGGCTTTCCCTTCCCTCCCTCGGCCCCGTCCCGCTCTTCCCCTTATCGACACGCTCATCAGTGCCAGCGCTCGTCAGTATTCCGCTCCTGTCCTTTGTGAAGTGATTTTGCCCAGACACGTCTGGCTCAGGGTGAAGTGCCCTCCCCCGAGAGCACGCACTGCAGCCCCAGGTCGCCAGCACCATGAATACATTATGATCCCAATTTCCATCCTGTTGCCACGGCAGCACTTTCGGAGCCGCTGGGTTATTAAGTCGTACATCACTAATACCCTGATATGAGCAGAACTTGGTTTAATATCGACCTTTGATCAGATTACCTCCCAACAGTCAGCTGTCATTACAAAATTCCTTTGCTCGTTATACAGAGATCAGGCCCCGCGCGCGAGAGATGTCGCGAGGCGTCCGTGCAATTTCAGCGCCGGGCCTTGCTCCGTCAGCGCCGGGCATTTGTTTTGTATTGTTTACCCATTTCTTCCGATTTGGAGAATTTAATATTGTTCCGTTGTGCAGGAAACACCTTTTGTTCTTTGTGGAGTGTTTCTTCCCTCGCTTCCCTTGTTAAGGATTGATACTTCGTGCGACAGTGTCTGTTTGTCTGCCTGTCCTCAGGTAATGTATAAAACATGGCGCTTCAGGTAGAGATGAAGGGTAAACTGATGTCCCCCTAAATGGCCAGCCTGTGTGTGCACCTAACACTTCACTGAGCAATCTGTCAACATGTCAGCAACACATGTTTTATAAAAAGCCTCCAGTGGGAGCCGAGGCTCCTGCCAGGGCTTCGGAAATGCTTTGAATTCAGCAGATTTCTATTGCTAGCATCCCCCGAGGTTGCTTTTACAATGCCTACATTTCAGAAATTTGAACTCGGGACCCTTGGGGGGTTCTCTGCGAATGCCTGAAAATGTAGAGTTATATTGTTGCGTGTCCCCAAGCGGTCTTTACTAATACCTGAATTCGGAGAAGCTGGAAATTACAGAGCTCCCCAGAGGGAGCTTTATCCACACCAGGAAGAAGAGAATAACTCTGCGGGGAGATTGCTTAATGCATTGCTGAAATAAAAGAATTTGAGAGAGATGGGTTGAAGTGTGTTTTTTTCTCCTCTTTCTGGCCACTCCTTCGGCTTAGCTTAGCTCTTAAAGACAAAGTCAGGGCAAAGAAGCAGCTGGGCCCATTTTAATGAAATTTTAGATGTGGCTTTGCGAACAGCCTGTTGTTGGATTGCCCGCGTGTGTTATTATATTGTTTTTGTTTGCCTGTCTGAGGAAGCCAGAGCGGGAAGAGCGAGAATTTATTTACATGCAAAAGTTGTCTATTGTTACTGCGCGTCATTATTTTGTTGCTTTTTTTCCCTTCGCTGCAAGCGGCTCATTTTTCATACTCCCTCTGTACCTGTCTATTTCTCAGAAGCATTTTTTATTTCTTCTTCACTTTTTATGTATTTTTTTTATGACATCTGCCCGCCGTCTTGAGCATTATCTGCCTCCAATAGATTGAACGACTATTCTGTGATTCTTTTTTTATTCCAGCACGTCGCTTATATCTGGTTTTATTATCCTAGCTATTTATCTAGGTTTTTTTCTAAAGACCTTTCTAGCTTCTTTAGTAAACTCTTAATATTCTTTCATGGAGCTACACCAAGTCCTAATCTATTACAAGCCAAAGTTAGGTAAGCTGTGAACATCATTCAAATCAAGTAGGTTTAATAGTATTCTGACAACTCTGGTGTGGTTGTAGTAGAGAACATGACATACATAATGCATACATGTAGGAAAACTGAGTAATGTCACATGTAATTTTAGAGCCTTGTAACCTGCTGCTGATGGCTATACTGGTTGTTAAAGATCTTGAATCCAAGCTAAATTCTCAAGCCGCAAAGGAGGGTCTATAGCAAGGGAGAGAGTCTTTAGTGACCATTAGAACATTGCAATGTTGGGAGCTCCATTGAAGACAATGGACTACTCCATTCTTTTACGGGCTGGTAAAGGCCGGCAAAGCAACATTCCAATGTTGTTTTCAAAGGCCTCTCGGAGACCGAGGGAATTTAAAACCCTCGAACCCCGAGAGGATTTTGTTTTATTTGTTGGAACATTCTGCCCTCTAGTACCAGAATGTTCTAATAGCCTTATAGCCCTTCGTAGCTGGGCTATACCGGCTGATAAAGTCCCGCTCCCTTGTTAAAGTCCCTCACCTTCGCCTCGGGCCTTTAACGCTGGAGCGGGCCTTCAATAGCCGGTATAGCCTGCTACAGCGGGCTATAAGGCTATTTTAGAGTCTTTAGCAGAAGGTCTGTAACGCTATTAGTATATTCCTCCCACTGAGGGTAGAATGTTCTAAAGGAATAATGGAGAATTAGACAGAAATACATTACAATCGTTGGGCAGACGGCTTACACCAGCCATTATAGACCATGAGCACTTTATTGTCTTCATTAGAGCTCCCAACATCCCAATGTTCTAAGACAGCCTTATAGCCCGCTGCTGATGGCTACACAGGTTGTTAAATGCCCTGAACCTTAGTTATGCCATATTAATGAAAATAACTAGAGGAACTGGGAAGAGAAGGTTGCAAGTAGCTTAAATTGAGCTCAACAAATTGTAGTTGTTTTCAAAGACCAAGCTTCTGGGACAATGTATCAGACTTTGTTACATTTTCAGGTGTCTGACAAGCGTTCATATGGCAAATAACCTTGTCATTTAGATGAACAGCTAGCTGTACTTCATGAAACAGTTCAGTTTTTTGGTCTTTTCATGTTTGTATACCCATAAAATTCTGGGCAGAGTTCCTGTGATCCAACAATTTGCTATCAGTGCAGTGGCTGTAGCAGAGTAAAAGCTGACAATGCCTTTGAAATCAGTCTCCTGAAGAGTGACCATATTATTATTATGTGTTGGCTGCATACTCCTAAAAAGTTTAGGTCGTGAAGGCTAATCGTGTCTGCGAATAGTCAACTGTATGTACTGAAATCATAATGGGATGAAGTTGACCCCTGTGTGCTACCTTAACGCGGTGATTTCCTGTTTTCTAATTTTGGCAGATGAATAATATTCAATAAAGTATAATTCCTGAGATTCACATTGATGCTGGAGGTGGTGAAGCATCACAGCGTGCTTGTCTAGGTCATACAAAACCTGTCTATCTAGTATAAGTACGGCAAAATATTTGTCAGTATCAAGGGTTCTTAAGATGTCTTTTCATTCGGTGGTAACTAGACACAGGTTACTGCTTGATCTGATGACTAGACTCTTAAGCTTGAAAGGATTTATATTGTAGCTGAGTAAGTTTAATATGAACTGGTAATTCCCAAGTCAAGGTAGGGTTGATATTATTAGGTAATTTGCAAATTAACAGGGCTTCTTCAGCAGTGATGTGATATTCCTTTTTAATTTAGTGGGTATAGGGGGTTGTAATTTAATTGAAACTAGGAGCAGAGATAATGTTTTATGTTTTGCAATCTGAGCTTTGATCTTATATACTTCTATCTGTAAGATATCATCAAGTTCCTGAGACATTTTTTGGGATAGAAGACATGTTTTTATTTCTGAGATTCCGTTTTGGAAGTGTATCTAACTATTTTGAAGATTTGAACCATTTTGGAGTTTTTTCTTAATCTAATCAGTGGTCTAGAAAAATATATTTTGCCAGCTCTTACTTCTTAAAAAAGCTAGGTCTCGCTTGAGCTATTAGTAACACCATTTGGTTAATTTTTATCCTTAGTTAATTTTTAAAAGGCATGTTATCGGATTATTACAGTTAAACTATCTGAGTTAAAGGTTTGTAGACTGATTGGTTTATGGAATGATTGTGGGGGTAAGAAGGCAGTTCGGTGATATTTTTGTGGGATACATTGTCAGGCGGTGCTGATTCAGACAAAGACTTCAGAATTCAAGAGTGCATGTGTACTCATAACCAAATGGTGAGTGCTTACAATGCCCTTGAGCTATTATCAATTATTAACACATTATGGATGATAGACAGTCTATGCAGGAAACTTGGGGAAGAGGAATGGGAAAGGAAAAACCGAGGTCAGCTATTTGCTAATATTAATTTACATTATGGTGACCAATATTGATGAACCATTCAGACCTTCTAGAGTGCCACAGAAACCTTGCTCTTTTTTCAGTATCCTGATTTCTGACGAGTACCCCAATGCCATTAGAAGGTGATCGTGTCCATGAAGGTTCTTAAAAAAGTTCAACATCTGGGTGTTAGGGGTGCAAACACAGTAGTAAGGGCATTGCTGGAAAAGAAAGGCAATCAATGACCAATCTGTCTACACGTAGTGACTGAATAAAGACCAGTAGCCCAGGCTATGGACTGAACATAGAAGGTGGTAAATAACCTGTGTTGTGAATGGTGGGGCTTGGAATGTGCTCTCTGGATAAGGAATCAAGATGGCAGCGTTTTGAAATAAACAGAATCTTGACTCCAGTGAAGATTAGAAACAAACTATGAAATAACGAGGGAGAAAACACAGCAAGATTCTTTGTGTATGTTTCTTTCAAACTCACCTCTTTTACTGACTCGCAGAAAATTATCTAAACTGTCTTGATTCGTGAATTTTGCAAAGCCAAGGTTTGCTGATTGCAGACTTTTTATAGAGGGTTCTTAATTCTTTATTTCATTTACGGTTTTGTGAGTTTTAAACTTGTAGAGCGAAATATAACAGTTAAAAAAACGGAGTCCTGTTGACATGTTTCTCACGAAGGCCTTACTTATTTAGTCAACATATCTGTCATTTTACATCAGAAAGTTCACCGCTATAGTATTCTTATAAAATTGTCGCTGCATTGCCTAGCATAGCAGGAGAATAATGCAAATACCACAAAATGTAATTGTAACTCCCTTCCTTCTCTTTATTGCACAGAAGTATCCCAACCCCATGATTGAACAGTCTGTTATCAGCTCGCAATGGGGGCCAAAGCATCAACAGATGCATATTGACCACCAGTAATACTACTAGTGATGTGTGAGTAAGCAAGTGACTCGTGTAGTTCAATCAACCAAGGAGTAATTGCTGCAGATAAGGGAAGGCAAGAGAAAGAGGAGCAGAGATTAGCTAGGAGATACAGCATATCATATATGGTCTTTCCATAGTTCCAGTACATGCAGAACTGAGAGTGGAAGCCAGAAACCATGGTCGCCTTTTATCACCCCTGCCTTTATCTTTGAGAGTCTCTCAAAGTTTGTCCCAATACGAGGCATTGTGTCACCTCCGCAGACCTTGCTTTTCTTCCCTGCGGAATCCTTTACTTTCAGCCTCTGACCAATGTTCAATGTCTCTGTGCCATGTGCTAATTCAGGGGGGTGGCAAGGATTTCCATATCATGGTTATGGTTTGTTTAGCAATTATAAGAGCCAGATCTATGGATTTTGTAGTGACTTTTGTTTGTTGGGCGTCTGTGGTATATGATAGTGGATTCTTAATCCTTTGTTAGCTTTGATTTGTGTTTCTATTGAACTCTTTGCCAAAAAATATTGTAGAAGGCCACAGAAAAAGAAACACTGCTAGAAAAGCATGCTTTGTTGGAGTAGCCTAAAGCCATATGCATAAACAGTCAATTTTTTGAAAGATAAATATGTGAGAAAATAAAGAAGCAAACAGTTGTGTGGCAGCAATGTCAGGAGGGGACTATCTGACCATGTTAGGAAGGGTACATTTGTCAGAAGCTAAAAAACATAAGGATGGATGTGACTTTCATGAAATGTGACCTCTGTTGAGATTGTAGTTGTCATAGGCAGCCACCATGATGTGCAAGAGGCAAGTATGGCCTGACTAGTACCTATGGACAAGATGGCGTCGGGCTCCTCCCTCCCTGACATAGAGGGCCCATATGGGACCTGGTATTTGTCCTGGGAGGCTTCCGTCATAGAACTTGGGCCATGACATGGCAATAACTACAGCTCTATGTGTATGTCACTGCAGATAGAGGAAAAGCAGCAATAATGTGTAGGCCCAGGTGTTGTGTTTTGGGGCATTCCTAACAGTAAAATAAAGTTTGATGGGGCTTATTTTGTGAGACAGAATTTTAGAAGTTGAATGATATGTGGGAGCTGAACACTGACCTGTGGTTTGGCGTTGCACATGTAATAACTATATTATGCAAGAACACATCTAGTGTGTTGCTTACAACATGGACAGATATATTTATAATCTGTATAGAGTGGCGAACATAGATATGTGATCTTGGAATCAATAACGAGAGGTCGTGTTGGACCGCAGCTTAAATAGGTTTTTAAAAATTATTAGGCTTCTTGTGTCAAATTAAGAAGGCAATACAGTACTTGTGCATCATAGTCCAGGCCTCTGTAGCATACACCATGGCTATGATAAATTGTTTGTACATCCTCAGGGAATCTAAAAGCTACCTGATACAAAAAGGGGACAGTGAAATAAAAGCCTACTATGCAAAAGCAGAGTATTTGCTGTTACATTTTTGTAAATAAAGTTAAGGCAATTGAAAGAACAATTATCTAACCTGTTCTTTACTAAAAATCAAGCGTTTGCAGGCCGTCTGTATAATGTATACACGTGCAGAAGTCAGATGTATGTACACTGCTTCCCCATGACCCCATGAAATATTTTCCAGAACAATTCTGGTACAGCAGCCCATGGGCATTCATTGACATTACAAAATGGTAGATGTAGCAAAATGTTCAGCTCAAGCTAGCCAATCAGATTCCATATCGTTCATAAAATAAAAATTGTGAAATCCGTGAAATTGGGCGCTTTGGGACTCAGATATATGTAAATCATCTTTTTGAAATTACAGAACAACTACAGGTCAGATTTGAACTAAACTTGTAAAAGCACACACAATAAACTGGGAAATGTTCGCCTACGAAATTTAGTGCCATTTCACCTTGAAGTTATTTTAGTTTCCGTCGGCAAAACTTCCTATGAGACTTAAATTGAAATAAAATGCATTTTGGGATCCCCTATAAAATATTTACTTTGAGTCGTCTTGACCAAACAGCATAACACTTTCAAAGATATAGCAAATGAAAAATAAATTTTGTGTAGTTTCACGCACATCGTTCAGTAAGTAGTGCAAACGTTGAACTTTCCCCTTAAAAGTGAAATCTAACCAAAACTTAAGAGGTGCAGGTTCAGCCTCTGCAATGCGTATGTGGGTGTTTATACTAGTGAACATGGTAAATGCCATACTATTACCATAATCCATTTTAACCAACCTTCTTACTACCCCATTTCCAAGTGGTCTCTAACTCAAGTTGCATTTTTAATGAGGTTCTATTTCACAGCACCTGAAAATGAACTCAAACCAAATACGCAGATCTGCTAAAAAGGAATATGATATTTATTTGCGGTGGGGGAAAGGCATGGAGGCTAACTCGAGACTTTGTTCCTCTAGAATCATGGCACTTCTCCAAACCCATCAACAGTAATACATATTGGGGACATCTGTGTGTATTTCCATACATATACTTTTGTGTGCTGGGGAGGTATGTAGATAGATGTGTGCTTTTAGTGTGTAGAGAAAGAAACTGTGGGTACAAATGTTCCATTGGTAGCGGAAATATTTAATATCAGATAATATATAGTACATGCCTTCTGGTAAAATAAAACAAAGACGGCTCTTGCCTTTTTTTCTAGATTTTCTTTTGTCTCATTTTTGACACTGTCACCTGACCCTCTCTGGCAGGTGTCTGGGTCCAAGGCTCATGTTTACTCAGGGTCCTCTGGGGTTTGAATGCTACCTTTAAGTCCTGTTTTTCTGTTTCTCTGACAAAGTCAAGTAGGACATTTTCACAAATCCCAGCTGTACAGTATAAAGCAGTGGCGTCTGTTACTGTTCAAGAATTTGAAAGAAAAAAGCATGTATTTAGTATATGCTTCACCAAAATGTGTATTCCATATGTATTTCACACTGAGAGATATTTAGTTCTTCGTTTCTTTCAGTAAAAAAAATTGATATTCCTCTTCAGGAAGCACTAGTAATGGTTGGAATTATTTATATTTATAATGTAATGGTGCCGTTATTCAACCTAATAAAGGAATATCTGAAGTAATAGAGTTATTATGAGCATATAAGGCTGAGCAATTATCTTTGAAGGTGCGCACAATAGCATTAGCTTTTGTATGTGAGCAACAATTGTTATCTTTGATAGTTGATATACACATTTTGGTATTTCAGAAATTCAAATATCTTGCACATTCTAGGCATTATTAGATTCACATAATAGCTTTCTGGCTGATTAGCCACACTTTTGCTTAGGATATGATTGGACTTGTGCCATTCCTAAGAACATTTAAGAGTGTATTTTCCTTAGATTCAGAGTTCAGAGTGTATGTTTTTAATATCTAGTTCAAGGGCATTTATTTGCTCTTATTGGACATTAAGCCTATTAGAACACCTCTCATGGTTGACTTTAGTGCATTGCACAACATATATGGGAAGAAGGAGGAATTTGAATTCTCTGATATGAAATGGTCTTCTGTTTATATTATTGATCAAAGGGGTATGGATCCTTTAACAGACCCTCATATAATCTCTTAGATCTGTGCTCTGTCTGAACCGATCCAAGCTGTGGAGTCATGGAGAGACAAGCATGATCAGCAATAACTATGAGCTCTTTTTGGACTAGCTATGGTGCTGACTGATAATACAGAAAAATCAATCCTTGAGTGAGTTTGGTAGAGGAAACAGGAAAAAGTGAAGTCCCTATTATGTAGGTGTTGGGTCCTCCAGCTATCTTTCAGTTCAAACCTATCACGCAGTTTGTGCATACATTGATGAGAATCAGAAGGGCGAATTTACAGCCTGAAAGTCTATCTATAAGCCCATCAAAAGGAGGTTAACATTGTTCTGAGAGTTTGGTCTTTTGACTTTCAGATTAACTATGCCAGTCTTCTTACCTCTCACTTGTGAGTAGGTTACATTGTCTACTCAGTTGTTTCCCATGGGCATCGTCTCCTTCAAGCCAATATCAGTTTCTTGAAGGAACACAATGCTGTCTTTTAGTTTGATACAATAAGTTGAAATCTTCCTTATTTTAACAAGGTGGTTCATACTTTTAGTGTTAATCAATAAAATGTTCAGTGTACTCATTTGAAGTTATTGTGCTAGAGTGAAAGTTGTGGTAGTACCCTACTGGGTCAATGTAACAGTGACATCTATTAAATGATAGAAGTATCAGACACAACCCAGCGAATCCCTTGTAATAAGCCACTTTACCTTCTAGGCGAGCCAACAAACTTCTCTGTAATAGATTGCAGTACCTAATAGGTCAAGACTCACTACATAGTGGTGAAATTAGGTAACTTAAAAGTAAGCAGTAAAAGATGTAAATACATAATAAAGAACATCTTTCGATGCAAATCAAGACACACTTTGGATCTATGTTGTCTGTATTTGATTTGAAGATTCTTTTTCTTGTCCCCTTTACTTGGCATCATTATTTTATAAAAACAATCAAACATTTTCAACTTAAAAAACTGAATATGGAATCTGCAACTCCGTAATTAAATGTACCACCATCATTTATCATGTCTCTTCTAGTCCAATCTATACCAACATTTCCAAAAATGTACATATTCACTATTTTGACAAATTTGGTTAGAATGAAGGAAGGTGAGAAAAATTAATTGTAGCAGTCGTAAGAAGTTGTTCCCGATTCAGAAACACAGAGAAGCCTTTGAGAAATGGTTAAACAAACATTTCTGGAAGTAATTTCACTATGTTTAAATTTTAAAGCGTGATTTATATATCTTTAAGGGAACAGTGAATTCTCTAAAGGGTTTTCAGAAATTCCACAAAATGGAGTCTCTACTAATTTTTGGAGACTAATAGAGATTTTTTTTGGGGTCCCTTTGATAAAAAGCCTGTGGTTCAAAATAAGAATTCAAATTTCAATATTGTTTGTCAGCCTAATACCTCACTTACACCTTAAATACCTCAGCAGCTTCCCTCTTACTGATAGGTAACTTTACTTTGCCTGGAACTGCATCAGCTTTTAAATGAATACTGTGCACATACTTCTTTTAACAGTTGCATTTTTTGCTAAACATTTCTTGAAATTCTTTCTCAAAGGCCATACATTTTTCTACAGACTTACTGACCAATACTTGAGGTAGAACTTTAGGATCCAAACTCCCTAACTCATATCACATTAATGTTTCCAACTAATTACAACATCCCCTTTCACAGAGACATACACCTTCCCTATTGTATAAACCCCTCCAAATTTTAAACACAACTCAACGAAAACTCTCATTAGATAGGTTCTCCTCGTTATTACGCTAGCGTAATGTCTAGTTTCTTTAAAATAAAAACACATTATCATATCTTATAAGTTGAAAGAATCATAAGACTTGCACTGGAGTCAAATATCAGTTGACTTCAGTGTCACCTAATTTCATTCACCTTTATTTGGGTGTCCTTGGCTTTTTCCACCTCTTGTAGTACAGATTAATTTCACTCATCTGGTACCTTTCTTACTACTTTCTTTTTCCCACTTTTCCAACACTTCACTTCACAATGTTTGCACAAAAATGTCACTGCAGTACATTCTCAATCACTAGCTATATGATTCAGGTCCACCCACATATAGCATGGTCCAACATAGTTTTTCTTATTTCTCCCATTACTTTTTCCACTTCTCGTGCTTTCTACTGCTTGTACACTGTTACCTCTTTAATTTTCCACATGTGCCATTGCATGTTCCACTCTCTCTGCAACAACCAATACATCATGTAAAAGAAGAACAAGCTTTCACCGCAATTTCTCACGTTCTTGCATTTTTAAGTAAATTGATTGCTAATTCTTTCTTCATATTGTTCTCCAGACTTGAACAAGGATGCAAGACGTCATAGTTCAGTAATATATTCTTCTGCGGTTTGCCTAGGATTCTGTGCTCTGATTCCATTGTGATATATTTCCAGGAGAGTACTTAATTTAAGAAGAACATGGCAGTACAGTTTCTACAAACACATTCCAAATTTTTGAGACTTTGAATCTGCACATCTAATAACTTCGACAGTTTCACAAAAACCTTTTGTCGCTCAGGTTTTAGGCAGTGCATTTGCAAGGTTTTTTTTCTCTGCAGATCCACACAGTCTGAATACCTTCTTCCACTTTATATATTTCATTAAGGGTTCCAAACTATTCTTTGGAGGGAAGGAGGACCTGTTACAGTCTTCATTTTAAGCTCCCTTTATCTCACGTACCTATGCTTAAAACAAGAAACCTTTTAACAAACTATTTTCAAAATAATTATTTCTGTTATACACTGAGTCAAACTGGTAAATTATGCAGCAAATAAGAACTGACAAACACAACATGGCACACTATGTATCATAACTGACTCCTTGTTTGCCAAAGTAACACAATGTCCCACTGACAAAACATTGGTCTTATGCAGAAATAAACAGAGCATGATTTCCCACTGAAGAAATGAAGTTCTTAGAACTGATGTTAGGTAATGAAAATCTTAACACAAATGTTTGCATATCACATCTTACTCTCTGATTAGATGCATCTGTTGATACTCTCTCATACTTTCTCACCACATACTACATTTCCACACTTCACTGATATGTTGCAGGTGCTTTATTAAAACCACCCCATCCAACAGTCAAATTTAAATTGTCAAAGGGTGGAAATGTCTGACCCTGCTGTACTTACCATATGCTGTTTAACTTGTGGACATCCTAGATAGGCTGGGCCTCTCTTACCATCAATATATGAAATCTGCAAAAACCTTTTTTTAAAGTTGATAACATACGACCCTCAACAACTTAAAAGAGTACCTTTGCAGAATTCGAACAAAGCTAGTTGACCAGCGAGGTTCTAAAATGGACCCAAAACAAAACTTATGTTAATCACTTCTGACCCCTAAAATAACACTGCAAATAAAGGTGTACTCACATTAAAGAAACATGTTTTTGCCCAGGACTGATACAGAATTCCAGGTCTCTCAATTTAGTTTTAGGCAAAAGAACAAACGTCTTTTTCCATACAAAATCATTAGTGAAGACTGCAAGCATAAAATTGTTTAAAAAATGTATTACTAGGGGGCGTGGCTAGCTGCTGATGAAGGTGGCTCCCGTCACCCCTTGAATATCCGCTACCACAGTGAAAATGTGTGAGCGGTAGATCTCCCCTGACTGTCGGTAGGTCTGCGGTGCAACAGGAGTGCAGCGGGGCTGGAGATTGACCGACTTCGAGAGTGCGGCCTGTGTGATGTGCAGCCGCCGTGGTCTCAAGTGACCTGGTAACCATAGAATACAAGGTGGGCATAATCCAGTGGTGGGGGAGGCCTTCTTTTGCACCATGATGGGGAGGCAGCAAATAAATACCAGTGCCTGTTCCCTGCAAGCTGCGGGCTGCTGAGCAATGTGTGGTGTGGCAGCCTGCTCAAGAAGCTCCTGAGGCTGGTGCGATCTGGGCAGGTTGGCGCAGTCTGCGGGACCCTACTGGAGGCAGGAGCGCTCCCAACATGGGGCAGGGGCAGAGTCTTTCTGCCGAAGCGACCTGCCTGAAGAGGCTCCTGATTGCTGGAGAGGGTGGAAGTGGCTTCCCACAGTGGTGAGGCCCGATGTAATAAAGACCCCTGATCATGATAACTGGGGTGTGCCTGAAGGGGTTCCGTCCGATCTACCTTCCGTCTTGAAGGATGACTTCCAGCCTGCTGACTGTTGCAGCCCGGGGCTGCAGTAGGGGGTAGCCATACCCACAGCTTCAGGAAAGATTCTAAGTCCTGCTGACATCGATTGAGGGGCAGGCTGCTGGCTGTCTGGATTGAATGAGTAGACCCTGCAACTGATGTGGAGCCTGAGCCCAAGTGGCTACCACATTATGTCAATGTCTTGCCGGTGGGAGAGGGGTGACAGTGGAGTTTCCCCCGAGTTGTCTCTTCCCACGGCCTACATTCTTTTGGACTGACCTACGAAGCCTTCTTTTGCAACCGTCAGCTCAATCACAGTGAGTGAGTGTTCCGTACTGCCACATGGGTGCAAGGGGGAACTGGACCTCCGCTACAGTGCTTTCTCCACTTGCCATGGGTCACCCTCAGTGCACCAGTTCTAGTGGCACTTGCAGCTCTCTGAGATAAAAAAAGTCATGGTACAACACCCCAAAAGTGCTTAGTTGAGGAAATAGATGGAGTGGGTGTGAGGGTGGGACGCAGGAAAGCCAACCAAGGTGTGCCTTACCTTGCCAGCAGGAAGGTGGCAGTGAGTACCTTGCCACCCCTGTGTGCAAGTAACCCCATAGTCACCCTGTCAAGATTGACTGGGGTGTGAGGAAGTATATGGCATAACATTGGAGATGATCGGCGGTAAGGGTCCCTGCACTGCCCATCAAATTAAGCTGGATACATTTACACAACCTACAGATAGAATGACTGCGTGGCAGGGGGACGAACAGCATGCATCTCAAACCCGAACCACCTCGGCCGAATACTCCACCACTATCGCCGACATAATGACGGTGATACAGGACACATGCACTGCACTTGAAATCAAAATAGACTCGGTCTTAATAGACTTTGGATTGGTGCATGCTGATCTCCGAAATATGGGAGTTAAAAAGGAGCTGAGACAGCGTGAGTAGAGTACTCCATAATCTTCCAGGCAAAACTAAGGGTGGTGGACGGACGGTAAGACCTAATACTTCACTAGCCCTGAGGAGGCCTGGGAGTGGCTAGAAGGTAGGAGAACGGTGGGACGAATGCAACAAGGTCTGTGCTCATACCAGCTGAAAGATGATGGATAACCCAAACAAGGACCGGGAACTGAAGCCTACTAGCGACACTACACTGAGGGATGGGGGCACCCTCTCTTCATTGAGGTCCCCCCCAACAAAAACTTTGGCTGTGACCCATGCGGATGGGTTGACGGTCTGGTGCCTCTCCTCTCACGGAAACGAGCAACAATGAATTGCCATAGAGCACACGATATCGAGTCCTGTTTATTATTGCTAACAAATTCCTGTCATGGCTCCTTTCATGTTCATGATATGGTGGTGAACTACCAATTTCTCTTTTCAAGGAGTGGGTGGGGTGACCAGGCGGTGGTACCCACAGCCTCCTTTGGTTCGTATTACATTTTGGGGTGACAGGCGCTGTTCCCAGTTGGGAGTTGGGCAGTTTTAGGTCCATCATGCAGGGAGGCAGGGTGGGGGTGATGATGTTTGGTACTGTATTAACAGTTCATGTTGGGTTTTTTAGTACATGTTTTCCATTTAATGGTTACAGCTCTTCATGACAAGGGCTGCAAACTGCACTACTGGGCCCAGTCTCCTTTGCCCTTCTGCTCCACCCTCGCTGCAATGTCTAGGCCCGTTTGGCACCCCGTGGGGATCCCCACGGCAGATGCTTCCAGTCTTTCTTTCTAATGGTCCTCCATGACAGCTGACATAGATGGTTTCAGTTTTAGGGTGTTATCCTGGAACATAAATGGACTAGGTGACAAAATTAAACGTGGAAATACTTTGCAATACCTTAAAGGCCTTTTGCCTGAAGTGGTTTTATTGAAAGAAACCCACCTTCAGGGTAACTCATGTCGTGCCCTAGACAGATGGGGATACAAAATGGTTGCTCATGCTTGGTTTACAGGAGGGTCCTGGGGGATTGGAATTCTCCTGTGTAATTCAATTCCCCTTATTGTGCAAAAGACTTGGCCAGATCCACTTGGGAGATACGTTGTGTTGATAGGACAATGAGAGGACAGGATCCTCAATATCATTTCCCTCTATGTCCCTCCCAAACTTCACAATAGAGCTTTCGGGACTTGGGCACACTCCACCTCCAGCTTACTGATGGTAGCCTATTGCTAGGGGGAGAGTTTAATGACACAGTTTGTGAGGCGACAGATCAATGGCCCTGTCGACCCCAGAGAGCAACACGCCACCAGTTTGGCGACTATGTCATCGTTCGGACTGGCAGACAGATGGCACACTTTCCATCCCACAGCACGACACCTCGTATGCACATGGGAGCTTATCACAAATTGGCTAGATACTTACCCTGACTAAAGATCGTCCCTATATTCGCGCAGCACACCACCTCGCCAGTGGCATCTCTGACCACTTCCTGGCATGCGTTACTTACGGCTTCCAAAGCAGTTGTGGTAGATGCATGGCAATACTCCACCCCTGGTACCTGAAAATACCCCATATCCATCAGGGAAGCCACAGAGCATCATTGCCAGGAAAATAAGAGCTCAGTAGAATCCGCTCAGACGCTGTAGGAAGGCTATAGAATGTCATCAGGGGTCAGTGCATAGTGCTGATAGTGGGCTACGAAAAAGAAAAGCAAGCCCATCTAGAACAACTTGGGAAAGATAGCCAGTTGAAATCCCACCAAGTGTTAGACAACCAGGGACATTCACAGCATGCATTGTCCCTCAAACAGAAAGAATACAGAGCTGTTGTGGCAAATGCTGCCAGAAATTATTATCGAGCCTCCCAACATCGCTTATATGAGGTCGGGGACAGGACAGACAAATTGCTAGCAGGGCTGGACAGGAGAGAGGTAGGATCCCGATGGATCCTGGTGATCCATGATGTTGGTGGCAATCAGATTATGGACTGACAGGGCATACCGGACATGTTTGCATAATATTACTTGACTCTACCCCCCAACACAAGGTGCCAAGATTGATGAGTACCGTGAACTCCTTATGGATATTCAAATGCCGGAACTCCCCTGGGATGGTAAACAGACCCTGGATGAGGACTTGATGGAGAAAGAGGTGGTGCAAGCAATTTGTAATTTAGTGTCGGGCATGACCCTGGGCCCTAATGGTATTCAACTAGAACTTTACAAGTTGACAGCTGACAGTGTTGCCCCACCTCTCCTGTGCATGTTTCTTGAAAGTCACAATGCCGGCCAACTTCTTTAGGACCAGAGGCTAGCGAGCATAGAGGTTACCCCCAAGGAGAATACACTGCCTGATGATTGTGCCTCCTACAGGCCTATGTCACTGCTGAATGCAGAATGTAAAATTCTCGCAAAGCTTTTGCCCATGCAATTGGTTGGGGTGATCAGATCTCTGATTCATCCTGATCATTCCGGATTTATGCTAGGTAGAAATACGACACTCAATCTGCGGCAGTTGCATGGGGTATAGGGAGGAGCGTCCGAAATCTGATAGGACGCGTTTGTGCTGTCCTTGGATGCGCAAATGGCATTCGATACCGTGAAATAGCCTTTAAGTATGCAGTCCTAGAAAAGATGAACTTTGGTCCCTCCTTTGTCTCTTGGATCTTATTGTTGTATTCAGGTCCTCTAGTTCAGTTGGCAGTGAACGTGTGCATGTCAACACCGTTTCCACTTCGGGAGGGGCACCAAACAAGGTTGTCAGCTCTCCTCTCTGATCTGTGCCCTGACAGTGGAACCACTGGCAGCTTGAGTCCGTAACAACTCCATGGTCATGGGACTGAGATGGACAATGGACTGTAATTACCAAATCTCCCTGTATGCAGATGACATCCTGTTTTATGAAGTCAATTCACCTGCTGCACCTGACAGAGTCCTGCGCATATTCGCACTCTATCGCAAAAACTCAGGCTACACTATCAATTGGATTAAATTGCTTATCTATGTTCTTCATGGGGAGCTCCGGTACTCCCAGATGACTGTGAGGCTAGTGTGGTTGCAGAAAGATTTCGCTGCTTGGATATCTTTATCACAAGAGACCCAGAAGTGTTCTACGCACATAACCATGAACCCCCATTGCACTTGCGGAGAGACGTGAAACAGTGGAAAACTCTGCCTTACTCTGCCTGGCTCTCTTTAAGATAATGGCCCACCAGCAATTCCGGTACACACTTCAAAACAGGGCCTACCCAATGCCGCAGTCCTATTCCCATGCCATAGATAAGAAGGCCCACACGCCTCTTTTGGATGGGGGGTCCACCTCGCATAGCGCTCCAGAAATTGACAAGGGGTTGGTATGATGGGGGAATAGCCTTCGCTGATATACGGAAATAAATATTGCTAATCATTGTCAATCAGTGGGTGTACCTTCCTGGAGACGAGGTTGCCTACAATATGGACAGGAGAAACATGCAATAGGGGGCTACCAATGAGCCATCTATGGGGGGATTACCCGTACACACCTTTTTGACCCTACAGCCATAACTATCTCCCTCTGGCAAGTGGCGCTGGCGACCATGCGCTGAGGGGAAAGATCCCACAAGCTACACCCCTGTGGGAAGAGCATGTTTTGGGACTCTGGCTCTTCAGATGTGTTTTGACAAATTGGATCTTATAGGCCTGTCCCGAGTGGGAGATTGGGGGAAAATGGCGAGGTGCTTCCTACTCAAAACTGCAAAATGACTATCAGTTGGCACCCACAGATGCCTATAGATACTTGCAGGTCATTCATGCCCTGTGGAAAGCAATCCCTAGGAGGGAGGTCCATCCTGAGTCCACCCCTCTTAAGGACCGCTTACTCGATGACTACTTACCCATAAGAGCCATCTCCCTCACATATCAAAAATTGTTAGGCAACTCCCCTGACACTTTGACCTGACTGAGGGAGGCCTGATAGAGAGACCGGGGTGGTATCAGTGGCCCAGGGCCTTCGCTTCCCACGTTAGGTGGCCATATGCTTGCGCTTCCGTCTCATACCATTCAAGATCCTTCATAGAAGTTATTATGCAGCTACAACACTACTGAAAATGGGTAAAGTATGTGCTGCACTCTGCCACAAAAGGTGTGGACAAATAGGTACCTTCTACCATATAATATGGGACTGTAGCAGTGTTACAGACGGATTGTGCAGCAGTGGTGTCCTGCATGACAAGTGTGTGTGTGTGCTGGTGGATTAGAACCTGAGGTAAAATGGTGCCTCTTGAACATTTGGGGTGAAACAGATCTCACCCACCTGGACCGCCTGTGGGTCACTCTGCGAATGATGGTGGCCAAACGAAACATAGGCAGACTCTGGAGAGTTGGCTCTGCACCACATTTAGAAGACTGGAAGAGAGATATGGACTGGTGTATGCAGGTGAAAAAGGCAGTCTTTGAAAGTAGAGAGTGTCAGCAGAAATGGACTAAGGTGTGGGGGAAATGGAACGATTACCAGGGACAACTATGTACTCCTGTATTAATTGTCACTCTAAATGCTTGGGACCAAGAGGGTGTAGACACGCTTGTAAATTTGAGAATCGCTGGGGGTGGGACAAAGTGCGGGGAAGTGTGACTATTTCCCAGAATATGGATTGCAAAGTGGCACCATACTGTTTACCATTATGCTTGCACCTAATGTCACCTGCTTTCTTTTTTTATTAATATAGCAATAAAAAGAAATGTATTCCTAAATAAGACCTTTAACAGCTTATACAGGCACTGGCAATTTATGACAGACATATGACATTTCTTTCCTCACTGGCTTCCCTGCTTTCTGAACATACCAATTGCGAGCCAACATACATGCAGCTACGAGATTATTTTTCACACAAGGTCATTTGACTATACCACACCATCACTTATTGAACTCAAAAGGCTCCTGTTCCAGGCCTTCTATATTTCCTATTTTGCCTGCATCATATTCAAAGCTCTGAATCTAAACTTCACCATCTAAAAACCACATCAATTCCTTAAGGTAGACAAAAACACCTTTTCAGTACCAACAATCTCAAGTTGGAAATATTTTCAGCAACAAAGTTTATAAATTTAACCAGATCCCTTCTGGAGTTTGTGGGAACGATATCAGACACGACCCATCATTCACATAATTAAAACACCTCCTCAAAAACGACCTACTTCTGAAACTGATGAGAACATCCTGATGAAGTCCTGATTTAAAATTACTGCTACCAACCATGTCTTTAGGCCATCTGTAACTCCAGTGAAGCCCATTCATTGGCTAGCTGCATGGTCTTTTGTAGTTACACATTTGTGCTTGTGCTTGAAACTTCCCTTATTGTCCTTCATCTTGCCTGTTTCTAAAATTCCACATTCATGTGCCTTCCTATTTTTTATCATGGACATTTCAAGCTTGTTATTGTGTCACATGCATATATTTTTGTAGAGCTCTCTAACATCCTTTTTGATCATGTCTATATTATAAAATACATTGCAACATTGATGTTTATGTATTTTACTGGTAATGCCTGTGTTATCTATATCTACAGAAAAAAGGTGCATTATTCAGTGCTTGAAAAATAGTCAAATTTGTTGATTTCTACAAGCAGCAAACTGAAATTGTCCAAATACACATACTTATTTGCTTGCTCTACAGCGGCGGTTTCTGCCACGAGCCCATAAACATGCGGGGCATGTCCTCTTGTACTAAGCTGCTGATTGGCAGAAGAGGACAGGAGCAGTGGCTGGACAGACACTTCAAAGTGCGCATGTCACTTTGGCTGGCTGTCTTGCACCAGCCAAAGTGACCTGCACACTTTGAAGATCTGCCCCCATCTGTGTTAGACAGCCGGGTGGCAATAAAGCACAGGCCTCCAGGGCAGGAAGGAGCGTCCAACCAGTCCACTCCATCCAATCCTGGTGCTTCTTTCATGCTGGTTAACAGAATGAGAGAAGCACCAGAATTGGTTAAGAGAGTTGGCTGGGCCCATGCTGGAGCATAGAAGAAGATTGGGACCAGAGCGAGGACGTGCAGCTAGGTAAGTGACTTATTTTCTTTTTTTTTTTTATGTATTTTGTTTGTGTATGTATTCCCTAAATCGACTTCAGTATTACATTACCATTTTAAAGTTAAACATTTTAACTGTAAAACGATAATGTAATGCATGTTGGCATGAATTTAGTTTTGCCCGTGCATGCACTCATTAGCCTGCCTCACCACTCCCCATAGCTGGATGCCGCAACTGTTGCTCTATTAATGTAGTGCTCCTAACGTTACCTAGACGCAACCTGCTCATTCGACGTCCTGGCTCTTGGATTCTAAAAATCAATGGACAATCTTTGGTCACAGCAAAGATTTGGAAACCTGATTCTACACACTCATGTGAGATATATCTCTTTGCATACTGACCTCTGGCATTAGTTCCTTTATCGATGACTGATAAGATTCTAAAACCTACAGCCGGCATGCTGACAATTTATTTTAAACTCTACCAGTGCTACATTGGCATAAGTCTGAAACGTAGCTTAAACACTTTATGGACTAATAACTAATTTATGACCAAGATGAAGGAATTCAAAACCATATGAACTAATAGATGTTTGTTCTGATTGGCAACTATGAGATCTGTAAATTGAAAGTTGTGTAAACAAGCATATGTAGTTCCAAAATAGTGTTCTTCAATTTGAAAGGTAGCTGTACAATATGAAGCAGTCTAGCGCCTGAAAACCATGAGAAGCGACCACGCTCTTCATGATGGAGCAGATATCCCGTGATATCAAGAGCAAATTTCAATGGGAGAGAATTAGTCCATAGGTTGCATGCACGAGTGTCTGCAATACAATCCGTTTTACAGGAGATAACAAAAATGAAGAACACATTTCTGCAAATGCAGATCAAGAAATCTTTCCAAAGGCAGAAACTGAGGACATCACTACAGGCAAACAGTAACCGAATGAAAGCAGAAAAGAGAAGGACTGATGGCACAATCTGGTACCTTCAAAATCTGAAGTCGTGGCCAGCAATGCTCTCTCTAGGCACCCACAGTGGAGCCTTGTGGAACATGCACCATTTAGGCATGATTTAAATAATGTAAAAGCTGCTTCTTAAATCCACTTCACTTCACCTAGCCTTGGCCAACGCCTGAACCCAAGCAGTTATATGCTCTTGTCCAGCCACTTAATGACATCTGGTGTATGGTGAAGTGTAAGTTTTTTTTTTCTCACAGTAAAAGCACATAAGATTTCCTCTGTAGAGACCCTTTTCTTAGAAAGTTGCCATTTTTACGCATGACATTTGTGACCTACTTTAAGGACTCTCTACAGTCTGTAGGGGATTGCTTCCTGCTGCTCCCCACCAGCTGTGCATCTCCATTGCTCAGAATATCTTCTTCCTAACCACACCACGGGAAGCTTATGAAACATTCACTGAGGGGTCAGCATGAGCGTGTGCATGTGAGAGTGGCAGTACCATGGGTGATGGCATTTATAGACCTTTCGTTTTTTTCCATGGGCAGTGCTTCAGTTTCAGATTGTTTTGAATTATGTGGATTGTAGAGCTGATGTGTAAGTCTGTCAACTGCACAAAGTAGTTGTTTAGGATAGGCATTTCTCTTTTGTTGCGGTGAAGTCGAAAACAGTTCCACCCTCTTTCATTGAACGGCTATCTTGGTTGGTGAGCACTCTTTGTAAATATATTTCTTGCTTTTTCTTTTACATGATTTTGTAATGTTATTCACTGTGCCAGCTAGTGTCGGTCCATTTATAATGTGATGCAAGGCACCATGCTTAAAGTGCCATCTATTGGTGGGAATAAATTACAGAAAAAACAGAGTATGATAGGAGCGCCAAGTGGAAAAATTCTATTATGCCTAATGGGCTGAAAATTCTTTAATCGTTCCTTGGCCCATCACATCTTTGCACCCTAATCTTGGGAGGTTGTTGAGAGGCATTTTGAATAATTTGGTATCATTTCTGAAAGGGATATGCTTCAAATGTACCTGGTGGAATCGTGAAATGGTGCGGATGGCTTTTGTAGTACTTTCTCCATTAGGAATCAATGAAGAGATGTGCATGATTCATCTCTGCACATTGGATCACTTAAACGCACTGTCTAGGGGAAACAGACGCACAGAGAATTCAGACTGAGTTCACATGTTTTTCTAAAGCAAAGGTGATTTGTTTTGGGGTGGATGTTTTGCAAGGAAGGCCGAAGCATATTCCTCATCATGAGCATCAGTTTGCTCTGTGTATGTGGGGTAGAGCTTATGGGGGTTGCCACCAGGAGCATCCTAATGGAAGATATTATTAATAAACAGACCTTAAGGTAGACTAAACCTGAGCTTTCTGCATCCTCACAATGGATGAAAACATGCAATTGGTTCATTGTTTCAAAGATTATTTGATATTTCTTTAGAAGGGGCTCAGAATAAAAACCCATATCTGGGTTGGTTGCGGTTAAGGAATAGAATGAGTGAGGTGGGTGCTAATGTTTCAGCTTCATTTTAATGATAATACTACCTGCAATAATCACAAAATAATAATATTATTGCACACACTCTTTCCTGCGAGGTGACTACATGTTTTACCCACACAAGGAAGACGATCTGAGGCCACAGCTCTAATGTCAGTGCTAGAAGTCTGCCAGTGAGTAAGTGTCAGCGGTTCTTCATGCTTCACAAGCAGGAGAAAGGTGTGGGAATTCATTGAGACCTGCCATCCTGTGAAGGTGCTCCATTCAGAATCATTTGAAGACCGCTCTCTATGTCTCCTACATTTCTGGCTTCTAGACTTATTGGGAAAGTCCCAGATTGTTCTGGAAAAAGCACTTGGGTCCTTCTATCCAGTGAAAGCCCGAATGCACCAATTATACTCTACAAGACATAAGTGGCAGCTATCTCTGCACTGCTTGTTTTTCCCGCCACAGAATGTTTCCTCGGTTCTATTAAGCTTGCCTTTCTCTCTCAAGGCCTGTCAGCACCTGATGTTGTCAGTGGGCTTCACTGCCTAGCCTGAGCTTAGAAATGATAAAGTAAAGGGGGCTTCTAAGGTGAACATAGACATGTAGAGGGTACATATTTAGAGGTTATTTTCTCCTCTTCGTCATAGTCGAAAATAAATAAAACGCCTTCAAACGTAAGATTTGTTTTTCCTTATCTATGAATGGAAAAAGCTGCCTCATGAAATGTCACCATGATTTGGGCAATGCAGAATCACAATGTGAGTGAGGACTCATTGGTAGAATAGAGCTGAAAAACTCTAGGAAAAAGTCTAGAATTCCAATGTACTCTAACTGAGATTCCAAAACAGCTAAAGTTCACTTATTTACAAAAGTAGGCATACTGTTCCTTGAGGTAGGAAGCCCAGTCTCGCCTGATGCCTTGAAGGAATGAACAACCATAATGTAATCAAAAGATAAAGCATGTTGTACAGTTCGGAATAAACAGAAACAAAATGTCTTAACCGGATACCACAAAAAGTGACAAGGGTTAAGAGTAGAAGTAGAATAGTAATAGCCTGGCGCACTCGTAGGGATAGATTGTGTGGTTTATAATAAGCTTTTAGTGTGGAGCCCATTAGCGTCTTATGATAAAAATGATCTGAATATCCTCTATATGTCATGAATGACAACATAATCAATGGGATGGAAGATTATGTTCCTTGCGGGGTTCATAGGCCTGCAGGTGCAGATATTTTCTCAGTACTTTGAATAAATTATGGAGCTCAGTTCTCTTAACTAGGCCCTGGTCTCAGACATTGGCTGAAGAAAAAGCCACTGACTGGACAAGACAAGGGCAACGGCATCTCTTCCTGGTGATAGTGCCTCATGTGTTAACAGATACCTCGGTAGCCTCGGTTCAGGTTTTAGTAGAAGGTCTTCAGTAATAAATAAATATTAGACTTGGGAGCGGGAGTTGTCAGATGTCAAATAAGGATTTGAAGGTTTTCAGTTCTAGTTCTCAAAAGGTTCTTTTTGATAGTGTGTCTTTCTAAAGACAGTTCTTTCAGTTGTCTCTGGTCACAGATGACGCTGGAGTAGAATTGGTACTTTCTTGTTAACTCTACATAAGATATTCATGAGGTGAAGAATGTAAAAATTGAACTTGGTTTTTGAGATGCAGGTACTGCTCTGGTGGCCTTGAAAGGCATTTAAAGCTTTTAGCTCGGGTAAGATGGTGGATTATTATTTGGGGTGGGCGGCTATGCACCTCAACAATAATAACACTTCTTGTCATGGTAAACCCTCTAAGTAATTAAATTGACCTGAACTCAACCCCTTAATAGCAATGGCGCAGAGCAGGTAGCCTTAACTTAAGGCAATGCGTAAAGTATTTATGTAGAAGCAAAACAGAAAAAAATTAAAAATACCAAATAATAAAAATCCCTAACCATATTAGGGAAATAGAGTAACATTTAATAAACAATATGACACCAAAATGATGACTAGCCAAGAAGGGGAACTGGAGCTATGATTTTGAAAAAAATTTCTGTAGAAATAGTGCCAAAAAGCACAAAGCGCAAATGATACTCTATGGGCGCGCAAGACTGGGACCTTGGGGTGATTTGAGGTGGACTGCTATGAAGCCATGGTCTGACACACCTAGTGGATTTGTCCTGATGAAACGTCTGCAAAGTTTTTAAGTTCCACTTCCGAAATGGATTTGATCACTTTTCAAAGAAAACCTTTCAAATTTCTTCCAGTTCCCAACTTAGAAAGGAACTTTGTTAGTTTGCTGAAATTGTAGCCGCTGCAGTGGAGCCGATGCTTGAAGCAGTTTGGTCCTCCTGGAGTTTTGGAAGTTTTGCACTGAAAATGTTCTAATTCCCAAAACAAAATAGGACTTAGCTATTTTTGGAGGTGTTGGGAGCCTTGAGTAGGATAAAGCTGAAAGTTGATCTGATGCCGTGGAACAGCCGGTTGCATATTTTTTCTCATGGGTCTCCCTAAAGCTCTGGAGGAAAAGATTTAAACTTTCTTCTGGCACCCAAACAACTATAGGAGTACACTTCGAATGACCCTAGGACCTCAGGGGAAAGCATTTTTAGACTCTCAGGATGTCAGGTAGAGCCCAGCAGCAAAGTCCAGTCCAGATCCAGTTGCCACCGGTCAGCCTAGCATGTCAGAAAAAGATATTTTGCAGCTTGCATCATTGTAGCCCTCGGGGTCATTCAACTGACCCTTGGAGTCAGCATATTTGTTCACAGGTCCTGTAAGTGTTCTAAGGATGGCGCATGGAACTGCTATATATATGCCTCTCACAGCTAGTGGGTGAAGGTGACTCCTGGACACTCCCTGCCAGTAGGGTAAAAGTTCCCAGGGGCAACCCTCTCCATTTGTCCAGCAGTTCCTGTTTGTCCTATTGCAAATAATTCCGCAGTGTCCCTGTTAGAACTGGGGGTCTCTAGTTGGCTGAGGTAGGTACCTTAGGCCAAATAGGGACCCTTGCTTCTAAGTCAGGGAAAGGAAGGACACCTTCTCAGATAGCCCCTGCTCACCCCCTCGGTAGCTTGGCACGAGCAGCCAGGCTTATCTCCAAGGCAAATGTGTAAAGTATTTGCAACCACGCTCTCAGTAACCCAATGATAACACCACAAATGGACTCCACACGAGTTTCATAAAAACAATTATATGTTTATATAAAAAGATATACGATGAGACCACACAATAAAAATACAACATATGTGTATTTGTAATATTTCACCTGGCCGGTTATTAGGCCAGCAAGCCCTTGTAGGTTCTTGCAGGATCAATGAGCAATTCTCGATGATCCAATGCAGTCCTAATGCAATGCTATGCAGTTCGTAATGCAAGAATCAGGCACTTCGTGATTTTAAAAATAATGCAGTTCGTTATGCAACAATAAGGCAATTCGTAATGCCAAAATAATGCAATTCGTAATGCAACAATCAGGCAGTTCGTAATACAAAATTAATGCTATGCGTAATGCAACAATCAGGAAGTTCGTTTTGCAAAAATAATGCAATTCGCAATGAAACAATCAGGCAGTTTGTTATGCAAAAATAATGCAATGCGTAATGCAACAATCAGGCAGTTTGTAATGCAAAAAGAATGCAATGCGTAATGCAACAATCAGGCAGTTCGTAATTCCAAAACTAATGTACCCCGGCACCGATCGCAGTGCTCTGGATGGTCTCTATGCCACTCTTACTGACTCGCGGTCTGCTACTGTCAAAATATGCCCCAACACGGTTTATGATGGAAAACAAAGTGTAGCTCCACACTCCGGCCCCAGTACTGCCACTCCTCGGCAAGTACGGGCCGCAATACGGACTTCAGCAGAGGCTCGCGCTGCAAAGTGGGAAAAGGCGGAGAGCGTTTCTCTCGTAGCCCGCACCCAACCCCAGGCGCAACACACGCACACTCGCTGTGCGTTACCTGGGGGGGGTACGATCTCACTCTCCTCTCCTCTCCTAGGGCCTCCGATGCGACTTCGTTGATCTTGGGCAGTGGAACATGCCCCCCCCCGACTGGGATGGTTCGAGCTCCCTCCTAGGCAAAGGCAGGCTCGGACCGGTGGCACAGCTCCTCTGGGGATGTCAGTCTGGGCCGATGGCAATGACGAAGGTCTCAGGCTGCAACAGGGCACACGCACACAGCGTCACTGAGACTCACTTAAGCTCCGGGAGCACACGATCACAGGGCAATCCTCATGAAGGTCTCAGGCAGCACGAAGCATACGCACAGCATCGCTGAGACTCACTTGGATTCCGGGTGCCCACAATCACAGGACAATCCTCACGAAGGTCTCAGGCTGCAAAAAGCACACGCACACAGCGTCGCAGAGACACACCTGGAAACATTTATGTTCCTGAGTTTCCACAACAGGGAGCCAGCTCTCCTCGGGCCCTTGGGGACAAGTTACTTCACACGCATACATCATCGCTGAGACTCACTTGAGCTTCGGGTGTACACGATCACAGGGCAATCCTCACAAAGGTCTCAGGCTGCACAAAGCACACGCACACAGCGTCGCTGAGACTCACTTGGATTCAGGGTGCCCACGATCACAGGGCAATCCTCACGAAGGTCTCAGGCTGCACAAAGCACACGCATACAGAGTCGCTGAGACTCACTTGGACTCCGGGTGCACACGATCACAGGACAATCCTCACGAAGGTCTCAGGCTGCAAAAAGCACACGCACACAGCGTCACTGAGACACACCTGGAAACATTTATGTTCCTGAGTTTCCACAACAGGGAGCCAGCGCTCCTCTGGCCCTTGGGGACAAGTTACTTCAGGACACAGCACAGTCCTTTCAAGCAGGGGGACACAGCAACGTCCTTTAGACTCTCCTTGGTTAAATCAGCAAACTGCAGGCCAGCCCCAGAACACACAGCAAAGGTCAGTCCTTTCCTTCAGTCTCTTCAGCTGTTTCTTCCATGGCAGAGGTTCCTCTTGACCACAAAGTAGTTTTAATTCTTTTCAATCTTGTTCAGTCCAACGTTCAGGGGTTTCAGCTCTCATAGGTATACCCCTAAATGTCTTTGAAGTCTTTGTGTTCAGGGGGGCACTGACTCCTGTTCAACCCATTTCTGGGTGTCTCCCTGCCAGTGACAACTTCTTCCTTTGATAGTGGGGGTCTGGATCCTCAATCACTCAACATGAGAAGGAGCCATTGTTTTAAGGCGGCAGCCCAGGCCTCTTCACCTCCAAGGGCTACTCCTCCCCCCTACACTCCAGATGCAGGTCATCCTGTTGCTGTCTCACCTCCTCCCCTGGGTGAAGACATTCCCCAGATCCTATCACTTTCAATTCCAGACAGTCAATCCACAACCAGGCAGAGACACACAGAATTGTTAGAACACAAAAAAGCAGCAACTTCTAAAAGTGTGGTTTCTAAACACACAATGCAAAAACCACCTTCACAAAAACATGTGTTGTTAAATGGTGAGTTCAGGCACACTAAACTTCACCTCTCCATCTTAAGCCTATGGGAAGATAGGCTGGAAACATATTACACAGCCTCCCCCATTCTGTCTGATGGGCTAGATGGTCTTTCAACAGTGAAAATCGAAATGGAGAGTATTTCACTGTCAGGACATGGTACACGCCTCAGTACATGTCCTACCTTTCACATACACTGCACCCTGCCCAGGGGGGTACCTTGGGCCTACCATAGGAGTGTCTGATGTGCATAAAAAGGGAAGGGTAAGGCCTGGCAAGTGGGTGCACTTGTCAGGACAACAAGGCAATTTAACAAACTGCGTGCAGACACTGCAGTGGCAGGCCTGAGTTCCATCTATAAGGATACTGGTGTGGGTGGCACAATTAGTGCTGCAGCCCACTAGTAGCATTTGTGTTACCAGCCCTGGCACACATAGTGCACTTTACTAGGGACCTTACTAGTAAAATCAATATACCAATTATGAACAACCAATTACCTTTACACTTTATACAGGGAGCACTTGCACTTTGACACTGATCAGCAGTGGCAAAGTGCCCAAAGAATCTAAGTAGACAACACACGATCCGCCACGGCATCAAAACAGAGGAGGTAGAGGCAAAAAGTCAGGGGTAATCACGCCAAGAAATGCCAGGTCTAACAGTCCCTTACATTCAAAATCTGAGGTGGGGGAAACGGTTTTCCCCTTGTGTAGACCTCAAGTACTTCTGTTCAGTGTCCTGTCCAAGTAAACCTAAATTGTGTCACAAGTGTACCTGTCCTGTGCACACCTGCGTACCCTTTAAACTAAGGACCAACCCCAAGTCTGGAGACTAGGAGTTGGGTCCAAACAAAAACATAACCCTGTGGAAAAATAGAGGGCGTGTTGAGCAAATTTAATATTGGTTCTATGCCATTAAACACCACAGTTGTAAAATAATCCCTTTTTAAAAGTAAGCACCAAAAAAAGTTGCATCATAAAATACTGTTTTTAATTGCATGTTGGTCATTTACACTGGCCACAAATGTGAACATCTTGTAAAGGCCACGTGTTTAGTTGTAATCTCATTGAGACATGGTGCCAAGATTATTTTGTTATGTTTTTCATGTGTTTTTCACTTGCGGGTTTTGCCTCTGCCCCAACTGCCAGTAGTTTTTGACATTCTCTCCTGGTTGTAATGTGGGGGGATAATGTCTTGCATAGAAGGAGAGACATTTTAGGGCATGGGCAAAGTGGGCAATTACCCGGGGTCCCCACCTTCCAAGGGCTCCCTGGGAAACTGAAATTTCTCTCTATCTCACATCTGTCTATTTTTCCATCTCAACATTTAATGTATTAGTCAATATTATTTGGCATCATGGGGCTTAAATTAGCAGAAAATGCATAGTAAATGAAAATCTGTTCTGAACAGGGGCCCCTAAAGTATGTCTTGCTCAGGACCCCAAATCGTTAAGATGGCACTGGTTAGTGAAATAAGTTTATTCACTTTTTTTCTTCCACCTGATTTATTGCAGTTCATCACACCCACCTGCAGTCTCCCTAATCATGTACCAATTTACCTGTACAAGATAGCATAATTTAAGATTTAAGCTTCTGTAGATATTGGATGGTAATTCCCTTTCTTAAGTGGGCCCAATATCGCTTGGCCGGGAATATTCGAGATTGCCCGCATTGTGTGCTTTAATGTCAATGTGTTATCAGAGCCACAATGGTAGCAGCAGGCTTTGACGTCGTAATAATAGTGAAATTGGTGGAGGTCACTGACATGCAACATCGACCACTTTTATGTCTGTATGCCCAGCACTTAAACTGCAGTTTTAAATAGCGGCCGGTGATTAGATATCAGAAACACGTCATGTGAATAGTGTTTGGATGAAGCGGGCCTTGTGTCGCGAGCTAAAGCACGTGACATTCGGGGTGTTAGGGATGCTCAACAGGGTGGAAGGTAGTCTTCAGACCTGCAAAGAAGATTGTATACTCCATGGTGGCAGGGTGGCAGGGGACCATTTGGTAGGAGGAGAATCCTCCTGCACGGAGGACATTTAATGTGCAAATGCTCGACTTCCATGCCAGTCTGGCTGCAAGCGTTAGATTAATATGGAGATTAAAATAACAAACGTGCGTGACAGGCAAGGAACTACCGTCTAATGTTGGCCTAGATGCAACCAGATAATACTGGGGGTCATTTTCAAATACAAACATACATTATAATATAATATGAATATTAAGGGGCGGGGGAGGGGAGTTGAGTAAAAAGAGAAAGAAAAACGCAGCTCTAATGTGGAGGGGAGTGACCATTAGATTGATAATCTACCCTACTCACCGTCGTCTAGTGAGTGCATTCCAAAAGCAAGACAAGTGCCGATGGCGAATGCCTGCAGAATTTGTCCGTTGCATAACTGCATTATATCTTCAAAGAGAACATGTAAGGCTGAGTCTGTTTCTCTCTGATAACATATAAACAGTTGAAAGAGAATATAGGAAGCATAGCATATTTTTTAATACACTCTTAACATTTGTGATCAGTAATGTATGTACTCCAGCCCACCCGTTTCCATTCAGAATTCACTCTCTCACAATACTACACATGAATATGTAACATACATTTAAAAAAATGGCAGTAGCGATTCTCCAGACTGCACCAGCCAGTGTTGCATCATTCTTATATACCTTGTGTGTCTACTCCCAGGGTTTCCGCTGCCCACAAAACTCAAATCAAATCTGAAAACTCTTCAGTGGGAGGGCAGCATACTATCAAGGTATCTGTAACATGTTTGCACATCAGTCGGAATGAAGTCACAAACATTCAGGTTACATGTGTACCCTCGAGTGTATTAGTGCTTTTGCGTCTGTCTGTGCTGGAAATGTTGATAGGTGAGTTGGACTTTTGCTCCTGAAATAGGCAGAGATCTGCTGGTCACAAATGTAAATTATGGTATGGCCTACTCGGCTCTCAAGCCTTTCGATGTTGGTAAAGTGAGTACAAATATGTCCAGTAGTAATAATACCTGCCATTTATGATGCCTAAGAAATGTGTGTTGTAAATTGCTATATGAAATCAAGTTCTCTGTGGACATTCTGTAAACTAATAGTGATGTAAGCACTGTTTCAAGAGAGAGGAATTTTCTGTATGCTCTCCCTATATAAACCCTACATATAAAATGATGACACTAATAATTATTGGAAATTCAATGAACCAGAATCCTATCACCCACAAACATAGTGAAAGACAAAGGAAAATGATATGCTTGTCTTACGTGATTGTTCTTGTTTTTTTCTAGCAGTTACTTAGATTTTACAAATCTGTAGGCAAACAGCACACCAGTTGTGCATGTACATGCCCTTTTTGATTGCACCATTCCCTTTCTGACCAAATCGTTATATATCCAAGGCAGGAACGACTCGTACTGGGGAAAAGAGGCGGGCGGGGGTGTTGGTGGGGCTGGGTATTGGGAGACTATGGCAACAAACGGAAAAATAAAATTAAACAAAACTTACCTGTTGCCCTCCAGCATTGCGTTGCGCTCTTATGCTCCTCTTTACTGCAGGCAGGCACAGGCTCCCAGCCTGCCCTGGGGCCAATCTTGAAGCTGCTCTCATGCGAGAGCCGCTCCAGGATTGGCCTGAGTGCCGATGATTGGCGCAACAGGGCAGAGTGGGCGTCTGTGCCTGCTCTCTCTCCAACCCAGCAATGCAGCTGAGTTGGAGAGAGCTTCACTACGCATTTGGGTTTGGCCGGCCTGAGACGGCCATCCAAACCTACATATGCAGTGAAGGCAGTGCAAAACACTCTCCCTCCAGCTTGTCACCACCCTGGCCCGCCCCCAAGCCTCGGCACAAGTGAAATAAAATGATAATAAAATGGGGTCAAACCCATTTTATTAATGTTCTACTTTTCACTTTTTTAAAAGTGCTGGCAGGGGGGCGATGCTCCTCTGCCACAGCGGAGGAGCCGCCGCCGGTCCAAGGAGGCCTTCTAGTTTTACATGTCCCTTTCCATTGAGAGAGCAAAATGCATATGAACCCTCATTGATTAAAGAGCAGAATGGGCTTATGTGCGCGTTCTTCATGAAAACTGATACTCTGTCCAAGGACAGGATGATTAGGATGGTCTTATGTGATATCATTGAAAACAAATGAAAGTAATAACACAAATGACCAAGTCGGTGCTCCTTTATGAGCTCCTCTTGCTGCAAAAGGTTTCTTATGTTATTTGAGACACATACCCACAGAGTACACTTTGAAACAAGCCAAAGAAGATATGGAATGTCTGCCTTTTAACTAACTTGCTTCAGCTCAATTGTTGAGGGTGCCTTTGGGTGACCTGGGCTTGGTTAGGGTCCTCAACTGGACTTGAGAGGCAACAGAGGGGCACGGTTGTGGCAAGACTGCTTGCTCTGTCCTCCAATCAGGGAGACTGTTTATGCCCACAATTTATTTATTTATTTGAACTTGTAAGGCGCAACAGCTACCCAAAAAGGGTTTCCCGGCGCCGAGATACAGCAAGAAACATGCCAGGGACGAGTGCTAGCCAATCTAGTTATTGCTCGACTAACCAGGTCTTAACATTTCTTCGAAACCTGTCATAGTACAAGATTACTGCTCCGTCGTCCAACCTGGGGAGTGCAGTGGGTCATTGTTACGGTGAGACTGGCTCAGTTGTCCCTGCATATGGTAGATAGACGATGTGATGAGACAGGCCTCCCTTTCCCCTGGTATGGAAGGTTCCTTTATAACCTCGAGACAAGTCTGCTGCCCGCTGGGGTAGCCCAAGGTTCCTTCTCTCTAATAAGGGCCTCCAAACTGAGTAGAAAGTGTCAACCGATGCACATCCAAGGTGAGCTGCAGACCCTGACCCTTTTATCTAATGTGACCCAGTGGTGAATCACTGGCCCTAAGGAGCAGCTCTCCATTTGAAGTTCCTGCCTTTGAATAATGACGATTGTTGACCACTACCCTTGCCCACTGAGAGGTGAGGAGGGGTTCTCTCCAATTACACTCTGCAGTAGGCTGTAGTGTCTGGTAGTGGTGTTATGTAAAGGCAAGTAATTGTCCCTGTTAAAAGGTTGGCAAAGAATTTCATTTCTGTAATATCCATGATAACTGTCCACCACCTTTATCTGCATGTGTGAGACCTATCTCAGGGTTTGTTATAAGATCCATGTGGTGTCCACCTCAGAAACTTACATATGCTTCCCCTTCTCCCCCCCCTTCCTGTGCTCCCCTACCCATCACAGCGAAAGCAAATGCTTTCTTTTGTATTTTTTTCTGGAGGGTCCTGCATCACCTCTCTGCAGTCCACAGAGTGCTTTTACATGCCTCCTTAGTTTCCTCACCTCGCCCACTCTCCATTTCTTCTACAATTTGCCCCTCATTTAGTCCTCCATTGCTCCACAACTTCGTGGTCCATAAATTATTTTCAGTTGTATCTTCTTTGGAAGGCCCAGCAACAGCCATTTGCTGACAGGCCACTTTGCATTTTAAAATGCTTTTCTGTGTTTAAAAAAACACGTTTTTTTATTAACCAATCTGTTTTCCACTGGATTTCACCTAAAATTATTTTATTGACAATGATTTAATACATCTTTCTTGCTTTTTTCTACTTTCCAAGAGGACTTTAAACAATCCAAGTTTCTTCCATTGGTCCAAGCCTTCTGGCCCTTTCACATGGTTGGGCTCCTCATTTCAAATTCTAGTAGACTGATGACGAGCCTGGAACAAGATTAGGTAAATATTTCAACTTTCCAAATAAAAGACAAGGACACATTTTGAGATTCATTTTAGGAAAGTATGCTTTGCTGATTTAATCTGTCTAGTGTAAGTTCCCAGTCAGGTTCTGAAGCACAAGGTGACGCAAATTGCCTGCAGCTGTAAGGATTCTGAACACTGGCATATTTTTGGACACACCAAAGAGCGTTATTGTATGTTTAATCTTATAATCCCGGACAACAAAAACTAAAATGATAATTTGGACCCAAAAGCAAAAAATAGCAGTTCCTTCCAGGCAGCTCAGTTTTCCTAGCCTTAGGTGTGTGCCGATAAGAGATTACAGATCCCCCTCCTGTCAACCTGCCTGCCCTTCAAATCCTAACACTCATGGTCTGCATTATTGTTTGTTTTTGTTAATAAAAAGGAAGGATACCAAAATTCAGAGAAAGCAGAGAATAAAATTTAAAAAAATCTGGTTCATGACCTACAGACAGGGGTGCACTGAGGTTAGGTTTGAAGGAATGGGTAGGGGAAAGAGATGCTGAAATAATAATAATTTAAATATATATAGCACCATTCACCACCAGCCTGTAATATGCATATGTATTTCACGGCTTAGGCCCCTGGTGTCAGCTGAAAGTAAACAGCAAGACGGGCTGGTTCACCTTAAGAAAGGTTGAATTAACATCTCTTCCTCTCCTGGCTTATTCATCGTGTATAGAAAACTTGTTGTGTGTCCTAAGGCATCCCGGGAAGTGATCCGTGGTTAATGCGTGTGTGCGTGTGTCCTAAAGCAACGCTAACAGAGCAGGGCCTTGATCAAAGTCCTTTTCCAAGAAACTGAACAGCAAATGGGGTGATGCTGGGGTACTGGGCAGTCTCATTCACAATGCGTATTTTCACTTGAGCACGTTGTGGCTCTGAAATCTTACGGCATTCAGAGTTTTTCCATCCACCTACGTGCTGACGTGTTTAAAAGTCTCGAATGCCCCTGAACAGTTTCCACCCCTTGACAAGTTTCAAAACACAGCTAATAGCAGCTCTGCCCTTTTTAATGACTTTTGTAGAGATAAAATATTGTAGTTGATATTAAACTATTTAGACTTGCTGTATTTTCACTCCAAAACTAATAGACTGTCAAGCTTTAAGTGTTATTTTACATTTCTTGTAAATCATGGGCACTCCTTGTATTTGAACGAAAAAAAAAAAAACATCCTTCAAATTGGCTTTACATGTGCGTTTGAAGTGCCAGTAAGAGTGTTCTTAATCCATAACTGATGTGTGTGGCAGCCGATGAAATGTGGCCTTCAGATGTGGGCACAGTCTAATGTGGGCCAGTACATACATGTATAGTTCGGCACAGTTTAAGGGTAGCGGGCTTGGCTTATATATGTGTGTTTTGGTAAATATCTCCCCAGAATTTGCTGGAGGCATGTATGTGTGACCTCGATTGGGGTGTGAAGTTAAAGACTGCACCCTCTCAAGCGAGGTCCCTTATGACTTCTTTAAAGGCTGGAACCATTGTGGTTAAGTGGCTGGTGCTGCTGCTGCAATCTCTTTTTTTCCGGGTTTGGTGGTACAAGTTTACAATGCCACTTTTGGGCAATGGTTGAGTGAATTTGGTTGACATTCATGACCTAATGTAAGAATTAAAGTTAGGAACCACGTTGGAAAAAATGGTGTCTTAATAATTATTTATTTATTTTTTAGAATATATCTCTTTTCTTTTTGAATCTATCTATCCAATGACTCCCCAACAGGTTTATTTTTTTTTGACCGCATTAATTGAACCTATGATTATATAACACCATCCATGACAGCTAGTACAACTGTCCTGAGATGGTAGAGCATACTTAGAAATGTAGTTTTTTAACCTTTTTTTTATATGCAAGCACCACATTATAAATCCAGCGTCACTCTTTTCATGCTCGCCTCTGGGATTTGCTCTTTGCACATGCCTCGCCTTATTAGTGGCACCACATATTCCCTACCGGACATTGAAAGGTTTGGTGTCAGCAAGTTCCTCTTGTCTTCATGGTGCCACTGTATTTAAACTCCTCTTTGACCTTAAATTACTGTTCCCCTGCACACGCTGAAACTATAGACACAATTGGCAATAATATAGATAACATTCGTGTTTCTTTTTGTTCCGTAGTCATTTTATTTCTTTTTCTTCTGTGGACGGTGTCTTTATACACCCCAGTCAGTTCCTTGCATTCCTAGCCATCACATGTTTCATCACATTACAAGAGATGAACCCCCGACTTCCTCAGGGCTATTAACTTCTCTTGTAAATTCCTCAATTTCGGTGATACTTCCAAACCGAAAGGACCTCTGACTTATCCCCTTCTTATGTATTCGGTATTAATCAAGTATCGTCATCCTAATCTGCGCTTCCTCAATTCTGTGGAGCTTCCAACCGGTGCCCAATCCTTAAAGGTAAGTTATAGGGGAGTACTGTGTTCAATTCCCCATATAGAGTGCCTATTTCTTGCGGCTACAGTAGATGCCGTGACAGGACAAATGGGTAGCTCACCGGCACGATTCTTGGCTGAAAGAGTGTTCCCCTGACCTTAGATGTGTGGGGGAAAACTCTTTCAGCCAAGAATCGTGCCAGTAAGCTACCCATTTGTCGGGTCACGAGGTCTACTGTAGCTGCAAGGAATAGGCACTCTATATGGGGAATTGAACACAGTACTCTCTTATACCTTACCGTTAAGGATTGGGCACTAGTTGGAAGCTCCGCAGAATTGAGGAAGTGCAGGTTTGGATGGCAAGACTTGATTAATACCTAATACATAAGAAGGGGATAAGTCAGAGGTCCTTTCGGGTCGGAAGTATCACTGAAATTGAGGAATTTATGAGACAAGTTAATAGCCCTGAAGAAGTCGCGAATTCATCCCTTGTAAAGCGACGAAACACGTGTTGGCTAGGAACTCAAGTAACTGACTGGGGTGTATAAAGACACCGTCCACAGAAGAAAAATAAATAAAATAACTACGGAACAAACAGAAACACAAATGTTATCTATATTATTAATAGTTGTGTCTATTCTTTCAGCGTTTGCAGGGAAATAGTATTTTCTGTATTTGTGGCCTTTCGACCACACATTAGGGAATTTGGTGGTTGTCCCTACCTCTTTACACTCTGCCGAACTTAAGTTGCAACTAAATTTATATGCGAAACAACCTGGAGTGCCAAACACCTATCTGTAGTACTCCTCTTTGACCTTTCCCAGGATACTTTTACATTGAGTGAGGAGGGTGCTTTTGTGGCCCTGATACTTATTTAGCAGACCATCTGCTCTCTTCCCTCTTCCACATCACCTATGTAAAGAGTATGAACTTTGTGACTATAAGACATATACACTTTTTGGTCAGCTTGGAAATGTGAGCTGCATAAAATGGTTGCAATCGTTGCAATTGTCAATCAGGACTAATGTACAGATATGGTTAGGCAATAAATCCCCGGTCACATCCCTGCCTACAGAATGATTTCTCGTTGAATATATTGTACACAGAAGAGATTGACAGTCACTCTTTCATATCATCGGGTCATACTTGTATACTGGAGAGTTAGTTTGTGATCCATTCTTGTTTCAAAACAGTACTTTTAGGAACAATCCCTACCCCAATCTAGATTTTACCAGCTTGGATATCACTAAGATCACTCAGGTTTCTGTCCTATGGAGAGTTTTGCACCTTGGCCTTCAGAGTCCTGTTTTTATTTTCTCAATAAAACTTAGACCTGGTAGATCCTTGTCCAATAGACCTGTGCTTGAACCAGGTTGAATGTTCAGCTGCATATAGTATAAGAATTACAAACGTCACATTTCTATAAGGCTGAATATGAAACATACACCAGATATGAACAGATTAAAGCATTACCTCCTCGATGCCATGAAGCTCAAGCTCTAATTTAGGGTAGAGTTGCCTTTCGTAAGTTCACATACCCATTTACAGTTGTAGTTAGCACAGTGCATTGGCCTGCATCAAGTATCTCACAATCATAGATTCCCAAAAGCTTTTTTTGAGTGACTCTTGCCATATTTTAGGGCACATCCTGATATGGAATGTGGATGAGGGTTTCACTTCCTTTAAGTGAATGAGAGATCCTTCATATATGGACTGGGGATAAAACCAGACCAGTGGAAGAGCTACAACAATCTGTATTTGTTGGTGGAGACTCAAGACCAGGGAGATGTTTACCTTCTGAATCTGTTGTGGGGTCCCTGGGTCTTTTGAGGTTAACGCATATGAATGTTATACCTTTCTGTTTGCAGTCACTTCTTTTGTTTCCATTCTGCAGCACATTCTATTTTTTTTTGGTTGGAGTTTTATATATAGTGTAGTCGACCCGAAGGTATCGGAGCATTTTACATGAGCACCAGTTGCGTTACAGGCAGACACATTCATTTTTGAGAGGCACAGGGAGATTAAGTGATTTGCCCAGAATCACAGGATGTTGAGTGTCCCTGCCGAGACTCGAACCCGGTTCTCTATTTCAATGTCGATCGCTCTAGCCGTTAGACCACATCCTCCCCCTGATCCCTTGGCTTTATGATTCTTAGCCTGATTGCCATTTCCAAGCAGAAGCCTCTTGTGGATGGCCATAAAAGCGCTCTGTAGCCTTCTGGAATTGGGAGTGAGTTTTAATTATTTTACCAGACTTCGCCTCTTCAATTCTTTTCGGACAGGCTGTTAAATCAGAATCAGAAGACGCTCTAAGTGGTAAAAATTATTTATGAGTAAAATTCTTAAAGTCCATCTTTTTCCCATGAAAAGATACACACTCTCTTACTTCTGATCATGTAATGACAATGAATGCCTGTAGACCTTCTTACAAGTCAATAATTACCCATCAGTAGTTTAAAATTGGCAAGACGCTGTCTAGTCCATGCGTAATCTCCTTGAGAAATAGGCAAACAGTGCCAAGATACTTCACTAACAGTAGGATTCTGCAGCACTCTGTGCTTGATAGGCGTAAAGTTAAGTATACAACATCGAAGAATGGATCTTGGGGACAACCAGGAGTCCCACAACATATTTTAAGACGCTGCAAATTTATTCCAATGACAACCTTCCTATCCAGTGTCTTATTTCATCTTGAAAATGAGTCTGAAGGAGGCTTGGAAAAGGATTCTATGTGGAATCTCAAACAATGCTGTCTTTCCTCCAGGCTAGCACTAAACTGTTATTTATACAACGCTGCGATGGCTGCTGACCTGCTCGGAAATATTATTCACTTTTTGCCTCCATCTCTTACACTGAGAATATTTTATTCATTGAGATTATTTTTTCCCCTGGCATCTCAGGCATAGTGTGTTTATTTTCCTCATAGCATGATTTCAGTTTCTTTCTAATTGATGCCCAGTAGACCCTGATGGGGGCATGATAGTCCTAACTGGAGAGACCTCGCTGACCTCTTCGTCGTTCAAGGTGGTCAGTATTAGAACAACCAACCCTTGGGGGGCTGTGGTGTATGCAATGCGAGATGCATGTTTTTTATTGAAGCACGACAAGTTCAGTCTTTTGTTTCCTTTAAGTTCTATAAAAAGTCTTCAAGTGAAGTTAGAAAACATTTCTCTGCAGATATTTTTGTTGCATTTTATGCAAGAGAAGGATTATATATTTAATTTCCAAGCAGAGCGCATGTACCTCAACAATTCCGCCCCCCCCCACCCCCCAGTGGTGTCTTTGGGGACATGATGCAAAGGGTTTTCAATCTGAAATAGGTATTCCAGGAGTTTGTGCAGGTAAATACTGGTGGTCGAAGGAAAGATTGTGCTCCACGCCTATGGACTCAGGTTAGTACACTAAATTAGATACCTCAAGGTACTATGGTATTCCGGTAAGCCTTAATGAAATCATTTCTCTTCCTTCAGTAGTACCTTTGTCTTTGATGAATTGGAGGAAGCTTATATTAGGCAACAATTCAGTATGGGAGAAAAAAAAATATTTGTTATACTTTTAGCGTGTAACTTGGTGAATTTGTTAGCTATGTAAGTTTTACTGCCAGAAATCCAAATTTTGTAATAAAAAATATTTTTCATATTTTTTTCTGGGAGACCAAATTTTTGTATTCTTTATGTACGTTATATAGATGTTCAAATTCACATGACGCTTAATAATTCTTAGTTTGGTTGGTTTGCAAAATTTTCTGTAAATAAAGATACATGTCCCTCACTGTCATAAAAATATCGGAAGCTGATTTCAACATGCAGAATGTTTTCATCAGCTCTCTGCACAAGACAGGTGATCTCAAAAAGACTTTTCGAACGCATAGAGAGGCAACAATCAGGAAACAATAGAAACGGCTGTAAAAGCAACACATAAGTGTCGCTGGACCACACAGTGGAGAAAACAGGAGCAGGATTTCGTCTTGTACAACATATTAAAAATGCAACGCTTTGCACTTTAACGTTTAGACGACATGACTTATGTGTTAGGAAATATTTTTTTAAGTACAAAGGAGCCTCATTCTGTCCCTTTTAGCAAGATACACTGCAGAGGAGATATATATTATGTTTTCAGAAATACTGCAGGCATACCAATGAAACTGATCACTTTGTACACAAAAATGACAACACCAAAACCACGACACCACACCTCAAACCTAGCATGCAAGGCTTTCCTTGGACAGAGGCAACCTTGAAATAAAATATAAGGCCCCCCTCTGCCCTTATGCTTGTTTGCACAGACGAAGACGTATGCCAAAAACATTATAATGTACACAGAAATAGAAGCGCGGTTGCTATATGTGGGTTTAATGTATGTAACACGTCTACGTCTCACACATACTCAGATCATCCAAAATTGGAAAAGTGTGTGTCCTCGTTTATGTGTGAGAGGATTGACCAATGATACTCCAGGCAAATTTGTGTAGCAACAACTTGTATCAAGCTATGGGGCTGTTTAAAATGTTGAGAAATGTGCTTGTGCCACTTCTTTGATTAGTTTTCTTCTACTAAAATAAAAAACACTTGCACAGTACAGGATTTGTTTAGCGTAGGGATGTCACAAATAATTTTCAATACATTAAAAAAACTATATTCTCAGCTATGTGTATGTATAATGTAAACGTTGTCCATGTTACGTACAAGTTGATTTAGCACTATTGGTGTACGGCACCATTTTATATCAATTCCCTGTGTGTAGGGGTGTATTACAATGGTTGAAAACTCTCCTTTTCAAGTGACACCACACTCACTCAGAAGGCCCAAGGTTGCTTGTTTGGTGTGTTCCACGGAACATCCTTCATAACCAAACTCACTACCTCAGGCACGATCCCCCATTGCCGCAGTTCAGGAAGGACCTCAATACCTGGCTCTTCGGATGACCCTAGCACTCAATGGAGCCATCCCCCTCCACCCCACTGCACATTGAGACCCTCACAGGTGAGTAGTTGCGCTTTACTAACCCTGATTGATTGATTGACTGCAGTCCCTTGCTCTGCAGCCAGAAGCGCAAAAATGCTAAATAATTGACAAGGTTGCACTACATAAAAACTGTCTAACATAAGAACCTGTATGCTTCAGGTCTGTAAGATCTGCAAATTCATGTACCCTGACAAAGAACGTAAACTACATCCATGAGCAAGCACAGTAGTTGTGTGGTGTCTTGCAAGCTAGAACTTTGTGATGTGCCACAAACATTACTTATGTAAAGAACCTATTATTATCGGTCGAAGAAAGGAAATCCTAGAAACGTATTCGTGAAATTTGTGTGGCATGTAGGCAATGCCTCGGTTAAGCTGTTGGTCTCAGAATTAAAGCTGTCCAAGGTAACCACGCCTTTGATTCTTATGATCTGTATATTAAGGGTGGTACCTGAAACCGCATTGCAAGAATGCTTCTAACTGTTTTGGTGACGCCAGCTTAGGCAGAGATACCCTCTGGCAGAGTATAGTGGAGGTCCATGGTTGCTTCTTGGAGGCCCTATCACAAAGCATTAGGCTGTTGGGCCATTACTAGTAATTTGCATCATGCAGAAATCCACAACTAGTAATACACACTTTCTGTATACTATCACCAAGCGAGAGGTGTCATCCTTGTGTATTGTCACGTTATACACACTGCAGTGCTTTAGAACATTTTAGTGCCTGTTAAAAAGGCAAATTGAGTGCAGTGGAAAATTAGTAGTGCATGCTCCCTCAGGTAGCTCATATACTTCAAAGGGGGTGGGGAAGGTATAGCCGAAACCATGTACCGTCAAAGTTTGGCCTCCCTTCCTAAAGTGATAGCACAGGTACCTATTCTGTTATCGCATTTACTGACCAGGGGAAACTGAACTGGGATGTGAAGTCATTCCACTCATTAAAAGCTATGAGTTTGTTTTTTTCAGCTCATCTCGTTAAACATCCTCTTGCTGCCCGGCATATTGTGCAGGGCACATTCATGGGATGAATTATGGACGATTAATATAAGACAAGTGAGTGAATCATTATGGGAGATTGGGACAATGGACATAAAATGAGTCTGTATACAGTGCAGACACTTGCATTTAGGGGGTTTGTGAAATTGAGGAACGTGTGCCAGTGAACTTGTAAGTAGGATGCATACAGTGTTGGCACCTCTATGTTGGGGGCTTGTAAAACCGTTGTCTATCCGAGGGAGGTGGGAAGTGAGTGACTAAGAAGTCCATCCTTAAAATTATGTGTGATTTGTACAATGGAGAGGGCAGGGGAAAGGAGAAGCAGTGAGGGCTAGATAACCTGTATAGAGTGAATTGGGATTTAAAATATATCACTAAAAGTGAGGTGTTAGAACACCTGTGTTGGAAATGCTTGTATAATCTATATTAAAAATGTTCAGGTGGTGTTTATTAATAAGGCAGGACCATTCCCAAGTCTGTAGTGACATGACTAAAGGGCAATTCTGGCTTTCACACACAACACCCCATGCTTCCTGCATACATCACACATACATTTTACCAATCATATACTTCAATTCAATTAAGCTTTATTCGGTACAAATGAATGACCATAAAAGCACAAGAGACAGACATAGTAAAAATACAGAGGGCAAGTTACAGTAAACATTGTCAATACATTAAGAATCGCAATAAATTAATTAAAACTGGTTAAAATGCAAAAACACAATTACACACTTTGTTAAAAACACATACTTTTCCTGGAATTGATGCATTTGTTTAAAAAAGTTGCAGTGTAAAAACAAATGTCCGCAGATTGCAAATTAAATATTAATTTCATTGCGTGCTCAACTGTACGTGTTCCATATTTAACAAACATTGGTTTAAAGAAAGCAATACGAAAATTAGAGTACAGTTTACAGAACAAGATAAAGTGCAGTGTGCTTTGTGTGGAAGTCCCATCACATCTACAAGGCCCAGATGGATGTTTTTTCGCGGTCGGATGGGCCACCAAATGGTGTACCATTCCAAATCTGAGTCTTGTTAACACAAATTTATGCGAGGGCCTTGTAACCAAGGTTAGATAGACAGGGAATCCTTCCGTAGATAAGTACCTATTGTAAAACATAACAGTGGACAGAGTTCCGGCAGCAACTGCCCTCTTTCTCTCTGCAAAATCCAGAAAAGCCCTTTTCAGCTCAGTTTTGGGGATCGATAGAACTGCTATAGGGTCATTTACAATATTCAGGTTAAAAATATCTGAAAAACATACAATAATGTATTTAATCCAGGGTATTGCTACAAATTTGTCTAATCGCAAACAGTCCTGGATAATAGACCTAGTAAAGGACTTCTCATCCTTCAGCCAGATTGACCGCCAGGTCATCAAAGGCCTAAGGGATAAGAAGTCGAGTAGGTAGTTAACAGATAATTCCTGGTGACTCAGAACATTAGAGGCCGAGGTAGGCAAGCACAGAAGTTTTTCAAGAAAAAGATTTTCTTCCAGCTTCAAATTATGGGCACAACAGTAGCCCCAAATTCCTGCCCTATACAGTGCAATAGTTACACATCAGGCCTGGTAAATTTTAAGCATGTCCCCGGTTCTACGGTCCCCAATTTTGCCGGCAAATCTGAAGATGCCATGGCCATTTCTAGCCATTTTATTGCGTATATTATTAAATTCATAAATCCACTTCTTATCACAAGAAAAGGTAATACCTAGGTAGCAAAATTTATCCAATCATATACTTAAGCCTGACTCACCATCAGCTCTGCACAATGCCCCTGGGCTGCACCAGTGGTACCAACACAGTACATAATTGCTAAATACAATCCATGGAAAAATTACTCTGGGATCACATAAATTGTAGGTTAATGGATGGCGTCAGAAATTTGGTGGGTCACAAAGAGGGATTTATGAGAAGCTGCGTCTGCTAATCAAAGTACTCATTTGCTTTTTAGAAAAACACTGACCCAAAGGAATTGCAACAGGGTATAATTTGATAGCAAATCTGTCCTGGCTCAACAGGTCACTAAGAGTCCACGGAATAATATCATATGAGTCAAGGCACCTGCTGAAGAGTCTTGGTGTACCCAGCAATTTCCAGGATGTAATAACTGTAAGATTACTATGGGGTTAATGTGGTTGTTGAGCACTCTATGTACAGTCTGGTCACAGGTTTGACTCATCATGAAGCATAAAGAGTAAATATACCTGCTACAAAACACTGCGTGCATTGTCTTGGTCTCAGATTTTTATTTTATGTAGCCAGCATAGTGGAGTGGACTGCTGCTTTTGCTTTCAGAATTCCTCGTATTACCAACAGGTCATAACTTATTATCCTTGTAATTCAATTCAGTGAGTTATGAACACACATCAAGGAGCTGCATGCAAACTGTGAGATATAAGTCTAGGAAATTCATGTTTTTTCGTAATCTTTCATTATTGTAAAGGTTTATTGTACTTGTTTTCCTAAAAAGTGTTGTTTTTGGTAAAAATAAGGACTTATTAGTAAGTGCAATATAAATTATTATTAGAAGAATTAATCATAAGCATAGATATATCTTACCCTCTAACTAGGCATGCATATGTCATACATGTAGAGCTTTAGAAACACAAAAAGACCCTCCAAGTCACAGCTTAGCTTAAGTACTTGTAAAGTGACAAGCTGAAAGTCTTTGTTTGCTCAATGACATTGGCATCAAGATGTTAGGCTCCAGATAGCTCCCACCCAGAAAAAGCCTTGAACAAAAGGAATGTTGATAAGTGAGGTATTTGTGTTAGACCCAGCTAGGACTGACAGTAAGATACCTCAAAACCTGCAGATTGCTTCTTTGAATAAAAAGCAGACAAAATGCAAGAAGCTGGTGAATGTGTTCTAGGGCCAATAAATTGGACTGGGGAACAGTCAACATTTTTCACTGATTACAGCCCGGATCCCGTATCTGGCTCAGTGATAGCTGCTGGTTCCGGGATCCAGATGGATCCTCTCGCTTCCAGCACTGACTATAATACACTAAATTGGAAACAAAGGGGACCGTATCTGCCATCTGTGGGCTAGTGGAGAAACCAATATGTAAGATTCAGATATAAAGTGGCAATTGTTTTTGTCTCATTGGCCTCCAGAACAGTGCATTTGTCTCCGAAGGCTTCCACGTCTTTTCCTGTTATTCAAGTTCCACCATCTCTAGGCTTTTATGAGTTCACATTTACAGCTCTGCCCAGTAAATGTTTTTGCATTTTATTATCTTGTCAATATTTTCAATAGCCCCTGTTTCCGAACATGTATGGCAGTGTTCTGCATTAGAAACAGGGCTAAGTGTGGACCTTCAATTGCGCTCTACTCCAACAATGACTGTTTTATTACATACCTTGAGACACTTGTGAACTACTTCTGTGGCTTCGAGTGAGAATAAGTATTTTGTTATTAATTTAGTTAATCTTTATGATGGCCTCTTATTCCGTTGACCCACAATGTAGCCAATGGTTTCTTTCCACATTTGCTTAATCTACAATTTTGCGATGAATCATTATTTATCTTCACAATATAAATGATATTCTTTTCGTTAAGGTCTTAAATAAAAGTAGGATAATTTCCTGATTTATTTTAAAGATAAACAATGTGAAAGTCCTCCATGTATATATTTTAAAACATTGTTCATTTTTTATTACCTCATAGACTGCATGTAACGATTACTTTACAAAGGTTAATGAATCTCCTAATAGCCAAGAAGCCACGTCAATGTTATTTTACATGAATGTGCAATGTTTACTGCTTGCATTCTAGTGTTTTGCTCATTCTTTTTGTAAAAACAAATTAACATAAAAAATGAGCATGGTTCGCCTCTCAGAAGTCATGACCCTTTCCCAGGCTCAACACTGGTAATCAGTAGTAAATAATAATAATAATAATAATGATTATAATAAGTATTGGTAGTAATAAGTAGCACATCTGCATATATATTTTTTGGTTTTCTTATAACCTTGGCACTGTGTGATGAATTTGACTAAACTTTAAAATCACGTGGCATAAATCTCAAAGATTCCGAATGTCAGGATTTGTTCGGGTCAATATGAATCAGAGAAATAATGGGTGGATGTTAAAAGGTTGGGATGTTTCCCATTATTACTCCCATATGAAAATGTTCTATTTGCAGCATTAAAAGCCACTGGAGACAATCACAACAAACTTGGGGGCGCATTACGATGGCATAACAATGCGACTGTTACGTCATCGTAACGTGAAATACCCCCCACCATATTACGATGGCAGGGGGTATCGCGGCCGACGCAAAGTCAGTCCGCCGCTTTTCCGCCGGTCGGCAATCATTCCGATTGCCGGCTGAGCAGTGCTGGGCCAGTAATATGGTGGCGGTGCCTAGCAGGCACCGCCAGCCATATTACGATGTGGGTGGGTAACAGGCCCTTCCATGGCGGCAATGTCACCATGGAAAGGCTGGCGGGGATTGGGTTTGGGGGCCCATCGTGGGCCGCCGGGTGGTGTGGGGGGGTGCACTTGGGGGGTACCCATGGTACACTCCTGCAGTTCCCTGCAACAAGTGGCAGGCACCATGTGGTGGCTGCCACATGGTGCAGGGAAATGCCAGGCATGCAATTTTGACATTGCGGAGGGTGCTGCTGTAAGCAGCACCCGCCGCAATGTCAAAATGCGGAATGCGACCGCCAGTGTGGAGGTCGCATCTTAACTCGTGGTGCGGGACCGCCGCATGCCTGGCGGCCGGTCCCAACACAGCGAGGATGGCAGGCCTACTCAGGTCCTCCCGCCATCCCAATAGGACCCTTAGTGTTTTAATTATAACTTTACTGTGATTTGTGCCTTTGTTTGATTGATGTAAGTGACCTAGAGTTTTTGGGAAGTTAGTTTTCAAATATGTTTTCCATCTGATTCAAAGGATTTATGGGGAAAAGTAATTGGTGTACCACAACCATTAATTTGCAGATCCGTTATGGGCCCTGACCCTTCACGGGTCCAGATCCTCACGTCATCTGAGAATAAATATTATAAAAATTAACAAATTCCATTGGAATAATCAGCATATTTTCCTACGTTCTATATCAAATTCATGGAATCTTTCAGCATTTGACGATCCAGCAATCTGATTGGCTTACAGCAACAGAAAATGTTTGTTGTGGTAGGCATTAGTAGGTGCAAGGCACTAAATCCTGACTCCATAACCCTTCCGCTGCGTGCGTAAGCCAACGGCCGTCGCGAGCACTTAGCTCTTTAGTGCTGCGCACGTCCGTTGGCCGAAGCGGCCCCGCCCGCGCACGGAAACGCCCGAACCGCAGCGGATTTTCCGCCGCGGTTAACGGGTGAGAAAAGTGACAAAAGGAGCATATGGATCTGGGGCACCTTCTCCTGGTCCATTTTGTTTCAGCAAACCCCGAAAGTATGTTAAAACCAAGGAAAATTGTATGGCAATGACTAAACCCAGTGAGTGCTGTAAACTAGGTACCAAGTGCATGTGATGCAGAGTTGGGCTGGTTGGTCAAGATGAACTGGGATCAAGAAAGGCCCTACAGCTAACACCCATTGAAGGCCTCTACATAGTTGGAGGTCTGTCACCTTTGCAGAGTCTCTGGCAGGTTAAACCTTGCCTGACACTAATTATAATCTCACAATATTTATATTAATACCTTACAGAAATTAACAACCTAGCAACATTAAATAACACAGTTCCAAGAAAATGGTAGATACTGTATACATAAATATGTAATTTATAATATCAATGGTAAGATGATATGTAATGGTACCAGTGATGCTATCTATGTCCTTTGTGATGTCTTCTTTCATGTCCCTTATGTTATAAAAAGCAGTGCATTTAGTGAATACGTTATGGGTTTATGGCAGCGGCTGAGTTATGATTTATGTAGTTAACTATAACGGGCAAATTTCAGAGATTTGCCTTTTTCTATGTTGAAACCATAACATCACTTTATTTGCATTTGTAAGGGAATTTCTACTGTTTTTTCAGCATATTTTAAGCTTTTAAGAGCATATCTTTCTTAAGCCTATATATTAAAGAGGCATTTTGGCATTTCCCTAAAAGAAACTGTATATTGCTAGTGTCACAGTATGTACAGCAATAATGCACTCTTTCAATATTATGTACATCTTTAATAGTGTTTCTCAAGCTCACCAATTAATACAAAATATATACTCTTAAAGTGTTTTAAAGTTCCATTTTCTCAGCTGCCACTTAAATTCCTTGAAATAGCATGATTTTGCTTCAATAAAGCTGCTATCATCATTTACTTGCATGCATACTTTTGTGGACATTCCATTGTAATATTTAGCTCCACTAACTCCAGAAGTGGAACTGCTGTAAATTTCTGATCATCTGCTGAAGAATCTGCAAGGCTATTGACATGATTTGTGTGCAGTCAGTTGTGCTTCGAGGGACAAGGAAGGGATCTTTTTACAGGACCCAAAAGTGTACACTCAGTTTTTGAGAATTTCAATTAACAGAAATATCCACTAATCATTTGCGCATATTGGTGTACAACCTTATGCATACACTACCACTTAACTGGTTACAAATTCACTCATTCAAAGGCAGCACAGGCACATGGATTGCTACACCAATTCCTGTTCTGCAGAGCCAATTTACAAAAGCCTATTAACACCACATGCAATAGGAAATGTCATGAGTAACGCAAGATGCCAAAATAATTTTTACGAATGTTTCTATGCATGGTCCTATTATAAAGATGACCCATTACAAGAGGAATTTAGGGGTTCATGGAATAAGTCAGATTGCTGATCACTATACGATTCTGGAAAAGAGGGAAAGCTGTTTGTTGTGCTCAGACTCCCAATGGATTCAAACGTTTGACTTTCCTTGGGATAGAGTGCTCCTCTGGAGAGCCGTCATGGGGAGGGAAATGTATATGAAACCCTTACTTCCAAATTTACTCTCTCTGTTCGTCTTGGTCCACATGCATTGGAGACATATAAAGCGATGCTCGGCATGTCACATAGGCCTTTCACGGCCCGACCAACTGCCGCAGAAAAGCATCGCCTGAGGAGGGCTCACTGAATGACAGGTCTTTCCAGAGAGGTGAATTATTGATACGTCTGTGTCTTCTCAGTGCTTTGAACCTAGAGATCACCATTTACCCGCCACATCATATTCCTTCCACACTTGCTGGCCCTATGATATTTCATCACAGACTTTCTGCTGTAACCTGCTAAAAGAAGAAATATTGTACACTCTAGATCATACACACAGAAAAAGTACACACAAGGCGGGAAAAACAAGAAAGAGAGATTGTTATGCTTTTCAAAATACACAAGCTCGAATATCCTTCCTTTGTCTCTCATCTCTTCTATCATAAAATAATATTAATTTTATATTTATGCATAGATAGATATCTAACATTAAATTGAATGTATATATACATTTTAAAAGTCAAAACAAATAAATGAATTTAAACATTCTATTTTATATGGGGTTCTTTTTTGAGTCTCTGCCTCCATTACTTTATATAGGAGGATGTTGCAATACCAGTAGTTGGCCACGTGTGGTGCTGGGCTTATTCCAGGTCTGAGCTGGAGTACATTTTTTTCACTGTTTGTGATCCTTTTTGGCTATAGTAAATTTAAACTCTTAAATTTCTCTCCATCCCCTATTTCAGGGGTGAGGACATGCAATTCTATCCTTTCAATAAATTTACACTCTGAAAAAGTGACTAGGCAGAAGTAGTAAATGTATTACAAAATGTAAGAGTAAACTTACATGTCTAGATTTACTCATGTGTAAATCTACCTCTCAAAATAGGTTCCATTGTGCAAAAGTGTACAGCAAGGGACTACTTATTTCAAAGTTATACTAGAAATAATAGAGGTATCCAACAAGATCTGTGTGGGGAAGTGGGCCAGGGACATATCTGACTTTTAGCAACCAAGGACATTTTTAGGGTTAGACAGTTAAGGAAGCCTTCTGGACTCCCTTATCATGGGCAGGAAAGACAGTATCTTGATGACTTATGGTCAAGGATGTGCCCAGAGAAAAAGAAAACCCCAGCAGTGAGACACATTCAGATAGCAAACACAATAGATTCAGTAAATCCACAATTTCAAATGAAGAAAACAATTTTAAGCAAAGGTAGGTTATTTCTCCTTTTTTACAGAAGCTAGGAAAGAAGCTCTCTTTTGAAGCAACAATCAGTAGTTAGGAAGTAAAGGTAACAATAAAAAGAGAAAGTTGTATTTACCCTGAAAATGTACATAATTGATGCATGGCTTACAGGGTTTCTGAACTCTGTACCCTGTAAATGAAGAAAACTAAAGATTGTAAAAGAGCGTCCTGAAGGTGCTATACTCCCAACAAACACAAGGAGCTATGGGGCATATGTATCAAACAATGGTTTAGCGATTTTTTGAGAATCGCTATTTGAGAATCGCAAACCGAGATGTAATTAAAAATTTGTTTTATATTTTGCAATTCCCTGACATTCCTTAATTGCGACTCGCAAATTGCGAGTCGCAATTAAGGAATGGCTTCCCATTCATTTCTATGGGCCAAGAGGCCCATAGGAATGAATGGGAATTGCGTGTGCAATTTGCGAGTACCCAATAGGTACTCGCAAATTGCGCACGCAATTTCAAGGGTGCAAGGGTTCCTAAAGGACACCCTGTTGCACCCCTGAAATGTGCATGTGTGCACATGTGGCACACATACATGCCCTGAGGGCATATATGTGTGCCACATGGCACTTTGAAAAATGCAAAAAAGTTAATTTTTCAAAGAATTCGCAAATTACCACCAACCTGAAGTTAGTGGTAATTTGCGATTCCTTAAGCCAAAATCGCACAACTTGGGTGCTTCCAATATTGCATTGAAGGAATTGCAATTTTCGATTCCGTAAATGCGTTCTCAAAATAGGGAATTCCAACTTTTGCGATTCCTTATTTTGCGAGGGCCTTTTGGGATGATACATCCCAAAAGGCTTTTTCCCATTCGCAAACGGGCCGATTCTGAGAATCTGCCCATTTGCGAATGGGAATGGGCTTGATACATATGCCCCTTAGTATGGAGCAGGTAGAAGAGAGAAACCGAAACGTGGAGCTTAATCGCATCTTCCCTCTAAAAGCGAGAGCAATAGTAAATATTCACGTGTGTTATGAAGGAATAAATGCTAGAGAAATAAATGTAATCTCCGCATGGACATTATAAGTTATGAAAGGTCTGAAGAGGAGTTGCATTTCAAAGCCAAACTCTCCCCTCAATTAAATCTAGAGCTCTTAGATACAGCCAGTTCCTTGTGTGATGCAACATTCGCTTACATCACATTATGCTGCACAAAGAACAGTGGCCACAGAGCCACTCAACTTAAGGAAGTTTTGTTTTGATCTCACCGGTCCTCTGGTTTCGGAAATAGGGAGCCAGCGACCAGTCATTAGGCACGTAAACTAAACATTGGGCAATGTAGCAAAGGAACAGTATGCATGTTTCGCCTTTCTCAATGCTTTCTGTACTCCCAAATACAGTGGCAGCTGGCATCTCCCGTGGAGGGGGCACATGTGCGAGTAAGCGCACATTATAATAAATTAACAAAGTTAAACACTTACCTGGGAGGTACAGGACTTCTTCCTTCCTCTTCTTTCTTCTTCTGCAGCCCAGCAACCAGGAAACTCCCTTGACCAATCCTGGTGCTGCTCTCATACCACGAGAGCAGCACTCTGATTGAAGGGAGCGGCCTCCCTCGGCACTTTGGAGGCCTGCACTTACTCTCAACCCAGCTGTGTTAAGACAGCTGGGTTGAGAGGTTTAAAGTGCACATGTGTGGCTGTCCATCAGAAAAAGACGTGCACTCTAAACAGTGCATTTAACTGCCCACCCACCAGCCTGCTGCTGTCACTCAGCAGAGGCCTTGCTTTGTTTGGGATGGGTAATGAAAAATAAAGTGGTAATTAATTATCATTTTATTTTTCGTCTCTGGTTGTGATTTCAGTGGGGTGACTTTCCTCCGCTGCAACAGAGTAGTCACCCCTGCTCAAATACCCATGCCAATCGTGGTTTTAGCATAAGACTGATAATGTTATGTATAGGATATTTCTTAGTTTCAGAAAGAATAAATATACTCATACTATTATTTTTGACATTAAGAAAATACCATAACAAATAAAGCAGTGCCCTGTCGAAATACGGATTGCATATTACTGTGCTTAAGAGAGCTCACCTGCAACTCCAAATGCCTTTCTTCCTTAACAAACTGTTGTGAAACCCACAGTTGCGGTCTGTCTCGCCTGTTTGCACCTACTGGGCTCCCATAAGTCTCAATCAAAATGATTGACGTCAATTTGGATAACCCACAATGGCATCGAGGCTGTGGCCGCCTCCTCCAACTTTTTGCCACTTATCGGAACCTTTATTGTGACAAATCTTCAGCGTGGCTCTCGTGGGCCCCGCTTAAGTGCCTGCCCTTGGAACACTTATTTCATAGCATTCATTATACAGCTCATGATTCATGAAACAGGTTGCCTTCTTCCATTCGGTATAAACTATCTTCAATATCTTCAAATCCTCACTCGGTGTCAGCTGGCATCATTAGTCCATTTCAGCCAGATAAATAAAGTGGCGCAGGGATTTCAGTTCCAGCCATGCTTCCTGTTAGCCGGCATGATTTTGTTGTTTTGGGCTTTGTCCCTCTTGTAGCATTAGTAACAAAATGGCAACGCTTCTCCAATTGATTTCACAAAGGCCTTCATTGAAAATGCACATGCCCATGTGTGCTCGGGCTGAAATAGCAGATACAATGGTTAGTTGTTTAACGTGTCCGCCTGCTCCTGTGGGTTTTGACTAGGTGAACATTTACCTCAAACACTGACACCACTGCATTCATGGTACTTTTGAGGGTGGACTTTCACCCAAAAGGTCCCTTGCTACTGGAACCGGCTTTTTGTCATTCTGCGCAATGCTTCACTGCGTATTTGTGTTTTTTGTGTGGATATTTCCCTTTTCGAAAGTCACACCCCCCTCACTAGCAGATCAATGATCTATGAAGCATCAAAGCGATATAAAAGTATGAGCATTCTGGGCTACTCGGTGCCGACCATGTTCTAATTTGGTTATGTTTTTAGGTCGAGCCTGGGCAGCGCATGCGCTGCTCTGTGAGGCATGCTGTATTAGAGTATGGACTTGAAGCCCCACTCAACCTCTGCCTATATTTTTCATTGGCTTGTGTCATTGTCCTTCCTAAATGCTTGCTTCTGATTCGTTAATAGGCTTATTAGTCCCCCCTTAGTACCGCCTTGTCTTCATTTGTAACCTCCCAGGAGGGCTGGCCCTTCTACTTCGGTTGTTACACAGTAGTCTTATTTAGTCTGTAAGCACTATTTTCTTGAATGTGCTTCTCCTACTGCAGGCACGACATGCTTTCCTGCAACATTCAGCATGCCATGGGTGCTTTCACTTTCCACGCAGCCCTGTACAATGGCGGCCCCTTCTTTACAGTGAAATAGGTCTTACATTTACAAGAGTTTGTGCTATTGGCATTGTAAATGGCAATGCCTTTTATTTATGTGTTAATTATCAAAACAGATAAATAAAAGGCGTTGTCATTTACCATGCCAGTAGCTTAAACTCTCGTAAATACGAGACCCCTTGTATTGCAAATGCTTGTTATTCATGCAGTGTTTTGAGCATTTCATAGACAATTTAGATAGTTTCTCATCTTTTCTTTGAGTACTGCAAACGAAATAGAGTTACCAAATTTATGGCAGATGTAATAAAGTTCTGGAAATGTTGCACAGAAAATTTGAAGGGTTTGCACGGTGGTGCACACACTTGTACAACTTGCTTAACCTTTTTGAGATTCACAAAATAGTTAGCAAATTACATGCGGTGATTTTCTACAATTTGGAGCACATTCCCAATGCAGATTTTCCCCCATACCAATAGGGAGCAATGCATCACACCAAATATCATGAATCCTTTCTGTATAGAATGTTGATAAGCACTGTCATTTTGGCTGGAGTGTTGTGTGATTTGTCTAGGGTGAATAATATGTTTAGTGTCTCCAGCCTCCAGCTCTTCCAGGGTTTGAGCCAGCAGCCCGTCCCTGTGCCGCTGCTCATTCCCCTGCAGCGTGTCTGTTCTCTGGTGCTCCCTCCTGCCCCTCTTGCTGCCAATTGCCCCTCGTATGCCTTAGGTTGTGCCCCTATTCTTGTCACTGATCTAAATTTGCGCATTTCTTGCGTTCTCTGCTGTATTTTCACTCTACTGTTGTGCCTGTTTCCTGCCACTGCTGCCCATGCGGCCCTGCCCACCGCTCCCACCCCCTACCTCTGTTCCCGCCCCCTCTCTTTCATATGGCGACCGCTGCGTGCTCCCACAGTGGACGCGCACAGCGGGTGCGCCGCTGGTGCACCTAAGGCAAGCCCGTCTGCACCCGTCCACGCATGGACCGCGCCCAGCACCAGACCCCCTGGCCCCTGTGAATGCCACATCACCCGACGCTACTACAATGCCAACACCTTCCATGCACTCAATGCCGGCCAACCCTCCACATGCTTCCAGGCTGCCCCGAAGCAGACCCACGGACCCTTTACCTGCAGAAACTGCAGCTACACCAGCCAGCGCGCACCTGCATGGCCTGCCCATCTCACCATCGCAGGCCACAACAATCTCAGATGCATACTGATCAACACCCGCACAGTCCACAAGCACGCCGTCAAACTCTGGGACCTTCTTGATTCATCCTCCCCGGATGTCGCCTTCCTGACGGGGACCTGGATAAACGCCTCCTTAGCGCCAGACATAGCCATGGCCATCCCAGACGGCTACAAGATCACCCGCAGGGACCGAAACAACAAACCAGTAGGAGGAATCTCCATTGTCAACAGGAACACCACCAGAATCTCAACCCACATCTAAGACTCCCTCAGCATCGCCGAACACCTACACTTCCAGATTCACGTCAATCACAACACCACCCTCAGAGGAACCCTTGTATAGAGACCCCGGGACCCCGACCACAGTTCAGCGACCCCGTTGCAGACCCTCGCCTCCACAAACTACATCCTCCTCGGAGACCTGAACTTCCATCTCGAGAACTCCAACGACAGTAGCTCCACAAACCTGATCGACAACCTTGCCAACCTCAGACTGAAACAGCTTGTCACAACACCCAACCACTCCGCTGGACACATGCTCGACCCCATCTTCTCCGCCAGCAACCACGTCACCTTCAGCCACACCACTGAACTCCACTGGACCGACCACCACTGCATCCACTTCTCCTTCGAGAAACACACCGCACACAACCAACCGCAACAAATCCCACACCGCAGCTGGAACAAAGTCACTGAAGACCAGCTTCTCACCACTCTCGCCCAAGACACTCCACCCAAGCCCCTCGACACCAACACAGCGGCCCACAACCTCAGACAATCGATTGACAACTGCGCTAACACCCTCGCCCCTATCAGGAAACCTTCAAACAGGTGCACCGACACAAGAGCCATCTGGTTCAACGCCGACCTCCAGACTTCCAAGCAAACCTGCCAAAGAATCGAGAAGCAGTTGTGCCAAGACCAGACACCAGACAACCACGCAGCCCTGAAGGACACCAGACGCAAGCACCACCAACTCATCCGATCCGCCAAGAGGACCTCCTTCAAGGAACGCATCGACAACAATGCACACAGCAGCAAAGAGCTCTTCAGCATCGTGAAAGAACTCTCCACCCCCAGATCTGGCTCAAATGTCATCCCGCCGTCACAAGAACTCTGCGACTCCCTGGCCACCTTTTTCCACTGCAAGATCACAGACATCCACGACAGCTTCGACACCCAGACTCCTACGACAGACGCTGACACCACAGACCCAACACCCACCAAACACACCGACCTCCTGCTCTCCTGAAACTACGCCAACGATGAAGACACCGCCATAATCATGAACACCATCCACTCCGGCTCACCTTCTGACCCCTGCCCCCACCACATCTTCAACAAAGCAAGCTCCATCATCGCACCCCAACTCCGAAAGATCATCAACCGCTCCTTCGAGACTGCCACCTTCCCGAAGAGCTGGAAACACGCCAAGATCAACGCCCTACTCAAGAAACCCAAGGTGGACCCTAACGACCTCAAGAACATTCGACCCATCTCCCTGCTTCAGTTCCCAGCAAAAGTCATTGAGAAGACCGCCAACAGACAACTGACCCACTTCATGGAGAAGAACTACATCCTGGACTCCTCCCAATCAGGCTTCCACAGCAAACACAGCACCAAAACCGCCCTCATCACCGCCACCGATGACATCAGAACCCTAATGGACAACAGCGAAACCGCAACCATCATCCTCCTAGACCTCTCGGCTGCCTTCGACACCGTCTGCCACCACACCCTTCGCACACGCCTCCACGACACAGGGATCCATGACAAAACCCTGGACTGGATCATTTCCTTCCTCAGTGGCAGAACTCAGAGAGTCCGCCTCCCCCTTTCCGATCTGAAGCCACGATGATCACCTGCGACGTACCCCAAGGATCATCCCTCAGCCCGACCCTTTTCAATATCTACATGGCACCGCTAGCCAACATCGTCCGAGCGCACCTCCTCAAAGTGATCTTGTACGCCGACGACACCCAGCTAATCCTCTCCCTCACCAAAGACCCGGCCACAGCAAAATCCAACCTCCACGAGGGAATGAAGGCCATCGCAGAATGGATGAAGACCAGCCGTCTGAAACTAAACTCTGACAAGATGGAAGTCCTCATCCTCGGCTCCACCACCTCGGCATGGGACGACTCCTGGTGGCCGGCCACGCTGGGAGCTGCCCCAACACCCACAAACCACGCACGCAACCTAGGGTTCATCCTGGACTCAACGCTCTCAATGACCCAGCAAGTCAACGTTGTCTCCTCCTCCTGCTTCAACACCCCCCGCATGATCCGCAAGATCTACAGAGGGATCCCCACAGAAACCAGAAGAATGGTCACCCAAGCCCTCGTGAGCAGCAGGCTGGACGACAGCAATGCCCTCTATGTGGGAACCACGGCCAAACTCCAGAAACGACTCCAACGCATACAAAACACCTCCGCACGACTCATCCTCGGAATTCCTCGCCACAGCCATTTCACCACCCACCTGAGAGACCTGCACTGGCTCCCGGTCAACAAGATGTTCACCTTCAAGCTCCTCACCCACGCTCACAAAGCACTTCACAACGCCGGACCAGCATACCTCAACGACCTTCCACACCCCGAACCGCCAGCTCCGCTCCGCTGACCGCGCCCTTGCCACCGACCCACGTATCGACCACTGGCAGCAGATCATTCTCCCACCTCGCCGCCAAGACATGGAACACCCTCCCTGTCCACCTGCGTCAGAGCCAGGACCTGTTGACCTTCAGGAGACTTCTCAAGACCTGGCTTCGATCAATAGCTGCCTCCTTCCCCCTCCCCCAGTGCCTTGAGACCTTCATGAGTGAGCAGCGCGCTTTACAAATGGATTGATTGATTGATTGATTGATTGATTGATTGATTGAGTGTTGGTGATTTCTTGATTGCGCCCTGTTAAAGAGGGCAGTTGTCCCCATAAGATCACTGAATACTCCCTCAATTCTATTGATATTCCCCTGTTCCTATGTAGCCTTTCTCCTGTGCAAGGAAGGACAAAACAGATGGGTATGTTAATGGACTACTCAGGGATTTTATTCACAGTTTGAAAGCCGAGTGGAAGGCACTTGAGGCTCTTTATTTCTAGTAAACCATGCAGCCATCTTTTTGGGCCTGCCAAAGCCTACCATTTTGTACTGACTGTGGTGAGCACGGCTGTTTCTTGGTCCAGCTCAGACAATAATAGCTGCTGTAGTCTGGGGTAAAACTAGTCACAGTGTTAATAGCAACTGAGAAGGGGTTTACTTATGAATGCGAGCCTCGTTTGTCATTTACCTTTATTTGATCACTAGTGCCACAAAACATACTCATAACCTAAAATGCTCTTTTTTTAAACCAAACTGCTTGGTCTGCACAACCATGGTTTGAACTAGCCACACACGAGCAAAAATATGTAAATGATGCCCCTTCTCCTATAGTTGTAATTTTGTAGCATTTTCCTTTGTCCTCCGATTCATCTTCTTAGGAAGATGGACTTGTTTTGAGGCATTTTATGTTGATGTTTCACTCACTATATAAATTACTCCTTCCCCCTTCATTTCTGGTGAAAGATTTGCCGAGTATGAACATGAGCTGCCTGCCACCTCTCCCAGCTCAAGTCCTCCTAGGAAGACCTCTATAGTCACATTGCAAGAGCTCAAGTTAATTTTGTGCACTGATGGCAGCGCGGCAGCACTCACCTTGCACTCAGTGGTTCAGTTCTAAAAACAGTCATGAATGCTATCGGCGGCCATGTTTACTTTACAGAGTTCCATGCACTGAAGCATACATTTTAAAATAACATGCTTGTCCTGTCTCTCCGACCATAGGTGCTCTTCCAATTAGACCCAGGCCCCAAGTAACATTCTTGGAGGTTCACTAGACATTCTCAATGAGTTCTTGCTCATTAAGGGTAATTTAACCATTATATCTATCAAAAGAATGCAAGACATCTAACTGCATGCTGTAGAATCAATTCCATTGGTACCACAGCAGTAATCCTATCCCATAACACAATGTTCCCATTACTACACTTTAAGGGAGGATATGGATAATACTGACTAACCTTTGCAGATGCTGAAACTAAGGAAACAAAGGTTACACACATGCTAGTTTGCACATTGGCATTTTCCCAGTGGCCAGTATTTTCTCTCGAAATTAGGTATTATGATATTTTTCTTATATTTCCATTTGTTTAAAGTTCTTCGACCAGACAGTAGATATACAGGAATATAACGTTTATAATAAGAACATTATCAGTTGGATAGTAACATATAAATCAAGCGCAATCCATGAATATGAGTGGCATTGATGATGTAATTTACGATGTCCTCAGTGATGTCGTTGAACGTGCCATGTCATCAGTGATGTAATACGTGAGGTCATACGCAGTGCATGGTGGTGGGCGCAAGTTATAGTTAGCTCAAATTGCTATGACTGGTGAATTTCAGTGGGTGTTTTTTAGTTTAAAATTCTATTTTTTCCCTCACATATTCCCTAACTATAATGTCACTTTAACTTTTATTTAGGGAATTTCTATGTTTTTTAATGCAAAGTATGATCTTACTACCATACCTAACCATAACATAACTTTAAACTCTCTTTTTATTCTGTGAATTTCTAGTTTTTCTTTTTAAACAAAAAGTAAGATACTATTACATTACCTAATTCTATGTACTTGACTATGTAAGGCAGCTTGAGTATGTCGAAGGAGTAGCCTCCGTGCAAAGACCACTTCACAGGGCAAATTCTGTGTGTAGTTGGGTTTGGTAAGGCACTGGCCTGTTTGCAAAGACTTTGGATGGAAGAAGGCGTTGCTTATGAATACTACCTACTCAGATGCAACATCATAGTATAACTAGTGCCATTTTAAAGTAGGCAGGCCTACTGTCTTTGCCAAGGGACTACCACATCAATATATAAAACACAAGCAAGTTTCATTTGTAAAGTGTGACCACATCAGTATATCAGACATGCCTATTTGCTTTATCAAGGGGTCATCACATTATTATAGAAATACCAACCTATTTGCTTTGTAATGGGGTGACCACAGAAACATACATGACAAGCCTATTGACTTTGTCAAGGTGTCTACACATCATTATATAAAGTGAAGCCTATTGGCTTTGCAATGGGGTGACTTGTTTTGCCAAAGGATGACCATATCAATACATGAAGACAATCCTATTGGTTTTATCAAAAGGCCATTACATTAATATATAAAGAGAAACCTATTGCCTTTGTCAAAGGGCAACCACATCAATATATTGAGACAAGTCTATTGGTTTTGTTAACAACAGTTAACACAATCAGAATCTTTCTGCTCCTCTGCTTGGGCCACATAATGCAGTGAAAAAACAAACCACGCAGGGGGCCTGCAATCTTCAGCTCAAGAGCAAAAGCTCAAGCATTGGTAATATGTACAAACACCATCAACGTTTCCTAGAGTCACATTGTATATGACACAGGAAACATAGGGTCGCTTAAAAAAATTATTTCTGAAGCAGCTACACTCACTGCAGCACCCCACTACAGTTTCATAACATGTTGGTGGTGCCCCTGGCCAGATTGAGGCACCACAAAATAGGGACAAATATGTAAATGAGCCTTTGAAGGGCATTAAGAGGGGCTCATGGCTGAAAGCAGTGAATAGCAAATGAGCGTCTCTTGCTGCTTATCTACTATTTTCTTTTTTTTTTTTTTTTTTTTTTTTTTAAAACCTTTATTGACATTTCAATCAAAGACAAGTATGGGCCTACAACCCCCGGGGCCGGCCGCTAAGCAGTTGGATTAACAGAAAACAAATTTTAATCCCAGGCAGCACCTCGGGAAGAATCTCCATGCTAGTATACTCTTGGCCACTTAGCAGCCCAAGTAGGAAACCAGGATATAAAAGGTTTTCATTTTGTAATAGAGAATAGAAGGATCAGGTGCCAAACAATTTCCCAGTAGCGAAAAATGGCGGGCAGAATAGTAAACGTCAACAATAAACAGCAATCTATCAGGTCAATGGCGCTGAAACAGGAGGTTCAGGATGTGGAAGAATATCACGAGCCATTTGCGCCTGCAGTCCCCTGCCCTAAGACCCAGAAAGCACCACGGAAATTGAGGCACTAATGAAAAAGCAGTGATTGACAGCGAAGGAACCTACCGTACTGACCCCAGAAAAGAAAGACAAAGAAAGATAAGAGAAGAGAAAAGAGGCCATAGAAACAAAGTAAAAAACTAAAAAATCTCCTCCCCCAGCCCCCCACCCTGCACCTCTGCAGATGACTACGCCCCCCCCCCCCAGCAGTGTGCCTGTCGCCCCAGAACCCGACCCGAAATATAGAAGAAACAGAGAAAAAGGAAAAAGAAAAGAAACCCCACCTAACGGGGGAGTGGAGAGAGTATTAATAAACTGGAGGAGGGCCTTCAAACATGCCCCCGGCTTCTCCCTCCCGCACAGTGTGTTCCTCCCCAAAGCAAACAGTAATCAACAAAAATGTTACGTTTCAAAGAAAAATGGGGAGCGTTATGCACCTATTACACTATTGGTTATGCCGTGAGAGCACGCAACCCCTGTGCCCGCCCGCCTATTAGATGACAACCTCTGAGGGATCAGTCTTATCCTTGGCCTTTTTTTGCGAATCCACCGATGCATACCCATCGACCCAGTGCCATGTCCAATGTTGCGAGGAAAAGGAGCGTCCAAAAAAGAACCGGAAGCGACACACACATGTAGGATGGACGTCTCTGAATACCAACACAGTCATCATTATGGAGGATCATCTTTCCCAGTACTGCCCCAGGACATGCATTGCACACAAGGTCCAGGATGTAGAAATCAGCCAGAGCAGGCGACCATTGCCTGATTATTGCCTGGGTCGCCGGAGGCTGTGCGTGGGACAAAGCCACCACCTTCTGCTCAAATCTAAAACCTCCGGAACAGACCCGACCTACAGCCAGCCGACCACACGTTGGCACATTGTCAGGAATTTCCAGCTTTCCCCTATTCACAGGGGCGGCCACGACACTGTCCTCCTGTGTGAAGTAAAACAAGTCCCTGGTTACCTGGGGACAGGCAGCTCGCAACTGCTCCGACGCTGACGCAATACCATCAAGCTTTCTCCCCAGTACCCAGGCGCCGTGAACCAGGGTGGAACGAAGGGCACCGAGAGCTTCGAGTAAGTCACCGTACCCCAGCACAGCTCCTCGCGCCCGCTGCGCTACGCTCCTCTTAGCCACACACTCCCAATCTTGCTGCGACCCAGTGTACAGGATGATAGAATCCATCCTATCAAGATGGCCGCAGGGTAGTTCCACCCCAGATTGGGACCGGGACCCAGGCACAAGCGCATCAAGTTCCATGGTACTGCAAACAGGGTTCCGGGGGCAGGCAAAATATGTATCCGGTGTATGGTCACAAGTAACAGTTATCCTCACCCTGGACGAGCGCCCACAAAAATCCGGGAGCAGCCCGCGAAAATCGGGACGAGTTACAGGCAGCGTCCGAGCAGCTCACTGGCGAGGGCTCAGGCAATTACCGAAGAATCTTGGAATTGCCACCTCGGGCATGCACTCGTTCCACTACGCCCAGTGGTAGGAATGACCACGGCGAAATTCAGGCCAATATCCGCATCGCTCCGGTATTCCGACTCCACCCAGTCACCAATGGCCGCTGTTGTTGAATTGCCGCCCGGCCATGTTGTCCACTCGAGGTCCCGGTTCCAGGGTTGCACAGGCCGCAAACTTCAGGTGAAGATTTCTCCGGCGGTACCGCCGCCAGAAACTTCAGAATCACGCGATCGGTTGCCGCTCTCAATCACCAACACGAGCATATAGCGCAGGCTAAGGATCGCATGCAGGATATCTGTGCGGGATGCGGAGGTTCACGGAGCCGGGATCCTACGCTGCCATCCCGATCGCCATCTTGGCTCCTCCTCCTACTATTTTCTTTTTCATTCTTTTTAGGGTGTTCTGGTCCTACTCGGGACACCCATAGTTAATGTATAGTTGAGGGCCATACTGGGAGTCCACAGACCTCACCGGATCCCCAGCCAATACCCATCCTTGTTGCTGGTAGGAGGTGGCCTTTTTTATTCCTCCATGGGTGCTCCAGACCCGACAGGACACCCACACCTTTTATAAATGTTGGGGGCAGCAAGGGGTGCCCTAAGGCCCCTGCAGCCCCTGGTAGCTACCCCGATGGAAAGAACATATGTATATATATACATGTGTGTGTGTGTATAATATACACACACACACACACACACATGTGTATATATATTTATATATATGATTATTAAAAAAATAACATCCTTGCCTGTGTAGTTGTGCTGTGAAGGTGGAACTGAAGTAGAGCTTGCATTGCACTGACTTGTGATGTAATGTCCCACGTTGTAGTGACATACAAAGCTGTAGGTTAGCCTTGTGAGGCTCCTAAGAGTCAGAACACAGCTTGAAGTCTGAACACTAATGAAAGACAGACAGACTTATGAATGTTGTGCTGGAATTGGATGTAGATGAGAGACTTCTGAAATGTGGGTGAAAATGTAACAACCCCAACCATGACCTGTGTATTTTGTCAGCTCAAGGATCGGGGTGAATAGATCTCTGGGTAGGATCCTGGACACTGGATCAGACCACTTGATCAGTTTTAACTAGTTTGGCACTGGACATGGAGCAGACTGTTGGAATTGGGAATTGAGTGACAAATACAGCTTACATTTACTATGAGCTGGTATCTGGAAAGATGACTCCACAGAGGAAGGCGAGGAGTGTGGTGTCAACACCTAGAAATGAAAGGGCAACTGAGGGAGGCGGGGTACCATCTACTAGCCAAAGCAGACTTGGAAGGACCAGAAGAGATTTAGTCTGTCATGGAGTCACATGCCAGAGAGACCCCCAAAGGAGATCTGTGAATTTTGGAAGCTGTGAACTATGCCTGCCTACACAAGGCAGCTTCCTCGTACAGTCTCTCCGACCTGGCTGTAGGCATGAGGAAGCCCTGAGCTGGGAGTCATGCTGTGCTATTTGAACAGGTCCAGTGGCCATTTGTGAGAACTGCACAGGAACTTGCCTTAACTGTCCATGCATAATGGAGAAGCCACACTGAATGGAATCTTTACTTTTAAGCACCATAATACATAAGAGCCTTCAATCCCTGTATAAAAGCCCACCTCTAATTTCCTCTATTTAAAATCAAGCTGTGACATCTCTACTCAGTTGCATTAACTAAACGACATAGCTGCACAATTTTAATAAGATATTACAGTTGAATTATGAGGTTATAATGCCTGCTGCCAGAACTAGTGGCCATAGTGAAAGGCAGGTCACAGAGCATAATTACAGCTGCAGTTCATACAAGGAAAAAGAGACCTGGCTTTTCATTCTTCTGATCTGTTTTTCTAAAAGGAACAGTGATCAGCAGAAAGGAGATATTTAAGATAATGTTTTTCTTTCCATACTAAAAGTCACTGAAAGAACATTGAATCTCTGCATGCTTCTTCACATTCTGAGCCACACCATTCTAACCATTCCATCTTATATAATACTGATTTTTATCTCCTTTTGTAAAAATTGACTTGCTGCCTTTTTTGGTATATTTAATTTCTCACATTAAAAGTTCTAATTTTCTTCTTCCAGTGTGCAAACATATTATCTCTTTCATATCTCTATCATATGAAAGTGCAAGAGCCAAAGGATTTAAGTGGTTTGTGGGAAGGCTGATTTTGAACTGTTCTTAAAACAAAAGTCTTTCTTGAACGTATTCATCACTCATCCCTCATTTGACTGTCTCTACACTGTCTTCTCACCTACAATTCCGTGAAATCACATTGAGAATAGCAGCAGGGAGGGGAGGTTCAATCTGTGCACTTCTTACTACAGAGCTGCGTCTTCTTCACTTCCAATCACGTCCCAGTTCTTCCTTTCTTCTGGTTGGTCTCTTGATACCAGGCCTGTGCCTCAGGGCTGCAGTGTAAGGCCAAAGCGGCGTACTGTGTCTCCTTCTCGTTGTGTGAACAGTGGCCAGTAATTAATGAGTGAAGGACATCTTTCCAGTTTAGCAATGTTTGCCACCTCAAACCTACAGATGCTGTGAAAATGATAAGAGTTATTGTCTTTTTTCATATCGAACAGTGTTCAAGAGGAGTGAAGAAGTATATTTTCATGTAATTAAAGTTATGTTTTCTGTAGTTGCAAAAATATGAACATATTTCCACCATATTATGTGACAGTGACGCAATATTTTATAGCCCACCACAGTTGCTTCACGGAATCAACTGATGTTGACTCCAGACATTTGGTTAATCTAGTCTGAGCGCCTTCTCCAGAGTAAAGACCCTGCCGTGAGACACTGTTGCTCCTTCGAAAATGGACCTTGGATGGTGTCTTGTTGCAAGAGTTCATGGGAGTTTCTCTGTGTCATATGATACACACGTGACTTCTTAAGGATTGTAAGCTTAGTTCATGTAATCTTAGAAAGGATAACCATGACAGAAAACACAAGAACAGGAAAGTAACTTTTCCACATTTCGAATTTCGAATTCGGTGAAGATGAGTTAAGTTAATGACACTCTTACTTTATGAATGTTGACTTTTAGAATCTTATGAAATTTGCAATTTAAATACACAGATTTGTGGCGACGCTATTGAATTTGTGACAGAAGACCGTATTCATTTTATGCTCTAAAAAAATTTTTTATTTGTGATTCGAGTGCTGGAAAAAAATATTTGTGAGTTTGTGAAATTGCAGTATTTGACCTTTGTTTTGTTTACCTTTATTTCGTTTTCTGTGTAGCATTGCAGTTCTATTTTTGATCCTTTCAAAGAGCTGCATGCCCAATTTGTTTATGACCTGAGGAATGTGGTTCCTCGTTGGGTTTCATAAGTAACTCTCCATCTTTATCAAATGCTTCTGCAACTATTATATTCCACAGTCTCGAATTAACTTTGAGAGGTGAGTGGAGGTGGTGTCTTAATACAAGACGTTTCTCTTTAAGAAGTTATGAAATGAAAGGTTAAAGGAGGCAAGAGTGAAAGCACATTTTTCCCTTTCTGCAGAGGGAAAACAACTTTCCGAGGTAGACTTAGGATGTTGCTCGCAGGCCCCTTAGTTAGCTTTTAGATCGTGATGTGGCTAACCGCTAGGCACGCTGGGACATACTTTCTGTAATGCCATCACTAATGTACTGTATTTGTATTGATTGCCTATGACGCTTTGTATACGCGGATGACTGAGTTTGAGCAAAGCAGCTTTGGTTTCAGAGCGCAGGGATAATGTTACACTGCAGGGCTGGAAATCTCTTTGAATATGTTGCTGCAAAGGGACGGAGACATAGTTTCAACGTATTTATTAGGCCCTTGCCATAGAAGCGTGCAACAATAAACCATCTTTTTTAAGTTAAGAGATCTTGGAGCAGGCTGCTCCAATAAATCCATGGTTTTAGAAGAGTGGTCCATGCCGCAGTGCTGAAGTTGTTTATTCATCTGGAATGTATTACAGTCTTGATTAATGATAAGAGGACATCTGCACTTTTACATAAAAAGCAGAGCAGACAGTTTTGGCAATTGCAAATGGAAAGAATGGAAGAAAAGCCAACTGTATAGAATGTGGTTGTCTGGCTCCCCTTTCGACCAATTACTGGAGGACAAGATGTGGCGTAGAGTACGCGGAAACCCCGTTCGTGTGGTACTGCAAAGCAGCGTCTGAATTTTGAAATCAATGTAGCACATTTTCACATTCTGGTGCAGGCAGAGCAGCAAAAGTGATTTATTTTTTCTCCATCAGGAGTTGGCGCCCATTTTCATCATAATTACACATCCACCCAAGCGGTTCAGCCGCTTAAAAAACTGGTGGGAGAGCGTTGGCTATGTGTGAGGTTGGCCAAGAGTGTTTCAAGGAACAGTTAATGAAAAGGAACAGATTTTTAAGAGTCTGCCTACTTCACTAGCAAGCTTTTGTGGAAGGCTAAGCGAAGGTGAAGGCTTTTGAATAGGAGTGTACGGGTCCAATAGCTGGATTTGGAAAGAAATACCGTTTACACCATGAGAACAGCCGAGAGCGCGCACACGAGCCGCGGTAGACAATGACACAGGCTATTGAGTCCTCACTGAGAATTGTTTGTCTTCAATTTTAGATGGCTTTAATTCCTCCAAATTGCTCCTTGAATAATAGGAAAAAAGCAATTTGAATTTAAGTGACAGATTGGGCTTAACAGGTTGCAACTATTATGTCTAATTTTACCATACTGAGAAATAAAATTGCCTAAACATAAACATCGATCAGTGATGCAGTAAATTAATTTGTACACTTGTTTACTTGTTTAAGAGCACAGCGTGACTTCTCATTCCTTCCCCCCTTCCCTCTTTGGGGTCTGAAGAGTAATTCTAGGGCGAGGGCAGCAGGGAGGGGAACATTCCTCTAAAGAATACAACCCTTTTTTGTTGGCCTGTATAATTGCATCTGACATAACCATGCTTTAGCTATTGGGCTTGTCATTATGCTTCTGAAAAGATTGTTCAGAGAACAGTATACTATTTGAATTTGTCAGTCTTGTTATTGTTGTAACATGGGTGATAATATAAATGTAGAGCAAGCGACTCACAAAATATGGTGCCTGACATGCATTGATTCCTGTGTAAGAATCAGATTGTCAAATGTGATTCTAAGCTCTTAAGGGATGTATGGAGCTTTATTAGGTGCACTTCTATCAAGCATAGGGACTCTTTCTGCTGAAGAGAAAATGATAGTGTGGTGTACATTTTCGGTTCTTACCGGTGGATCTGTCTCATGCTAGTCCTTATGCACAGTGCTCAGAAATGTGGGCTCTATGAATTTACTAGCCAGGAGGAGATGCAATCACTGCGGAACTGGTATAAATACGATCTCTTTATGTCTAACTCAACAAAAGATATACCACTTGTAGCGTCCTTACAGCCTGTGTACCCACCAATGACTATGTTATAAACGGAGCTTTATATATCTCGTCTTTATTCTTCTGCTTCAAAGTGTGAACTCAACATTCTAAACATGCATTCACTTCACTACGTTCTAACGCATATGTCACAATGTCAACGATGTTGAAACTTCTCACTGCATCTTTCATTAACTTCTAATGCCTTACGCAGGCTAGAGTTGCGCTTTTAGACCACATATGCCAAACGTTGATTTGGCACTTCGACTGAGGCACACAGGGCGTGCAAAAGCAGCTTGCTGGACCACGGCAAACTCTTTGGGACAGCACTGTCGATCTTTATGTTACATATCTGATCCTTGTTGTCAGTTGTAGCGTCCGCCCCAGTCTGGGTACCCACTAATGACTACGCCCCTCACAGAGCTTATTATAACACGTCTTTATTCTTCTGCGTGTAACTGTGAACTCAACATTCTAAACCTGTATTCACTTCTCTATGCTCTAAAACGTATGTCAGAGTCCATCAGGAGCCAAAGGGGTTCCGTCATTGCTAACTCACAAGACACTACAGCACTGAATCCTGCAGTTACTGTTAACATCTGATTAGGGCCCCCAATAGCTTGCTTAATTCAGCCTGTGGTAAAGGGATACTTTCAGCACCATTTGTGGCAAAGCTACTTAGCTAGAAGTTCTTCTGCAGAAATAATTCCGATTTTTGTGGATCCTACTTCTGTCATGAATTTTGGATATTATTATAATCAGTGTGAGTTAAAGGGTTTTATTTTCAAATTCTCAGGTATCTCAATTTTATTTAGTAAGGATTGATCTTTTAGGCATTAGCATTAAAAATTAATATAGTCCTATAATCGATGTTTCAATATAAGGTAAAATAATACATTAGAATAATAGTAGTTTTTGTTATAATGCAACAAACATGTTCCATAAAGGAAGTTTCCTAATCTAAATTAAGTTAGAATAATTTGAGAAAAAGGTGTCGGTTCAGACACCCAATAAAGAGTTCTGATGAGATAATCAATGCACAAGCATACAGTCTTTGTATATCAGATTGTAAAATATTCACAGTCATAAATCAGCAGGCATAAAATAAAAGGTCTAAATAACCTCTCATGTAGAGAAGTCCAAGGAACTCCGAGATGAGACTCTGGCCAGAAAGTTGGGGAAGAAATCCTACTCTACTCTAGGAGCACACACTAATATAAACAAACAAATGCTATGTTGGTGCCTTCTTATCATTGGTTAAGAGGTTGCGCTCAAGAGGGCACATTCCTACATATATTGTGGACATGCCCATAATCCATTTGTTTTGGGAGATAGTGACAAGATTGAAGTCAAGGGTGGCGTCCATAGAGGTCCTGATGGATGCCATGTGGCTCTTTGTAAATATACACAGAAAGAGGGACTGGCCTAAATATACAATGTTGAGGTTAGAGATTGGAACTGGGGTTGCAAAACGGAGTGTGGTGGAAGTATGGGGCATGTCAACCCTTCCCGGGATTCACGAATGGGAGAAGGACATGCACTGGTGTCGACAGGCCAAGAAGGTGGTATACCGAAGCAGAGGTTCCCCCAAGAAATGGGAAAACATATGGGGCAGCTGGTGTACTTACTGTGACAATGAAGTGGTTTTGGGGTAGAAATGTTCATGTTGGAAAGATGGGGCAGTCTGTGGTATTGACTTCCTACACTATGATAATATATATACCATTGCGTTGTGCTACTCTCTGAATCTTCTTTACTACACTGTACCTGTACTGCTGTGTTTATAAAAAAAAATCTATCAAAAGATGTTTTGAAAATGCTATGGTGCAACATTATTTTCTTTCTTCTTCTGAGCCCTCCAATAGAATAACAGCAAACTCCCTGTTTTCTCATAGGGGCACAATAGGCTTTCAGACATTAGTCCTTGAAAGGGTACATTATTGGTATTTCGCAGTTCAGACTGTTGGTCCCATAACTCACTGTAAGTTGTCTAATACAAAACAAATGTCTATTCAGTAGCTAACGGAAAACTTCTGGAAGAAAAACAACATCTGTAACAAGGAAAAAAACATTGTGCACAAACAACTTTCAATGTTAAAAACAAACATTTCAATGTTAATGCATTATTTTTCTGTGAAAATGGCATCAACAGTTAGGCTAACTCAAATCAGCGCTTTTATTTATTAGCAGGGCTATAACATTTAGGTATGATTACCCACTGCAAATCTTTAGTTTAGTATATTTTTACTTAAACGTAAGCTTGAGTGTTAGATTATCAGCATAGAGCCCAGTGGATATGATCAGCTCTCCATGCCAACTAAATGCCTATTTGAAGGCAAATTCACATCAAACATTCCTTCATACATGCAGACATCAGTATTTTCATACAATTTGTATTGCAGATCTGTGCGAGAAATGTAAACCCCCAAATAACAATATTCTTCTTTAAAGATATTGAGGCAAAATACCCACAATCTGCTGAAGAGTCTAAGACGTTAGGCAACCGCTGTGCATGCTGGTTGTTCTTAAGCCACTCTCCATCCATATTCACTTTCCAGTAGTCATTTATCCTTATAATGGCTAATCTGAAGACAAAGTGTAATTTTCAAAAGCTAAGCTACAGGAGTTACAACTACTGGCAAAATTAGACTGTCTGCGTCATGCAGATGATATTAATAGTGATACAATCCATCAAGTAGCTCTTTAGATCTGGAGCTGCTAAAGGTTCCTCACTAATTTGGCCCAACAGAACCGGGCCACCATTGTGCATTTAATGGCACTGATCATCTGCTGATCAATCTTTAACGTATGTGGCTAACTTATGCCCTACAAAAAAGAAGTAGTTGGTGAATAGTTCACTGTGAGTGATGGGACCAGGTTCTGAAGGTTTTTTAGGATTTCCTACAAATCGTACAACAACTGTTAAAGGAGAAACTTAGCATTTCTGGCACAGTGTACAGTAGGTCTCATTTGACTAAGGCCTCTTCACTTGTTTTCTTAGACATTGCCCCTAGGAGGTAACGCACTATTGCCATTGCAGTGCCCGTTGCCAGAGAATGTAAAGCACCATTGCCATGCCAGTAATCGCCGCCGGATCATGCAAAGCACGATTGTCCTACAGTTATCCTTTGACCCAGCATGGTAAAGTGTACCATCAGGCTTCCTCAACCTAGCCCAAATCCCCAACAGCTGTTACATGCCACTGTCACTGGTGGCTCACCAAATCTTGTTTCTTTGTCATGATGACTGCCATTTAACCAGAATGTGGGCAGTTATAGCAGATTAAAAAAACCCTGTCCCTGCTGAAACCCAAGGTTAAGCAACTTTTTACATACCATCAAAGTGGAACGTGTCTCCTGATTTTAATATTTTTTTTTTAATTTGATTGAGAGAATTTTCATCTTTGGATGATTACAATACCAGGTATCATTGGATGGTGCTGCCTTAAATTTCATGAATCCATTCAGAATAGATGCAATTGTGTCACCCTTACATGCAACGCAATTTGATGGCTGACAGTCATGCCTGTTTTTATAAACACCCTTGACTGTTATATGTGTTATATGTTAATATGACTGATTCCTCCATGTTCATATTTCAGTTGTTGCCTGTACTACTGGCCTGCCTCACCTGGAACTCAGTGTATATGAAGGAGACCAGATGAAAGCGGCATCAACACTTTTGCACAGTTATAGAAATTCTCCTGATTTTCATTGTTACCTTTCCAGCCACAAGTCACTCTCATTTCTGTCATTGTTTGAGTAATGTCATCTTCCATTATCATAGGATTCACCTGCCTCTTTCTCATGATAACTGCTGTTTAGCCTGTCTGTGGAGCTGATTCTTAGAGGTGTGTATGAGGGCGGGAAGTAGCTCTTCATGAGTACTCTGTTAGATACTCTAAGTTGGAAATCGGAATTGGTCCGGAAATGACCAACTCCCTATTAGTAAAGGTGCCAAGGCGGCAGTCGCAGTCCTTTCTATGTGTACTATATGAATGTTCCCCGATGATTCCCATTTTATATCCATTTTCATCATCTTGTGGTCTATTCACACGGGTATGTTAATGTATATAAAAGAGTACTACAGGAGAACGACTTTATGCACTCCAGGATACCTTTGTGAATAGGCACCAACCTGAGACCTGAGCTTAAACGGGATTTAAGGGGTGTACGCGTATCCGAAATCCAAACACATTCCATTCCTCCAGTAACACTCCTTTCCCTCCTGATTGAAATGAATCATAGTTCTTTCAAAACGATCATCTGATCATTCCATCAATGTTGGTAATGTGAATATCAAATAGCGTATAATTAATGTTTCTCTTAACTCTCCTGGAACAGGGGCCACTGTCCTTAAGAGCACTTCATGGCCAATGTCGCTTCAAGGACAGAAGCTGGCTTCAGATACAACTCTGATAAGGCTTTGTTGCCTTTGGGTCTTGACAAGGGGACAGCACACAAGAGAGAGTGCAAGTGAAGCAGAATTGAATATAGCAGCAAGCCAGCCTCTGTTTACACTCATCATATATGTTTGTAGAGGTCAAATAATAGACGGATATAAAAACTGTCTTCTGCATTGGTGAGCCGAGTTTGGTTGTATGTATTGAAACAGAGAACAAAAAAAAAGTAAGCGCACATAATCATCACAGTGCCTGACCATTTTGTGAAGTGACTGTGCTGTTTTTATCCATGATGATGTGTGGTATGGTCATTTATAAAGTGCTTACCATCCCTGACAAGGCATAAAGTGCTTTTGGACATGTAGTACGCTACTCTGTGGGAGCCTAGCGTTATTGATTAGTAAAGCATCCGGGTGGTAGATAGTTGTGCTTCTTATTCTATGCCATTCACTTGGAAATGTTCTCCCTACGTAGATTAGTGAAAGATAGTGCAGGTTCGAGAGTGATGTTCATTTCATGCACTTGAGTTCATAGGATGCTTGACAATATTAGCAGCATTACCATAAATGTGGATATTAGAACGTCATGTGTTTGTAGTCATTCTTAGGCATAATACAATCACATGCATTGAATGCACCATTTTTCACAACTTTATTTTATAGGATGTGTAATGTAGACTAATAGATGGTGCCGTTTAAGTCTTATGAATATGAAAGGTTAAATCTGTAGTATAGAATTGTGATTTAATGGACAGCACACACTTGACCAGGGGAGAAAACCTTCATGCATATTTTGTAGTTCAAACCTATTCTAGCAGCGCCTCATTTATAGTTGACATCCAAAGTCATGCATGGTATACAAATTATGCAAAAGGGAGTTTAAAATGTCTCAGAGGCCTGTAAGATTTTTTTAATGGCATGAAATAGGTGTAAGTTTCAGATCGTGAATGGCTATCCTTGACTTATTTACTTGTGCGTATCATTGAACGATGACATGTATTTCAGTTGATTCTTTTCTCGTTGGCATTGAGAATGAGTTTTGCTAGCCTTTTCTGTTTGATGCTGGTAGGTAGTCCTTTGGACACGGTGGTGGGTGTTGGGTGCTTTCTCAATGCTAAATAGGTTTCAAAGGTTCTCATCTTGCAGACGGGGTAGCAGTTTTTGGTGTCTCGCATTTGCGCTGAAAGTGACATGCTGTCAATTTCTTTTTTCTTGTAGGGTGGAATGATGAATTGGGGTTCTGGTCCGGAACACAATGACCTTTTCTCAGGATATCACTTAAGATTCATCTGTAGGAAAACTGGTCCCTTTCCTTTTATTGCCATTTATGTAATACAGAGTATTTTGAAAGTGGATCTTCCTGTAACCGGGAGCCAGAGAAGGGCATTTAACATGGAGGAGACGTGATCTCATAGTTCATGTATACAAGTTGTCTTGCAGTTGGTTTTTGTATCCTTTGGCAGTGCCTCTTAACTGAAGCTGGTATTTTATGCCATTATCATAATCCAGTCTTTATATGACAATGTAATTAGGTGCCTGGATCTTCTGAGGGAATCCCAGTTGTGGGATAATTCACTGGAGTTGTGACATGGTATAAAATGTAGATTGTTTTACTTGGTTAACATGATGGTTTATAGTGAGGGCTGAGTGCTTGATCATTTCTAGACTTCTTAATTCTTTTGAAGTTGATGGTGGTACTCATAGGTCTTTGGGCCAGACTATTAAAAGTTCATGGTTTTCCAATGTCCACATGTTAAAATCTCAGTTTTTGATGTGTTAAGTTTAAGGTCGTCTTTATCATCCATTGGTCAACGATTGTGAGGAAATCATCTAGTTTTTAAAATTCAGAGGCCAATAGATGTTTTGCAATTTAAGAAATAACTTGATATCATGAACTTAATAATGATGTGATTGGCTGAGTTTTGGGAGTGAATGTAAACACTGAAAAGGAGCGTCAAGATGATTGGCCCTTGTGGTACACCATCCTTGATGTTGAATAGTGCAGAGGGGAAAGACGGTACGTATATGACAGATGATCAGTCCATATGGTAAGAGATGATCAGCTCAGGATATTTACTTCCATACCAATCTATTTTAATCTACCTAGTAGTGTTTCATGATGCACTCTGTTTCTATACACCATCAATTTAGGTTATCCCCAACCAAGGCTGATTCAGCCAAGTCTCCGATCCAGACTTATAGATTGCTGGTTAAGGGCAGGTTATGGAATAGATGCAGGCTCTTCAGCCAATCAAATGCCTACACGGGTCAAAACAGGAAAGGAAGAAACAGCAACAAACACTAAGCTCAAAATTAAAGTACACAAATCTACCTGAAATCATGTCACGTGCTCAGTGAAAAAAACTGATTTACTTTTTTACTGTGCCTCAAATGCCTACACGGGTCAAAACAGGAAAGGAAGAAACAGCAACGAACACTAAGCTCAACCTTAAAGTACACAAATCTACCTGAAATCATGTCACGTGCTCAGTGAAAAAAACTGATTTCCTTCTTTACTGTGCGTCCCTCTATTAAGCTTTAACCCTTAGCCTCACCAAAAACGATCAAAGTCTTTTAATTTACATTGACAGTGATACAGATATGATGAGCAGTCAAACAAATGTCTCATTATTTATTGTGGTTTCTGAGCACTATCACCAGTATCCAATTAAAACACTTTATTTTGAGAGCTACGTAATTTTGCTCCCAATGGTATCTAAACCAAGACAAACACATCCATAAGTTCAATGGAACATTATGCAGTCATTGGTGTGCATGCTTGCCCTTTCTCTCTATCCTGAGTGGTAGGCAGATTAGGGTGTCAGGTAGCTAAATTTGTATGTTTTACTCTTCGTGCTTATAAACTTATCTGCACACCCTCCTCACGTAAGAATGACCACTCTGTTTATAGATTGCCGTCTTTTGGCATTAAGATGAATCCGACCACTAAAAGTAGTTTTTGTATGACTCAATCCACTCCTCGGTCTATCAAGGCACCCCGCAGCTACCAAATCCTGCTTTGGCCGAAACCAAAAGGAAAATAAACCAATTCAAAGACAAGCCATTTGGGCCGCACCCTGAAACACATTGTAGATCACTAACACAACCGTGAAAATGGCACAACAAAAGCAGATTTTGTATTTTTTACAAATCATCTGTCCAATTGAGAATCCACCTTCTACTTTTCCTTCACTTATGTATGCTACACGGGAATACTGAATGGGAAGAACAAATTGGACAATCTATCCAGCAAAAACTCTGGGTCTTTCTTGCCAAATTCTATTGGTGTAGTGGCACCATTGGGTAAGCTTCAATCATCAACTTCCACCCCAGCCATTTAGTCCAAGTTTAACTGCTGCTGCAAACCAGTCTAGGTCATTACTCAAGCAACAACAGCCCGGCCGGACTACTCTTTAGTCCAAGCACACTGGATTATACTGTGGCACACCTATGGCCCACCACATAACACTTCAGTAGTCCAGTGTGCCTTCAAGTCACTTTGGTTTCATACACTTTATGTCCTTCCTGCTGTGATCTAGCTAGCTGATGGCACTAGTCATTGGTCCATTGGAGGCTATCCTATGTTGTCAACTTGGCTCCCCTCCTCAATGCCAGATAGCCCATCAAACATGCCATTGAACGTGAAAATCGCATCTTTTAATATGACGTACACTTCTTCATCATTACTGAGTCCCGGCTGGGTATGCACAATGTGTGACACCCTACTAGCCAGATATAGCAAGTTGTATAGGAGCCAGGAAAAAAGTGTTGGTTGTGGTGCGGGACAACCATCGTCGAAGCCAACAAAGAAATGAAGGACCCTCACATTGACTCCAATTCACAAACTGCCTGCTTTGAAAGATGGAAATTTGTTCCGATAAGACAGTGCCTTAATTTGGAGCACATTCTAACTTTCACTGGATTCACAAAGAGTTCTATGAGCACATCTTGGAATCATGCCAGTCATTGATCTCTGAGAGTTACACAATTATGTATGAACACAAATTTCACCAATGAGCATTTGCATATTGCATTATTTTTCATTTATCTGTTAAAAAGCAGAATTGCTGTCCATTACACATCCATTACATTTTCTGATATTCCCTGTGCATTCCCAAACTTGAAATGCACGTACTCCTGACCATTATAAGAGTAAAGGGGTATCCAAAGCCAGGGTGTGACGTCACCTCCAAGCACACAGTATTGCCTGCATTGTGAACCAGAGGTGTGGGCTGAACATTTAAGAAGTCTTCTCTGGCACTGCATGTTTTAATTTCTCTTTGGTAGCATGGCACCGGCAGGGTTGTTACAAGGTCCAGATAACCATGTGCTTTCACCAGCCTGAGAGGATGTTTTGCATTAGATAATAGACTCTTCAAAAGTCCCCTAACTGTTTCTGTTGCAAACGAATATGGTTTGGTAGCCTGAGATAAAGCGCATTTCACCTCCCAGGAGACCTCAAACAGTGTGCAAATGAAATCAACATTAAAAAATGATAACAAAACGATTCAGAAGTTAAATGTTTAATTTTATTTTTAACAGCTCATGTACAAGACTGCGTTTTACAAAAGCACACAGCAATATACTCAGCATACCCAAGAAGACCAAACTCTAGTTTTTTAATTAAGCTTTCAGACCGTTAGTTAGATTTTGAACAGCCAATGCTTAGTATAAAATGACAGTGACATCTTGTATGTCAGTTGAGGTATAGTTTTTACCTGAAACAAAAGGTTGCCATCTACAAGAAATGGATACATACATAAAACATCATGCTAACAAAACACAACATTTAATGTACGCAACTCAGATTAGATGAGCACGAGGTATTCTCACGAGCCAGCAGAAATGGCGCCCATAAGGCCTTGAGTGTACCCCATTGTCCAAGAAGCAAGCTTAGTACATTTCAGGCCACTGCATATGCTGCAACAAACCTGTATGTTGGACTGCTAAGGTGCCATTCATGTTCTCCAATCTTAGGGCAGAGCTATTTTGTCAGACACAACATTGAAGCACAGAATGTCTTTTCGGTTCCGCGCATCCGTAGAACCTCACCCGGAGGCAGGTGCTTCTCCCACCGCGCCGCCAAGACCTGGAACACCTTCCCCCTCAACCTACGACAAACCGAAGACCTGCTGACCTTCAGGAGACGACTCAAGACCTGGCTTTTCGACCAGTAGCAGCAGCCCCCCCCCCCACCTCCCCCTCCCCCTCAGCTGCCTTGAAACCCTTGCGGGTGAGTAGTGCACTTTACAAATTAACTGATTGATTGAGTACCTGAGGGGCCTGCAGCATGGTGAGTGGGAGAAGCATCTATAAGAAGGGTAAACTTGGTAGGCTGTGGTGGTAAATGTGCATGAAGTAAATAAGCTAGCATGTGGTGTTGCCTGGATGTGTCACTTTATGGTAGAAAAATGGTGGTGTAACAGCGTCTCTGGGGTGCAGTCGGAGATGCCAGCTGTGTTTAATAAGACTTGTGTGGTTAGAGAGTGATTGGCTGAGAGAACGATTTGCTCCAATGAAGCCTCAATGTACTAGGCTCAATAGCTGCATTCTTTGGAAGTGGTAGATAAAGTCTCATTAAGCCCTTGTGAAAAGATCCTGGATCTAAGCCCTCATCTGGTGACTGTAAGTTCGCATTGCCAGACAGCAAGGAACAGTGCTAGAACCTGGATTTTTTACATTTAACAGTGCCTCGCCAAGTTCTTTCGGGCAGCTGCATATGGCTGAGTAGTAGCAATTATCAGCTTTGGCATCAGTAGGCCAGCCTGTTCAGCACTTGCGCATGGCGGACAAGATAGAAACTCAAGCCAATATGTCCATGGACTAGAATGCTTGAGTGAAACCTAAATGTGCATTATATAGGCGCAAAGAGAACAAACGTAAGTGCTGGTGCTCGCCTCAGTTTGTTTCAGGTATCCTTTTAGAGCAGATGAGCCCTTCACAGCAGCAATGGCTAGCTGTAATGGCCAAAACAGCCACAAATAAACCTCATTTGTTGTGGAGCTCTCTTCTTTAAAGGAATCCTAGGCTGCCAATGAAATTAATGCACCCGATTCACAAAGCTTTTTCAACCTGTAAGTTTGGCCTGCAAGTGCAAGCACTAAAATGAGGTTGGCCATTATATTGTATGATATTGACATTCACCAAATGTGGTATTTCACATTATGAGCCATGCACTCTCTGGAAATGGTGAGCCATTTACTCCTGTCTAGAGCTAGAATAAACCCCTTTCCAGTGTGAAAATGGGCATGAAACTCGCCCTGCGTCGTTGCACACAAAGAAAACAATTGCTAAATATTTAGACTCATGCTTAGGGATATTCGCCTGAACAAATATTTACATGCACAAATGGTATTGAGGAAGGGATTTCAGCAATACTCCTGGGAGCACGTTGTCACTCACAGCTGTCCATGAGTACTCCTACTAAATTTTATGATTATCTAAATAATCTAAAATCTACTTCAAAAGGAGGAAGAAGCTGCAAGAGCAGGTTTGCAGTATTACTTGTGAACCAAACCTTCAGCCTTCAGCCTCTGGCCTCTGGTCTCTAGTCTCCCGTCACCAATTTCCATTCTCCAGCATCTGACCCTCAGCCATATCTTGAATTAATTGTGAGAACACAACTTAGACCTCTCTATGCACTAAATATGTTTCTGTTTGGCCTGATTGAAATGGACAGGTTAAAGGATATTTTAATTATTTCTCCCACACCGCTGAGCTTCAAGTGTGAAGTTTTGATAGGTGTTGATGGTCTTCCCTCCACCTGCTAAATGAACTAACCACCAAATCACACCTCCTTGTACCTCATTATTCTCCCATGGGGAGCTTTATGCTGCTATCGAGTTTTGGTCAGTCGAGTAATTTGCAATATAATTTATATTATAAATAATACATAAATATGTGCATAATCTTAAACTCAATTTAGGTTATGCGTATAATCTTAAACTCAATTTAGGTTATGCGTATAATCTTAAACACAATTTAGGTTTTAAGAATTCATTTTCCAATTTCGTCCTTTATATTCTCATTTAACTTAGTTGCACTAGAAAGAACATTGTTGCCTAACAGAGTTGCAGCTGTGCGGTTGGCATATTTTGCATTGACTACATACCAAATGTCCCATTCAGTTAATATGAAACACTTTATTCAGCCCATGATTTAACTTTTTTATCGAATGCACATTGTTTTACACTGCCAGCTGGCTCTCACCAACTGTCAAAGTAACAAAGAATTTGACAGAAGTACACATTTTACATCAATGCAGATTGCAAGATGTCAAAATTATTGAGATACATGCTGAGCTGATCCTATGATAGCATCTGCCTTATCAGGATGGGACGGACTGATGAGAGTTTAATGGCTGTGAGTAGCTAGATGTCTTAAAAAGGCACTTGAAGGTAGTACATGTGACACCGGGATATTGATGATGCAGGGGTTGTCAAACGAAAGGTATTTAGGTTCATTTGTATTTCTCAGGTATGTGTTCTCATTATAACCATTTCTACCTATCTTTCTCCTATCATGTGAGATAGACGGAGTCACGTAACAGACTCATTACAGAGGAAATAAGCATGATGTGGTAATCAAGTGTCTGCAGTGATGCTATCCTTGTTTTCTGCATAATAAGAAGTGTTTCACTCCAAAAGGCTGAAGTTTGTTATGTACTGTGAAGACCCACAATGACATGTGATTGTCCAATGCTGTAATAAAACCGGGGAACTCAATTTGTGACATGGGAAACTGGTTGCCTCTCCTCCATTCCTCTGCCTTACCCAGGTCCGTGGAGAACTGAGCGATGTATCGGAATGGCGGATGCCAGCCTCACCCGCCATCTACCACCTCTCTCAATTCTCTGCAGAGGCAAAGGTGGTGTTACTCCTGAGCCAGCCTTCACATTTCATTGTCAGCCGGGGTCTCCTTAGACCCATGCTGACAAGGGTGAACAAGTAGAACTGGCTCAATGCTCTTAATGTGGGAGAAGAGGGCACATGTTTGGGTAGGGAAGGTGAGAGGATGTACAGAAAGTGTAGGGGTGGGTGGCAGGAGGTAAGGTTTTTTTTTCAATTTGGACAGGATGATTTGGGAGATGGGAGCTAAACATAACATAAAATTAAAGATGCCTTTGCTCTCTGTTTCTATGCACCCTTTCCTGAAAATATCCTTGTTAGTCACTGTTACCAATCTATAATTCTTTATGCTTTTTACACTGAAGCATATATATAAATATAGGTTGGAACCCTACTTTGTGGGATCTGTCTTTTGTCCTGCAACAGTGTAAACACACAACCCCACTCCACACCCCAACAGAAAACAGCTGCTGTTCGAGAGCAAACCCCATAACTTCCTCTGCCGTCTTCCTCCCCAGCAACTCAGGCTGTTAATGCTTTTAATTGGTCCACCAAGAGCAGCTTTGAAATATTGATAGATTTTAGAAAACATCTGTAAATTATGAATAATTTTTAAAGTTCAGATTTCTCTTTTGAATGCCCATCATAGAGTATTAGTTTTCAAGCAGTTAAATAAGTTATGAGGCAAACGAGAGAGTTTAAATTTGCAACCATTGGCTTGGAAAAAACGTGAATGTTGTATTTCTTTCTTGCTGTTTTTTTTTAAAGTTGTTCCTTTCTCAAATTGTTTATATTTCCGCTGAGAATATAAAAAGGAAATTATGTAATCATGCTTGATTTTTTTATGTGAAAAGTGCCTTCAGACTTTATTATCTCTTAAAAATGGGAGATGTGGACTCAGCGCCAAAGCTGTGAAGTCTTGCTTCCTGTTGAGTGGCAAATGATTGTTGTTTATAAAGCACTATTTTTGTGCAATCCTGACTAAAATGATTTTAAACTTGTTTGTCACTGTGTGCGTGATCAGTGTGGTTCTTCCATATAAAGATATGAAGATATCTCAGATAGTGATTTGCGTCCCTTCTGAAGGGCTGAGAGATGTGTTCTGGAGCTTATGTCTTTTCTTTCGGAATGATGCTTGGATTTTCAGTACTCCGGGCAAAATAGATTTTTCTTGTTGGAGCTCTCTAGATACCAAAAAATGTCACTTTGAGGTTTTTCCTCACAAATTTAGTGCCTTCAGTACATGGCGCACTAACCCATCTGCCTTAACTCACCTTACGGGGGACGTTGGCGCTGATTCTCTTTACTTGTGAATTTAATTTTATGTCTTCGTCTGGGCATATACTGGAACAGTAGGTTTATCTTCGTTGGGTGGTATTTTCATTGAATACATTTTTTATTTTTCGAATTTTTTTAAAATTATGAAATATGTTTTTTAATTGGTTAAATGTTTACATCTTATCATAAGTTAAATAACATCCACTCTTATCATAAAAACATGTTTGTCAATTAGTCTTCCAAAATAGTATTCTGAACCTTATCGCTTGTCTGTATCTGCGGCACCATTAAGGGGTGTAAATAACGAGCACTGGTCGGCCAGGGCTACCACAAATGGGTCAGGTAAGGAGGTATTGAGTATGTTTTGGTTGAATTTTATTGTAAGCTAGAGCACTTGTGTGTTCACATTTCCTCCCATGGTCCCCTACTATTTAGTTGCAATTCCTCACAAAATGGTGGTGCATCTCAAAGGATGGTGCCATTTGCCACCCTGAGGCCTGGTTTGTCCCTTTCCAGGTGGTCTGTTGCTCTAACACCTGCTGCCCTTCTCCTGTTGAGATACACGGGGATGCGGTTAACAGGACTCATGGCACTAGTCTGAGGGGCACAATATTTTGTGCTTAAGGCACATATGTATCCATTTCAGGGCTCATAGTAGAGTAGCCTCATGATTGTGATGTACATTTCTGATTCTGGTGCTGGCAGGGAGACGAGCCGTGGCAGTGGAGAGGCCACCTTATGGCTGCCTTTTGCCCTGATTTGACATGGCCATCACTGTGTATCATCCCCACCTGCCACTGTTGTACTCGGCTGACCTCAATTACTTCTTTCTCTGAACATTTGAAATATTGTCAATGATTTCCAAACGGTTTCTATGACAATATGTTTAATGTCACCTCTGCACATACCCTCCATCGATATATTTTTTATTCTGGTGCCTGAGCCTGCTCCACAGGAGGTGATTCTGGAGTTGCTGAGGTGCTCACGCTGAAAATCTTTTCACAATCATGAGCTTTATTTCTTAGAACCGTCTTCTCCCGGGGTCACGCGAAGAGCAGGGTATCTCGTGGTGTTAGATGCGCTGGATTTCTAAATCAATTCTTTGTATCCAATTAGAAAGCGTGGATGGTAAATTGGGCTCCATTTTAAGGGGGCCTTGCTGCGCGGTGGTTCAAGTATGATGAACGTTCCCCGGAGGGTACTTAGCGGGCCGGTGAGCCTCTACAGTCAAACTAGCTCAAATTAGGAAACCGTGTCAGCACGCCCTGCCCAGGGAGGTGTAGAACATGTTTGCACTTTCTCTCTACCAGTCATGTTTTCCTTTTTTCGTTTCTTTTTTTTTTTTTATAGATTCGACAGCCGCAGAGTTCTGTTGTGACTCATCATCTCATGCTGCTGCCAATATTACTGCAGTTCTGGCCACGGCCACATTCATAACAAGTCAATAGCGCATTATTCTTTCTTTTTTTTTTTTTACCAAGAAATGAAAACATGGAATGGAGAGGGAGGGTGCCCCAGTTTAGGAGTAAATAGGAAGTGATGTCTTAAGTAGAATGCGCTGGGTGTGTGTGCCACAGGGTCTGCGTGGCTAAGTGCTATTCTATGATGGTGGAAACAGAGCACACACTCATTAACCTTTTATTCTTATACCACTTGTTAACAGTAGGCACTCATTTTGTGTTAAACAGATTAGGCAGGTAAAACCGTGGTTATTCTTACGCGTTTCTGTCCCAGAGAGCATAAACAAGAGCCTGAACTGCTCTGCCAATAATTGTGTTTCCAGCTGTCTTCCCTCAGCAATGTCTAGGCTAAATCTCTTCTGTAGTTATGGTGAGCAGGATAGGGGACTAATATATCCAAGATGGAGGCCTTCCTCGCAGGATGTGATCGCTCTCTGCCAGGAGATGGTCGGGAAGGCCTGGCTGGCTAACAAAGACAGTCCTTCAGTTACTGGGTGTTGTTCCAGCCTCGCATCCCCTTTGGCAGAAGCACTGAGACTGCCGCAGTGTGGCCAGCCAGCAACATTAGGAAATAAGGGCCTATTTTATTTACACAGGCTGCTGAATCATGGGCATTCCTGTCTGCATGGAGAGAAGTCAGGCAGCTCTGCTTTCCACTGAATGTCTCAGGAGTGCTTGAGGCTTTCATCTCCGAGTGTTCACACACTTGTTTTAATGTGCTTTCTGGAAATGGTGGGCCTCGGCAAGTAGGTTGCTATACAAAGAAAACATCTGCATTAAGTATTCACACATATTTGCATCTTTAAATAGGCTTTTTAGGCCTTGAGCAGTTGATTCAAAGCATACGTTTTTGCAGGCCTGTGAGATAGAGCTGCACCAACAACATTAGCTGGCGTGAAGTGAATGGTTCCAAATGTTTGGCTTATATGTATATGTGAACACACTGCTGCTTGTGTTGGCACAAAGTTATATTTACAGTAAGGCTGGGCTCCCCCAGCCAATATTAGTGACATCTAGTCGCGTTTTCAGAATGGCCAGCGGACATGCACTCGATCTGAACAGAAATTCCTTCTATGTAAATTAGTCTCATGCATATTCATTTTGGGTTTCTTGAAAACCTGATGGATTTTGCTATGCAGTGGGGTGCTGAGCCAAACTACTATTAACAGTAATGAAAACGTCTTATGACATAAGAACGCAATCACGTTTGTAGAACTATGGAGACCTCCATTGTATTGGAAATCAGCTGTGTAGATTGAAGGCCAAAGGCTAATTTTTATATTTTTTATTTTACTTTGCGTTTAACTATTTATAGCGCTCCATGAACATGTGGGATTTGTGTACTTTACAGAGAACTCAGTGCACACAGACAGAGTGCTAGTATCAGTAATGATAGTGAGATATCATGGAGGTAAATAAGTAGATAACAACACTCTCTAGGGAGGGTGGGGTAGGTTGGTCATCTGCTCTATTACCATTTGTAATAGTTGTGTTGGAGTGAGAACATGCAGGTTGAATATTATAAATAGCTTGGAATCAATTTAGTAGTAACAGGCTGAAGTCAAAGCACATTGACTAGTTGTTATGTAATGCTGGAAATGTTGGTGCTGGTTCGCAAAGTGAGAAGTACAGGCAAAGATCACTTTTTCCTGAATTTCTTTGATCATGTAGGCTCCCACCAGTCACTTTTATGGAGCCGTGGAGGGAAGTGCTTGCCTTTTAATATCCTGTAGTTCTTTCGGTGCTAGTGCGATCTATCAAGAATTACTGACTATGAGATGGCGGACAATTAGTGATAGAAAATCGGGGTGCTAATCGCATTTAAGATAAAATATGGGATGATAATCTACGAACTGGTTTTTGAATCATCACCATCATTTCTTTATTTAATATAACTTATTACTAATATATTTCAGATATCTACTGAGAAAGATTTTAGTCGTGATAGTGAAAGGTATTATATAATACGCAGTGCTAAAAACCATGGTAATGATTGTGTTGTGCATATGTGACATTTAGCTCAAAAACTAAGAGCAGTGACATCACACTATTTTTTTGCAATACAACTGGAACACAATAGTGTTGAAGACTCACGATTCATTATACATCACAGAAGACATAATCATTCGGTCATTGTCTGTTCATGTATAGTTTCAATATCTGGGCGAGTAGTACCAAATTACCAAAATCAGACGGACAATGGTAGAGATCTCAAGCCACTTTCATAATTGGAAGTGACATCATATTACTTCTGACCTAAATAACAACACAGAACGTAACATCCTTACCATGAAGAAATCTACAATAGGTGTGGAATAAATACATTCAAAGTTATACTAAAGTCAATAAATTAATATTTTAGGTAACAACTGTAAGTTAACTAGGTTGTAGCCAAGACACCATCATAGGCTCAGGTGCTGCCATGACACGCCATGTACAATTTCCTAATGCCCTGTTACAGTTCCATAACAATATCCATCATTTGAGTCAGAAGAACATGTCCGTTGATTACCATAATGTTCTGGGACCTCTCTTCATGGGCCAAGGACTGCCATCATCGGCCTGACCTAGCCTGATGTGCTAAAGTATAGCCTCATATGTCATGCTAATGACAAATATGTTCTGATACTACTAATATGTTCTGCCTTTCTATATCCACATATTGCCATAATGTGCTCAACTGATACTATTATATGCCCATATAAGGATGAATATGCCCACAGAGAACCTCACATACAAAGCAACTGCCTTTGTAATGCAAGGTAAATCTTATATCTCGGGAGCTGTAATCATATGATCAGCTGCTACTATAATGTACCCAAGGGCCACATATGTTCAGGTGCAGGTTCATCTCCAAGAATTAGAATAATGTCCAAACTGGCTGCTCCTCTGCCCTGCATCCTCTCTTTTTCTGCCACAGTGAGCCCAGCATTTCCATCAAATGCATGCAGTGGGAAGGATAGTTTTCATATTTTATCCCTCGTCAGGCTGTTGAGTGTTTGGGGAGATAAGAGGCAACGACTGCAGCCTAGGCTTCTCTTTGCTGCTGTCATTGAGTCCGAATGAGAGGGATCACAGGAGCATTGACAAAGATCGGCAACATTAACGTAAAGTCTGCTAATCTGGTAATTCTAAGATTGGAAGACAAGATGTCTAGCTGTAATCCACAGGGCTCACACCTCTCTAAAATCAAGGTTCCCCAGCCTCTTTTAGAAGTGAGGAACCACCATGTTTAAATGTCGGAGCATCATCTGGCTCTGTAGTCAGACGTCTTTAACTGGAAGCTTATCAACAATATCACATTTAGTTTCTAGACGTCTAAATCCATGGCAGTATCGGGGAGTAAAACGAATTACTGCCCCTCACCTAGGTATCTGAGCCTTTGAATATCTATCTTTCAGTAACATACCCCTACTTTGTGTTCATGGTTCTGAGAGGCAAATGTAATGAGCAGATATCCATGACATGGCAGGATGCTCAGTGTTTCATTTCTGAGGAAGGGGGCACGTCTAAATACACAAGGCAGTGTTCTGTGGGGTGGGTAGATGCAACAAATCATTGCTGCAATGCTAGAATGGTTGGCTGCTAGCTGGGGACTAATGGGTACCATCCCTAGCAGAATTATTCTCACTCAAATAAACCTCTACGCCAGTAATAATGAGCCATTATTCACCTCTTAATGTATAGTTCTCAAAATTAAAAATAAACCCCTTCTCATTTTCCACCTCACCTGCCCAGAACTCCTCTTTTACTTCTGACACCACCGTAAATCTTCACTGCAAATTTAGCTTCAAGAGTTTATCTCAATCACCTCTTCCATTTGCACCCAATATCACTTTTTCAGCATTCACAAGATCTGCTTGCTTCACCTTCGTCTATTCCAAGTTCCCAATTAACGCTTTAGTTCTCATTGAACTGTCTCATCGAACTGTCTGACTGCAAAAGCCACCTTATATGAAGTTAGCCATCGTGATCCCAGCCTCCAGAATTTGGATGGCAATTGAAAATCCCCAGATTTAGAAAAGAAGAGCTAAATACAGAGGGCAAGTGGATTGTATTTTGCATTTATCGATCCCTTGGAAGATTTTCCCTTACCATTCACCTCTAACTTAGGCTCTATCTCTGGAAACTGTTCTCAAAGTTGTAGCCCCTGTGTGCGTGTGTGGACTGCATATCAATTGGTTTTGTGAACAAGTTCCTCCAACTCTGTTAGCATGTACCTAAAGATTGTATTCAAGAAAATTCCTTTACGATTGTGTTGTTGAGAGAAATAATTACGTATCTCTGTTCATGAAAATTTTAACCATGCATCCACATAATGCATCACCATCCCCTGAGCCTATGGTTTGAGAAGTGGTTTTTTTCCAGCTAAAATAGGCTTACATTATGAGGCATGACTTGGCTCAGAGGATGGTTTAGTCATGCCAAGTATTGCTTTGCTTTAATGATATTTTTCAAAAGGATTTGAATTGTAGAGCAGTATATTATAAAGCGCTGTATCAAAGGACAGTGCAGTTAATGGTGGAACTTAAGTTACTGCGAAACAACTAGATTGTATGCCATACAGGGGTGAATTACAGTTTTCACTTTGCCCTATTCATGATGTGGCCTAATTCATTATGATATATTATGCTTTACGTTCATATTTGAAAATACTACATGTGAATGCGAGAGTTATGATTTGGTGAAAAGGAGTGCTAACAATGTTTGTTTCTATAAGTTCTTATTCTGTACTTTTTAAAAATACATATTTTTTGTCCTCATATATGCCGAAGCCGGTTTATTTCGCATTGACACTGTTGCCCCAAAACCATGCCTGACACAAATCACCTGGGCCTGCAGACTCTTCGTGATCTGAGGCATTTTCACTGGACGTTGTCTTTCCATCACTTAAACATTTCCAGCCGCTATTTGCTATCCCTTGATTGTATTTACTTTCTAAATGTGCAGTTCCCTGAAGCTGGAACCATGACTCTTGTCTGGAGTCAGGTAGATTCTCTTTCCATTTCCTGCATATCCGTACTATGGCTAAAGTATATGAAGCAGAGTAGTAGATCCCACCTTGATCTACTCCAATCTACATTCTCCTATTTTAGCCCCAAAATAATCAAAAGCGCACTCAGCTTAATTTCTTTATTGAATTATTTTTGGACAGATCTTACTCACCAAAGCGCAGTATGCTTGAATTCACTCACAATTGTATTGTAATTGTATTTATATAGTGCCTACTACCCCTGACGAGGCAACAAAGTGCTTTTCGGAGAATTGCATGCTACTAACTCTGGAACCCAAAAAGGATTAGCATTGGATTAGTATAGTGAAATTTGAGTAAAATTGAGTGGTGGACATGTGGGTCTGTTAGTTGGATTGAAGACGATAATGGGGAGATAGAGGAGGGAAGAATCTAAAATGTGTTTATTGGGAGCTCATAGTAGTAAGATGAGGTTTGGGATGAGTATAAGGACAGATAGAGGAGGGAAGAATCTCTAGAAATGGATTAAGGAGACCATAGTACTAAAATGAGTTTTGAGATGAGTCAAAGGAAGGATAGGTGAGGGAAGAATTTAGAAGTGTTGTTTGGGAGATCATAGTATTAAAATGAGGTTTGGGTGTTCCAAGGAGGGATAGAGGAGGGAAGAGCATATAAAGGGTTATTTTGGAGATCCCAGTAGTAGAATGAGGTTTGGGGTAAGTCAGAGAGTGGAGGTTGAGGATATATTGAGAGAGGTATAGGGTGAAAAAGAGGGTGGTGCATTAAAGAGAGTCAAATATTTTGTTTTTACAGTAGGAGTAAAGTTATAAATATATAGATACATAAGTGCATATTATTATACATATCAAGACATATCAAGAAATAAAAATATCTAAATGCATACATGTAATCAAATTATTTGTTTATATACACTCACATTTGTACTTGAGTATGGTGGTTATGTAGGAAAGAGACAACTCTTTAGTTGACTTCTGAGGAATAAGATAGTTATCTGTGGCTCTATGTTTGGGGGTAATGAATTCCATAGTTTGGCTTCTTGAATAGAAAAAGATGTGCCACCTATGTGTTTTTCTTGTATGTTGGGATTTTGAGGCAAGGTGCCAATCTTGATCAGAGGTTCCTTTGTTGAATGTATTTGGTGATTTTATTCCTGATGAAAAGTGGTCCTGTTCCATGTATTGGTCGTGGATGATACAAATCAGCTTGAATGTGGATCTTCTGGCAACCGGTAACCAACGTAGGGCCCTCAATGCAGGGCAGTTGTGGGCTTGTGGCTTTACATGTAGTGGTCTAGCAGCATAGTTCTGAATCCATTGTAGTCTTTTTATAGTTGATAAAGATGATCTGTGGTAGAGGCCATTGGCATAATCAAATTTAGATAGTACAAGAGAGATAAGTGGCTTGGACCCTCTGTGGAAATACAAGGTGGGGGAATATGCGTTGCAGAGATTTCATAGTAATGAAGCTTGATCATATTAATTTGTACTTAATTGATAACTTGGAATCCATGGTAATTCCAAGGTTTCTTACTTCCTTAGATATCTTAGGAGGTGGTTCCAGATAGCCAGGTCAGGTGCACTGTGGGTCCTAACTTTTCCAATCAGCACATGGGATTATTTCCTTTGTGTAGCATTCAATTTGAGACTGATCAATGGCTCTGAGGTTATTGAAGATGTGTGAGTTTTCAATGTCTTTGGGGCTTTCCACTTTAAGAAGTATTTGTGTGTCATCTGCAGAGTTATAGCATGTGAGCAGAAAATATTTGATGACTTCATGTAGATGTTGAAAAGCAATGGTGAGATGATAGAGTCTTGATGGAACCCCTGCATATGTGAAGTACGGTTTGATGAGAAAGGTGGAGAACGGATAACTTTTCTTCTGTTTTGAAGGTAGGATGTGATCCAATTGAGGGCAGTCTCCTCTATGCTGGCTTCTTAGAGTCTTTGGATTAGAGTGTCATGGTCAACTGTGTCAAAGGCAGCTGAGAGGTCCAAGGGAAGTAGTGCAGCTTCTCCGCTGTGGTCTACTGTGTTTTTACGGTCTTCCCAGATGATGATGAGGGCAGATCCTGTGCCTGTTCCTTAACTGAATCCTATTTGGAAGTCGGAATGTATGTAGTTATCTTCCAGAAATTGTGACATCCTGCCACATCCCACATTTTCCCTCACTTGACTGGGGAGTGTGATAGATTTTGTGTGGTCCAGTAAAACCTGAAAATAGTGAAAAAATAGTTTCTTTTACAGGTATCATGTGCAAACAATCCATAGATATGTGTCATATGCTAGCTCCAAAAGCACAGAAAAGCGTTCTGCTCAAATGGCATCTGGACTTTCAATTCTATCTTTCTCAAAATCCTGAAGAAGGAAGGACCAAGCTGACACTTACTTTGTTCTCTTATGAGGATTATTTACATGTTCTTCAAATGATGTTAAGCATCCCAAAGCATTTTCTATGTCCACCTCTATCAACCATCACTTCAACTGTAAACACTTCAACTTAGATGCTTTCCCATCTGTTTCACTTGAAATCACCTTCCAAGATGTTATCTTATCACCCCAGTGTAAGCCTAATACAAATGTAACTCCTGTTATTTTTAAAGGTGAACTAAACTTGTCTTTTAGTGTCTCATGTGGTTCTGGTGAATCCTACAGTGGTTGATAAGGTCTATAGAATGTTTTGCCAGTGGATTGTAGTACTTCGTGCCACACTTTCTGTGCAGTTAGAAGGACTTTCAGGTTAACCTTTTTCAAGAACTTTGGCACTGCAAATTTATATGCATAATGTTCAAGATTCTAAAGTGGATATTACAACCAGCATATCTGCTGTAGCACTTTCAAGATCATACACAATAAATGCTCTAAATTCCTTTGTTTTATTGCTGAGTAGTATAGCTGAAAATATGGCAGTGCACAACCCTCCTTTTTTAGCTTTCCTTGTCATTATTTTCCATGCCATCCTTTATTCCCTCATACTGAGACATTAATTGTTGCCTGTATCTTGTGCAATATTTGTTAAATGATAGTGGTATAGCTTAAAACTTGGTAGAACAGTCATTTTCAGACTGTTAATTCTTTGGATCTGAGTGTGAGGGCTCTGTTGCCATTTTGTAGGGAGAGTTTGTACCTATTCACTCACTTTCGTTGGGGTTATTGGTGGAATTTGTATACATTAATGGTGTGTAGTAACTCTCAGATATCATATCTTCTCTTTGATGGTGCAATTTCCAGTCAAAGTCTCACTGTTATCTATTTATCTATATTTTTAATAATGTGTTATAACTGAAAAGTCCTCTATGAGTTTCTCTATTTTAGGGATGCTAATTTCAGGGTTGGTTGCTATAACCACCAACTCCTCTGCATTTAATGCTATTTTGGCTGAAAGTGCACACAATGTGAACAGTAGTATCTCACCAGCTGTTTGATGTATTATTCAAATAACTCCAAAGGTATGGCCAATTCACCTTATCAAATGCTTTGGCCACCTCGATTGTGTGTATAACCAAGAATTGGCCGTTAGGTTCAGCAATATATATTACAGCTATCATTTATTGTGATAGGTCTTCAAGAAATCTATCCTCAATAAATCCCTTTTGATTCATATTGATTATGGAGCTTATTTTATTTTAACATCTTTTAGCTGATAAACATGTAAATGCGTCATTAAATCTTTTTAATCGTGAAATAGTTCTTGCCATGTTTTAGCATTAGTAAAATAGTGGAATAAGATCAGGATGAATTTATTTTACCACGATAAATGTCATTAAATGCTATGGTCTGTTTCAGAGTTAGTTGATCTCTCAACATTCTACATAATTCTGCGGAATGCCCATCTGGACCAGCTACCTTCCAAGTCTTCTGTAGAATTGTAGCCTCAATACTTCCTGCACAGTAAAATCTTTTTCCAATTTTCCTTTTTTTTTTTTTTTTACAGTGTGTTGGTTATACCAAGCCTTTCAAGCAATTCTCTATTTCATCTAGGTCAGGATTCATTGTCTCTTTATATAGACTTTGAAAAATTGGTAAAAAAACACATGTCTAATTTCTCCATCCAAACTTGTAAGAACTGATCTATCTTCATCCCATATGGCTGTCATTTTAGTACGGCCCCTGTCTGTTTTAAACTTGCTAGCTAAGATTTGCAGCTTCTATCCCTATTTAAAATTAGCAGTTATGATGCGAGGGCTTTAATATCTATGGTAATCCTCAATCTCTTCTCTTCTCATCTCATTTTATTGTAATTAATACTGATTGAGGTAATAACTCCTCTTACAAAGGCTTTATATGGACTACATTAAAATAAGAAGACCCAAAAGTGACCTTGAATAACTTCTATGATAATTTTGTTTGCACACTCAATTTTTCAATAGTTACTTTTCCCTGCATCCGGTGCATGTTCCCCCTGCACTCGATGGAGTGGAGGGGGCTGACATGTTCCCCCTGCACTCCATTGAGTGCAGGGAGAACATGTCAGCCTCGAGGTGCAATGGTGAGCAATCACTTGCACTTAGCACAACAATGTACTGCCATTCATACTAACTTTCAAGTTTATTAGAATGTGGGGAAAGCAGAAAAGTCCTCCTTCTTCCCTCCAATTAAATGATGGCAGGCTTTCATTCTTTTCTGCAATGTATGCTTATATCTGGATGGAACTATTGGAGGTCTTGGCATCTGCGGAGCCAGGCATATGGTAAAAGGTGTGGCCTTCGTTTTGGCTTACGTTATGAGAGTGGAGCTGGGGACAAAGACTCAAGTAAGGACTCTGTTTTGAATCTCTTGCCATCTCACACAGACTGCAGCGTTCAATTGAACAAGTCCTATTTGGCACATTGATGATGACCATGAAGCACAGCAAAGAGGATATAGAGAATTCCCAGAGCACATCAAGCATCTTAGATCCATTGACTGGAAGTGATCTACTTTCTGAAAACCGTAATCTCAGATGGAGGCTCACATCTCACAGGAATCTACTTTGAAAGGGTATTTTCACAATATTGGGAGCAAGGATGTGGACTTGCTGTAATCAACTTGCGGTAATCAACTAGGCGAAGAGAAATGTTAGACTAATCTCACTCATTGTGTACCACTCACCTCCAAAATATGAGCAATGTACCTCTATCTAAGGCACTGCAAAACAAGGGGTAAATTGGAGAAGGGGCCTAAAACCAGCAAATGAGAACAGATACCAAAGCTTAAAGCATAATTCCTCTATTGGTGCATCAAATATAGGACTAAACATTCTAAAGGGAACCCCATAAACATCACAGTAATAGATACTCCACCTGCAAGACTATTTTGTTAAGGTTTCTAACACGCTTTTTGCCAATTTATATGAGGTTTAGGGAACAATGGCAGTGATAGGAGAGATGTCAGAAACCGAAGAAATATTGATAGTTCATAAAAGTGAAACAAACATGGGAGTCCTGGACCTGCCAAGAAAATTAGGAGATCGCATGTTCACAATCAAAAAGACTTGGATCGATACTCAGATATCACTCAAGAAAGTCACTGCAGTACCAGGTAATCTATTTGCCATTTAATCTATAAATGAAGAATGGGGCTATTTTGTGCATGCCTACCCTGTGACTCCTCTGTGCCTCCACCGCTGAACTCAACAAGGGAAGTGGATTTGGAGGCCATACACAACATGAATTATTAGATGGATAACTGTAAATGAAAATTATGTTTTCACTCTAATTGATATCACAGATAGTTCGAGCTTTACTCTTGTCTTTTTGATGACATTCAGAACCCCAAGTCGAAGAAGATGAAAAGAATCTTTGCTATTTGTAGTTACCTATCTATAATTCTATATGTTCTCCTGTTCTTCTGTCCTGGAGGTCTTCCCATCCAATGTTCTAATGCTTTCATTTTGCCCAAGGTGTCACTCCTGTCTTTTTTCACTGGCTGGGAGGAAGATGGAGGCTTCGGGCAGAATCAAAGGAAAGATCTTGCCAACTATTCTCATTGGCTAATCTTGTCATGCAACAGCCAATGAGTGAGATCCTTTCCTAACTTGTCAAAGGATCTCACCCACTCTGTGCCGAGTTGGGAAAGGTCGGATTGAGGCTTCACTGATTGACAGTCAGCGCTGGGCACTTCAGAACTTAAACCTAAAGCCTCCAGTGCTGACTTTATCAGTGACGCTCCACCTCATCATCTGGGGAAAGATCCTCTCCTTTCCTAGGCTAATGATGTCACTAGCCTCAAGACTGCGAGATTTTAAGCCTGGCAAACCTTGATTGCATTGCACCTGTGCATTAGAGCATGTCAGGTACCTGGCTCCCTGATTATGACATGACGAGTGCCCATTGGGCTGACCTTCACTCTGTCTGACAGCCACTCATCATGCATTCCTGCATCACCATTAGAAGGCCTACTCTGGCTTTAGGAACTGTTCAGCGGTCCCTAATATTAAAGATAGCTCACTCACATTTAGTCACTGGAATGTTGCTGCCTGTGTCTTACACCGTGAGACATTATCGGAATGGCTGGCCGTGGTGCAGTCATGCATTCCCTTGCTGACAAAAGGCTAGTCCCAACCACGTCTAAAATTCTACCCATCTTCCTCTGTAAGGGCTGGGGTGGGATCACATGGACCCACAGAGGGACATTATGTCTGGGGTATGGAGGAACTTTAAGGCCCGTCTCTTATGGGGTCAGTTTCTTCTTTAGCAACCCATTTTCTATTGCGGAACTGTGGTCACTCATGAAACTCAGGGTGCTATATTGTCTTGAGATGTCACAGGATATTTCAACAGTTCTGATCCATAGAAATCTACCATTAAACACTGCCCAAGAGATGGATGTTGACAAAATACCTTTGAAAGCACCAGGTAGGTGCCCCTGTTTCCTCCAGCATAGACACAAGCTCCAAAGGGGGGAGGAAGCGGTGGCCTGTCAACACTCCACATTGGTGGGAGCTACCTTCCACTGGACATTGGTCTCCAGTAGGAGGGTACTCGTAAGATGTTGTATGCAGGGCTTTAAGTGGAATGAAAAAACTGGGGAGTCTCTCAAAGTGGCGTGGCCAATGTAATTAAGGGGGTGGCTTACAAATCCATAGGCTAAAAATTTCTGCTTTACATTGTGTGCTGCCCGACGTGTATTTTGCCGTTTCCATCATTGCATCCAGCTATATGATACAACAAGTAACATCATACATACAAGTCAGGACTATTGGCTTTGTCAATAGTTGTTAGTTGCCTAATATAAACAAGCAGCAACTATGGCTTGTATATAATATTGAAAAAACTTTCACTTAAAGCCCTGGTGACACCAAGACAATGTTGCTGCTCCTGAGTTTCAAAAAGAGAAGGGAATCCAGAGAGAAAATGACTCTCTTTAAAGGATTTCCCTTCCCCTACAACGCTGACGTCATGCCGTAACTTCTCCACTAGTGAGAAGTGAGCAGTGTGAGCACGCGCACATGGATGTGCCTGCTGTCACTGCAGTCCAGAAAACAACGGACCGCCTGTGCCAGGGCACAAAACAGAGCCCGATAGAGACCCGTTTTGAGGCCCCCTTTAAAAAACTGCCTGTGCTCAGCACTGGTGAGACCCGGCCTACTTATAGCCCTGACTGTACGCATCACATGACATTCTATGACACACCCTGATGCTTGTTGTGGGGCAGTCGGTTTATGGTTTTGAGAACAGGATGCCCCTTTTTGGATCCCTCTTAAGTTAACCCATTCCCTGTGCTAATCAAACTGCGACAAGTTATTCCTAAGAAAGGTTTGCACAAGCTCTTGCTGTATGATTGCAATTGCAGTGCACACCCATTCTGCTGGCTGGCCCAGGTATATCAGTGCTAAGCCCAGCGCTCCTGCCAGTAACTTATGTCATCACCATACCGGTCCTGATAAGCATCTGGGACTCTGTTCCTTCCGCATGCATTTGCAAACTGCATGGTGGAATATTGACTTCGTTCCCACATTTTTCTCACGTTGGAGGATCCCACAATCCTTGTGTCGGCAGCCGGTCGTGCAGCAGGCAGGCGGCCAGCAGTGGTGCTTAGCTGTTTTCACAAAGTTGCCATCTGGCAGTGATAGTGAGGTGGTGTTGTCATCAGTTTCTGGACGCAGGAAAAGAGCGGACGCTCATCTGTTTCCTGTGGATAAGCAAAGAGAAGATTATCTCCGAAATCGTGTTACCTTGGAAAAGCAGCTTTGGAGCGGCTCGAGGCTGCGCCTGCCAGTTTCAACTTCCAGCTCTTGGAATACCTTGTCCATTGGAATTCGATAGTTAGTAAATACTGAAGTAAACATTTTATGAATATATCTTGCATATATTTAACGCCTCAGTGTGTTACCAGATGATGCGCATATTAGTTTGCCTTTGTTATAATAATTAGAGGACTATTTTTCCTTACAGTGCTGTTAATAAGTCTTCCCTTTCAGAGAACATTTGCTTTAGAAAAAAAAAAAACATATATATATATATATATATATATATATATATATATATATATATATATATATATATATATATATATATATATATATTAAAGCAATTGTTATCTGAAAGGGAAGACTTATTAACAGCACTGTAAGGAAAAAATAGTCCTCCAGAAAAAAAAGAAATATATATTTTTTTTCTGAACCTGCCACAGTCCTGTGATGAGCACTACCAGCGTCCTCAGTGATTGAAAAAGAAATTGTAACAACGAATATTACCTGTATAAAAATCGCTGCACTGTTTTACAGGCACAATTCTGAAGTTGAAACGGAAGCCCAGTCAGGGTGTTGTGGATAACTACTTTAATTTATTGTTAGGCTTAAACTTCGTTGTTCTTTTTATACTCATAAATCCTTCAGCTGTTACTATAATCGTTTATCATTTTCCTGTTTCCATTTTTTTTACGAGGTTCTTTGTCTCATATCACCTAAAAGTGCGGGCCTTGTTTACCAAAGGAAGTTCAGCACACTGGATCTTTTGTTGAAAAGGAAGACGTGGTGTGGAACCTCTTGATCCCTCGAACACAATATCCCATTACTAGGGTCAGCTTTGGAGCCTTCGCTTAGCCAATAGCACACGTGAGGTTGAGGAGTATTTATGGGAATAACATTCTCTCCCTGTTTCTTAGTGTCACAAACATTGCGGCCCGAGTTTTAAAAAAGTCATACAACTCTGGGGCCTAACTCACAAAACAGGAGAAAATCAGCAATGTTCACTGTCCAACCTCGCATGGTTTCTGTAGATTTCAACTTTTTAGAATTCACTGAAGATTTCTAAGTGATGCCCCGATACCTACAACAGCCGAACATTTTCTAACTTACTCCAGAAAAACGTGTATGAATTTTTTTTTCTCCCACAAAAATATTCCCAATTATGTTTTGGTATGAGAAAATCAGTTGCACAAGTGCAATGCCCTTGCTTGCTTTATGTTTCTAACTTTTTCCCTGAACAACATGTTTTCCCTTATACTGAAACACTTTCCGGTGCTACTGCCCCATCAATTTCAGTTGTGTTCCATTCCCATTCCTTCAAAAGCAATTTAGTGGTTTCCCTAACAGGAGCCAACACTGATCTTTTCCAGGATGAGATGGGGAGGTTGACCTGTGTGTGAATACAAACAAACGTCCACGTTTGTGATTGGTCCCAAACTTACAGGGCCTTTCTGCCCTATTTCACTTGCCCCTGCCCACACTCTGCCATGCTGGTTGATTTACACACATAAATTCTTTGTAAGTGTAATACCATTTACAAGAGTAAAGTCCACTTTTTGTAACTGTTCTATTTGTTTGTGTCAGTCTGCTTAAATGTATGCCTGGGCAATGAACTCTGCTCCGTTTGCGACGTTTAGAGAATTTTCCGCACTCCGCAGAGCACGCAGAGTTCTGAAAAACTCGGCACTGCAGAGCCGAGTTTTTTCCTCACTCACCAACGTCCTGTTGGCAAGCACGAGCAAGTAAAATACACCTGCTGGTGAGATTTATCAATGCGGGCAGTCAGATTTCTTAAAGCGGGCAAGCGTGGAAGGTCGCAACTGCTTGCATTGAGAAACCTTCCGTTTGCGTTGAGAAAGCTGCCTCTTGGGTAGAAAATCTACTCGATCTGCATGGAAAGAAGCAGCACCCTCTTGCACAGCGCATGGTGCCATTCACACTGATTTCACAGTGCGGGGCAAACGCCCGGCACTATAAATCAATGAGAACGGCATGGAAAATGCAATCCACGCTTGCGGAACTCTGCGTAGCGTGACAGAGTTTTTTGGTCAACTCTGCCCAGGCCTACTTAAATGCACTTACAGCTCTGTGAATCGTAGATACAGTCTGTGAGATGATTCCCTAGGTATCTAGAAGGGAGTTTTGGGGTTGCTGTCAAATTGTTGCTGTAGGGAACCCCTCACTTTGTTCATGCTCGCAGGTACATCAGAAGGTCGAAGTGTGGTGAGCTGTTCCATTTTTGGGTAGGGAGGAGGTGAAAGAGGTATTACAGTGCCCTAGAATGCATATAGAGATGAACATTTACTGATACTCAGTAGCACACACTGCTTCAAAGAAATCTTCTGCTGCTTGCACGCGTGGTCAGTATCCACTTACCACAGCTGAGTGAAAATATTGAGCCCTATTGTACTTCGAGAGCACAGTCAGACAGTCTTGCTACAGACAATGTAGTGCTGGTGAGAGGCCCGATGAACACAGCACTCGTGAGATGGGCGTCTTGTACTCGACCTTCTGACTACAAGAGAGGGGTTTACAAGCAAAGATGAGAAACACACATAGAATGAAGCCAACAATCTCAGTTAAATGAAGAGACACTGAAAGTGAATTAATGTAAGCATGCGTGACATGTCGACTTCAGATGTATTGATCTAACTGACGAGGTACATAATAATTCTCACTCCCTTGATAAACTGCTCTGTTCGTTTTATGTAGATGAACCTTGAAGTGATGTCCTCTATCAAATGAACAACACTCACCGGCATTACATATAAAGCATAACATAAAATACTCTGCAAAGCAGTCAATCATTTCTAAATCCAGTTTAGATATGTATACAAAGTGTGCATGGTACAAGGGACATTATTATTATTTATTTCATATGCTCATGTACTGGTATTAAATTGATTCTGTTATTCGATTTTAATTTCATAATCAATGAACATTTTAAAACAAATATGCATCTAAGCCCGGAGCGGCAGATTGCATAAAGGCAATGGTTCCCTTGTCTCATCGAAACAAAATGCACCCCACATTGAATAGCATGGGAGGACAGCCATTTTATGAGATCAGGAAGCCAGGACTTAGACAAGCTGCGGACCAATGAAAGTGGAAATGCAGCACTTCCTAGTGTGCAGCCAACTGTGGTTAGTTAGGGCCAGATGTATCAAGGGTTGTACCGTTCGCAAACGATCCAATTCACAGAATCGGCCCGTTGGCGAACGGGAAAAAGCCTTTTGGGATGAACCAACCCAAAGGCGTTCACAAAATAGGTAATTGCAATTTTTGTGATTACCCATTTTGCGAATGCGAATGCAGTTAGGGAATCGCAATTTGCGATTCCCTAAATGCAATGCAAGAAGCATTCTCAGAATGCGACTTTGCATTAAGGAATCACAAATAACCGACAACTTAAAGTTGGTGGTAATTTGCATATCCTTAGAAAAATGCACAAAATTGCATTTTTCCAAGTGCCATGTGGGGCACACTTAACTTTTTTGGGAGTGCATCAGGGGGGCCTTATGTCCCCCTGGCACCCTTGCAGTTGAATTCGCAATTTGCGATTACCTATTTGGTAATTGCATATTGCAAATGCCTTCTCATTCATTCCTATGGGCCTCTAGGCCCATAGGAATGAACGGGAAGGCATTCCCTAATAGCGAATCACAATTTGAGATTCGCTAATAGGAAATGTTAAGGATTCGCAAAAGAAATTGCAAATCCTACTTACATTGCATTTTGCCATTCTAAAATAGCAAATTGGTAAAATTCGCTATTTAGGAATCGCAAAAGCAATGCTTGATACATCTGGTCCTTAGTTTATTGCATTGAACTATACCAGCCTACTAACTGGCTCATGGAAGGTCTGCAATAGCCAGATTTATTTCATTTGGCCTCTATAGACAGGGCCACTAGAATTATGCGACAGGGGCGCACCAAATTATGTGGCAGGGTTGACTAAATTATGTGGCAAGAAAAGACAATCTATGCGGCACAATGTGGCACTTTTTTAAAGTATTAATTCATAATTGTGTAATGTTTACACTTGGTAATACTGTCTTTGCAAAGATTTCTCCTCATTAGTGTCAGGTTAACATCTAGATATAGAAAAAAGAAAATGAAAGATGACCACTTAACTCATGTCTCCACTCTTTTAGTAACTTTTGATCCATTAGAGCTAGAAACATTTTGTTTGGTTATTTCTGCAGATTATGCAGCAGATAATGGATTATGTGTAGGGGTGGGCGGAATTTGCGAAATTAACTTTCGCAAATTATCGCGAAAATGTTTAAAATTATGGCAAACAAGCGGAAATATCGCGAAGATGCGGAAGTTTTTTTCCGGCATGTTCGTGAGATTTTCTGCATGGTTGCGGGTCGCCAACTTACCCATGTGGTTGCTTGCGGGCGCGGCCATCTTGTTTTGAGTTGTCTCGCGGTGCATGATCGCGAGAAGAAAGACGTGATCGTGCGACGCATGACGTCACTGCGGGCGCGAACTGTCGCGAGACAGCGCAAATGGCTAAAAACAATACAACGTCTCATGGAGAACGCGACCGGATCAAGAAAACTTGTCGGCGAACGCAGGGATTCAGGTAAGGCGATCGCGCGAGAATGTATTATTTTACAGCGCGAGCAAGAAACAAATTATCGCCAAGCTGCGGAAACCGGAATTTTTTATATTTTCGCGCTCTCCGCGAAAATGTCAAATTATCGCAATTCCCGCGAACGGAACGAAATTTTCGCCCAGGCCTAATTAAGTGGCAAATGTGGCAAATCCACAATTGTGCGAAAAAAGCTGCACCCCAAAATCGTATAATTCCAGTGGCCCTGTCTGTAGCCTACATAGGCACAATGTATTCTAAGGAGGATAATATTAAAATCCAAGAGTTGAAAGCAGTGTCGTAAACAAAGCTACCTCACCGTTCTTATTAATCAGGCTTTAACAGGAATTTACTAGTGCACACTTTAACACCCTTAGAAGAATTTGAAATACATATGGTCACCATAGCAGAGATTTTGAGGCGAATCTCATTTTAGGAGACTATTCTTGGATGAAATGCACTGTCCACATATTACAATCTAAGAGAGGTTTCTGAGAGCTTTTCTTTGAGTTAAGGTCCTTGCTTACCATTCATCCAGTGGGCACTGTAACCTAAGATTCTCAATCCCAATTCCCCACTGTGCCTGTTATTTTGCATGTCCCCCTGAACATTTTTGTATTTCAAATACTTTTTATGTGATGTGGGTAAAGCACTAACCCAGCGCGTTATTGCTCCTGCCGAACTCTCATCCATGACTATGCAAGGGAAGAGTTTACTAAATTATGAGGGCATTAAATTATATTTTCACGGGGTTTACAGAACCACATAGTATGTTTTTTGTTTCTCTCATTTATATGTGTCTTCAATTTGATTGTATTCAAGATTTTTTTGTACATCACTACAATTAGCATCAGTGCACTTTACAAACAACAACTACAACATCATGAGATTATGGTCTCACAAAAAAAGCATAGAACAAGAGAAAAGCACATGAATGTGTGTGCCCTGATAGAGTGTGCACATTTTGGGGCATGAATGGAGTCAGTGGAGGATGAAAGTGAAAACGAAGTGAAGGAATACGTTCAGAGAGAATAGTCGGATCTAATGGCCAGACATGTAATTAAAAATTTATATTAAGCCTTTTCCGATAAAAAAAATAATCTGTGACACTTGTAGGCAAACCCTTATAAGCATAGTCTACTGTACAAATAAAGATACATGTTGTACTACAGGAAAACCGATTGAAATTGATCCTGTCCCACAGCCGTGCCAGTCTGCCTTATTTTTAGAATAATATATATTTTTTTAAATTCCAAATGATTGTTTCAAACTGAACGCTTTTTGTTGTGGTTTGATCACTAACACGTTTGAGGTACACCTGCACATGGCCTGGAATGATCGGTCATCAAACGCAGAAATATTAACTAATTCGATTTCTTGTGCAACCACGCAGAAGCACAAACATCCTATTTACCATCTAAAATATGTATTACTTTAAAGGAAAAACATGAAAACTAGCGTTGCGAATGAACGTGGCATTGATTTTTTTTTGTTCTTTGGTTGGGGGTGTTGAGAATGAGACAGTGTGGCAAGTGAAAGATGCTGACTAAAACCTGTTACATTGAGCTGTGAGATACATGATGTATTTGGAGTCACCACATCCTCTCTCCCTGGGACCTGCTTCTGCCATTACTGCTCCGATTATCACTCAGTACCCTCGGGTGATTTTTAGGAAGGAACAAATAAGAACTTGCAGAGCAGCAGTGATTCACTGCCTCACGGGCTCATCTATCCCATTGTCCTGCAGAGCCATAAACTTTTTTAAAATGCAGCAAGAGATTTGGCCAACGCAGAACCCGTTAACCAACTTAAGCAGTATTAGGATATCTGGTTTTGAAACCATTTGAAAGTTCTGCTTACATGTTAACTTTTTATACTTTTTATAATAACAATCATAGTGCATTTCCTTGAAAGTTTTATTTATGGTGGTTTTTCCACCCTTTTATGGTTTTTTATGAAATCAAATAAAAGTATATTCTCTCTCTCACTCAGTACCCCGCGTCATCAGAAAATGGCACCCCTGCGGGCCCATTCTTCGTGTCATTATCTGTTTATTCACTGCCCTTTCTACTTTCGTCTGCAGGATGATTAACAGATTTTCCCTTTCAATTGCAACCCTCCCATACTGCCGTCTTCACTGACACCAACCTACAACCACAAACATTGCTAAAATGTAGCTGTTGAGGAGGATGGCATAGTTTATATTTTGTGTGTTTTTTTGTTTAATACATACTTGCTTGTTTGGTCCATTCTTTTGTGAAGTGCAAAGAATAAGAAAATAGATCTAACTCCCTCACTAGCATATCTGACTGAATACAGCAGCTCAAAAGCAGAAGAGACAATTAGCTAATTCCTCTAAGCGATATAGGATAGATTGTCACACAACCAGCTGATGAGCATTTGATGTAGGCCAGGCCATACCCGTGGAAATACATGTGGCAATATAAATCAGGATATAGATTTAACATACTGTTATAATAAGAGTACTTTCACAAAGGAATAATTAAAGTGCAGAGGTCAAATGTCATGTTACTATTACAGTACAGTTGACTTGAGAAATCACTGAATACTGTCTTCCCAATTCCTTGGTAAAATCTTTATATGGAGAAAAAAACTGAGCCCATATTCAAAAGACTGATTTAATGAAATATGATCTCAGGTTTGGATAAGTTACATTGTTTCTAATCTGCACACATGAGAGTACAGCATGGCAGAAACTGCATCAGCTGAGAATAACATGGCTTTTAATCTTATTCTTGAGGGGTTGTGGGCATTAACACTCACTCCAGGTTTCTCTTCTCCTGGGTCGTCACATTCTCCAGTCGAACGTGCTAAAGAACAACTAACACTACTCAGTTCCTCTGCTTATATACTGTCTAGATGTGTTTGTTAATAGTATTATTATTGTCATTTATGAGTGAAGAAGGGTTGGAGTTTCAGTTAGGTGGTGGTTGTCCCAACATTTTTTTAAAACTGTATTACATAATACACATAGGCAAGAGATTCACAAACATTGAATATTCATGAGGAACGCGGCTTTTCAATGAGATCGACCCCACCTTTGCCACCTGAACCGTTTTTTAGGCGACCAACGAAATTCCTTTAGTTACAAATTCATGCTTGGAAGCAGGCCTGAATGAAAAGATATTGACTTAGAGATGTCTTGTATGCAGTGCACACATTGGTGTTTGAGCCTTCTTTCCGCTGTCAGCGACCCAGTTTCCTATTTCTTCTGCCTCCTAGCACAGTACCTGTTCTTGTGGTGTGTATTTGCTTAGCAATGTCATCGTATGGTCTCCATTTCACGGTCGTGTTCCCCTCATTTTGATCACCGACTGGTAGGACTTCCGATGTTTATATATTTTTGATACACATATCAAGAGACTGCTTTAGGCTTCAGAAGAGTCTCATTCCAGATGAATGCTCTCTGAAATCTATGAACCGATGCAAAAGTCAAAGCAAATTCTTGGGTATTTTCAAATGTTGTGGCTTGATTTCTACAGGAATTGGTTAGTGGCTAATACGCACACCTGAATTATCTATAGTTTATTTACCAATACAAGATGAGCATACACTGTGTAAAATATATAGAAATATTGCATAAACTGGAAATAAAGGCAGAAATCTCACTTATTCCCTAATTATGAGTTCCCTGTTGACTCTACAAAATCACGAGGCCTGAATTAATTATTCCAGCTGGTATCTTGCCCAGGGAGTTAATAGGCCTTATGAGTTATTTCCCCTAGAATGGGGAATAACACGTGGGACCAGGAATACAGCTCCAATTCTGCATGTTTTTCAACCTTATGGTGGGACATAACAGGTCCAAACCTGTACATATTTGCCCCCAGCTTGAAGCAGGTGATCAGTAGCGGTCCGTGGAGGGAGTTCGGTGGGGCAGTGAGGCGGGGCGGGGGAGGGGCAGGGTGGAGAAATGTAAACACCGGAATATGGATGAACGGAGGTAAGTACACATTTAAATGAATAAAACAAATTCCTTTGCGTGCGCTCCGTTCATCCATATTCCGGTGTTTACATTTCCCCACCCTGCCCCTCCCCCGCCCCGCCTCTCTGCCCCACCGAACTCCCTCCACGGACCGCTACTGCAGGTGATATGTGTTGCGATGGCTTTTTTCTTAGGCCTGGAAGAGGTAGAAGAGTGACAAAAGGACAGAGTTTTGTTTATTTCAGTTGGGTGGAGCTTTTTCTGATCGCCCCAGCTGAAGTATGATGTTTGTCAGGTGCCAGGTGAAGCAGCTGCCCACGATTCTCATACGTTTCCTGATTGGAAGTCTCCCAGACCAGAATAGTAGGGTCTAGAGTTTGAGTAACAAATAATTCTGAGCCTAAAGACACCTGAAAACTTGCAGTTGTATGATAAGTCATCCCTTTTTGGGGACACTACTCAGGGTAATGAGGGCCTAAGACTTAGTGTAGAGGGTAGTAGGGTACTTACCTCGCCAAGAGCAATAAATAATACCCGCCTCCTTGTTTTTAATGCAACCTTTATTATCTGGCACAGGAAGTCTCAGTTGTTGTTACAGTCCATATAGTGAACTCAGTGGCCTTACTATTGTGGGCATCTGTGGCATAAATATTTGCACTGTACCGATCTCCAAACCCTGGACTGGACTGGCCAGTGTTTAAAGACTCATTGAAAATTGTGTTGTTTCCCCTTTTCATGTGTTTCTGAAAATGGACAAGTAACATGCAAATGTATAACAATGAATAAACATTGAAATATAAATTACTTCATTGTGTATTTCAAAAGACAGTCTATTGAGCACCTTTCTTAACGATATTTAAAGCGCAAGCTTAACATATGGATACAGTAGTTCATGCTTTATACAATAAAAGTAAATGAATAAAAGTAAAAATGAATTCATGGTTAAAGTTTGATAATAGATAGCCTTTGATTTATGAAAAGTACCCATAACAATTCATTGTAGACAATATTGCTCACAAACGTGTTCCTTAACAATGATATTCTTGTATTGCTCTTCGATTGTGATGTGACAATGGTTGCATTTCAGAGATGATTCTGTTTCATGCTGCACATCCTTTTTGTTACAGATGGAGTGGACCTTGAAGACGACCCCAGCTGCTCCTGGCCCGCTTCATCCCCTTCCAGTAAAGACCAGACTTCGCCAAGCCACGGGGATGGTTGCGACTTTGGTGAAGAAGAAGGCATTCCGGGACTTCCCTACCCCTGCCAGTTTTGTGATAAATCCTTCAGTCGTCTCAGCTACCTGAAGCACCACGAGCAGAGCCACAGCGACAAGCTCCCGTTCAAATGCACTTTCTGCAGCCGGCTCTTCAAGCACAAGCGCAGCCGGGACCGCCACATAAAGCTTCACACAGGTGACAAGAAGTACCACTGCAGCGAGTGCGACGCAGCTTTTTCTCGAAGTGATCATCTTAAAATCCACCTAAAAACTCATACCTCCAACAAGCCATATAAGTGCGCCATCTGCAGGCGAGGGTTTCTCTCATCCAGCTCGCTGCATGGACACATGCAGGTTCACGAGAGAAACAAGGATGGTTCTCAATCCGGCTCCAGAATGGAGGACTGGAAATTGAAAGACGCTCAGAAGTGCAGCCAGTGTGAAGAAGGCTTTGATTTCCCAGAGGATCTCCAGAAACACATTGCCGACTGCCATCCGGATTGCTCCCCTAATGAAGACAGGGCGGCTCTCCAGTGTGTTTATTGCCATGAACTTTTTGTAGAGGAGGGGCCCCTCTTGAATCATATGGAGCAATCTCACAACGGTGAAAAGAAAAATTCATGCAACATTTGCTCAGAGACTTTTTTTACTGTTGAAGATCTATATAGCCACATGGATAGTCACCAGCAGCCTGAGTCCTGCAATCATAGCAACAGCCCTTCTTTGGTTACCGTTGGCTACACCTCTGTGTCGAGTACTACCCCAGACTCAAACCTCTCTGTGGATAGCTCAACAATGGTGGAGGTTGCGCCCCCAATCACAAAAACCCGCGGCAGGAAGCGTGCTGCCCAGCAGCCAACTGACCTGACTGCTCCGTCAAGTAAGCAAGCAAAGGTCACATACAGTTGCATCTACTGCAGCAAGCAGTTCTTTTCTAGCCTTGCAGTTCTGCAGATACACCTGAAAACTATGCATTTAGATAAGCCTGAACAGGCCCATATCTGCCAGTGTTGCTTAGAAGTTTTACCTTCGCTTTACAATCTGAACGAACACCTTAAGCAAGTGCACGATGCTCAGGATCCAGCTCTGATCGTCTCTGCCCTGCAAGCCATTGTATATCAGTGCAATTTCTGCTCAGAAATATTCAACGACCTCAATACTCTTCAGGAGCACATCAGATGCTCACATGGATTTGCAAACCCCGTTGCAAAAGACAGTAATGCGTTCTTTTGCCCTCATTGTTACATGGGATTCCTTACTGATTCCTCCCTGGAGGAGCACATTAGACAGGTCCATTGTGATCTCAGCAGTTCCCGCTTTGGCTCCCCAGTGCTTGGAACCCCAAAGGACCCAGTGGTGGAGGTGTATTCTTGTTCATATTGCACAAATTCTCCAATATTCAATAGTGTCCTTAAACTGAACAAGCATATCAAGGAGAACCATAAGAACATCCCCTTAGCATTGAATTACCTTCACAACGGTAAGAAATCCCGAGCCCTTAGCCCCTTGTCGCCTGTTACTCTTGAGCAGAACTCTTTAAAGATGATGCAGGCAGTGGGAGGAGCACCGAACCGCTCCACCGGGGAGTATGTCTGCAATCAGTGTGGTGCTAAGTATACCTCCTTAGATGGCTTTCAGACTCATTTAAAAACCCATCTTGATACAGTTTTGCCAAAACTGACATGCCCTCAATGTAACAAAGAGTTCCCGAACCAGGAGTCCTTGTTGAAACACGTCACGATTCACTTTATGATAACCTCGACGTACTACATCTGTGAAAGTTGTGACAAGCAGTTCACTTCAGTGGATGACTTGCAGAAGCATCTGCTGGACATGCACACCTTTGTGTTTTTCCGCTGCACCTTGTGTCAAGAGGTGTTTGATTCTAAAGTCTCCATTCAGCTCCACCTGGCTGTCAAGCACAGCAACGAAAAGAAAGTGTACCGGTGCACTTCCTGCAACTGGGACTTCCGCAATGAAACTGACCTCCAGCTACACGTTAAACACAACCACCTCGAGAACCAGGGGAAGGTGCACAAGTGCATTTTCTGTGGAGAATCCTTTGGCACTGAGGTGGAGCTGCAGTGCCACATTACCACCCACAGCAAAAAATACAACTGCAAATTCTGCAGCAAAGCTTTCCACGCCATCATTTTGCTAGAAAAACATTTGCGTGAAAAGCATTGTGTCTTCGATGCTAAAACTCCAAATTGTGGGACAAATGGAGCAACTGAACAAGTTCAAAAAGAAGAGGTGGAGCTCCAAACACTGCTAACTAACAATCAAGAATCGCACAACAGCCATGATGGTAGTGAGGAAGACATTGACACATCTGAGCCAATGTATGGGTGTGACATTTGTGGAGCGGCATACACGATGGATTCCCTTCTACAAAACCACCAGCTCCGAGATCACAACATCAGGCCTGGAGAAAGTGCCAGTTTTAAGAAAAAGCAAGACCTTATCAAAGGGAACTACAAGTGTAATGTGTGCTCGCGGACATTTTTTTCCGAGAGCGGCCTACGAGAGCATATGCAGACTCATCTGGGGCCAGTGAAACACTACATGTGCCCTATCTGTGGTGAACGTTTCCCCTCACTTCTAACCCTTACTGAACACAAAGTTACGCATAGTAAGAGTCTGGACACAGGAACGTGCCGAATCTGTAAACTGCCCCTACAGAGCGAAGAGGAATTTTTAGATCATTGTCAAATGCATCCAGATTTAAGGAATTCCCTCACAGGGTTCCGCTGTGTGGTGTGCATGCAGACGGTGACCTCCACTTTAGAACTGAAGATCCATGGGACATTCCACATGCAGAAAACCGGAAATGGTTCTGCAGTTCAAGCCACAAACCGCCCACAGCATCCTCAGAAACTCTACAAATGCGCTTCTTGCCTGAAGGAGTTCCGCTCTAAGTTAGATTTAGTTAAGCTTGACATTAACGGTCTGCCCTACGGGCTGTGTGCGGCTTGTGTTAATCTCAGTAAGAGCGCGAGCCCAAGTATCAATGCTGCCCTGAGCGGTAGTAGGCAAGGTTTGGGCCAAAATGATAACTTAACGCCAGTTGAGAACAAAAACAAGACTCCGGGGCTGAAGACTCGATGTTCTAGTTGCAATGTTAAGTTTGAATCTGAAAATGAGCTTGAGAACCACATTCAGTCAGTCCACAGAGAGCTTGTTCCCGATAGTAACAGCGCGCAGCTAAAAACACCCCAAGTATCGCCAATGCCCAGAATAAGTCCTTCTCAATCGGATGAGGTAAGCTTCATTGTCTTATGGTTTATTGTTATTTTCCCTTATTTTTCCCCTGTCTTTCATAGTCTTGAGCAAAGAGACATTTTCTTGGCTTTTATGGTATTTAGCAACAATTTTGTGTTTACAAAAAGTGATTTTAACCAAAAGTCGCAAAATGAGTGAAATTCTAACTCCATGTTTACAGGCTATCGGGTCTCTTTCTCACATGGCAAGTTAGCCAAGAGTAGCAAACTATGTTAGCTACAAGGAACTAGTATGCTTGGTGAGTGCAAAGAAAGGTGAACACAGGTGGCGAGAGGGGATATTATTATGCTCTGTGTAAGAAGAGTTCGAGAAAGGATTAGTTGAGTCAGCAAACATCAAATAGGCTACCACAGCCAATGTCCTATCTGTAATTCTGAAAAAAGCGTTAAACTCAGTCCAGTTTAAACGAGAGCCATTAGTTGGTTGTTTTGTGTTTTTCATGTTACTTACTCTCTTTCTATCCACCTGTGTCGTTGAATATAGCGATAAGAGAAATCTTTCCAATTGTGTAAATGTATGACCTATTTAATCCATTTTAGAGATTTGACTTTTTATCTCAAAACATAGAACAAGAAAGCAGATTACGTTTCTTGTGTACACATTGTTTAAAGAGATTGAATTGTTGGTGCTTGATGGTGCTCTGAAGTGCAATTCCAGAATGAAAACCTGATGTGCCCCAGAAAAGAAGAATGGGTGCAAAGTCCGTAGAAATTATGCGTCATTTTATTAAGGTCTTTCCGTGGGTAGTTCAGATTTACATTTGATGTGGGTGTTGCTGAATACTCAATATACATAATACACTCATATGTATGACAAAAAGCTTTGTAAAGCATGCCCTGTCCGAGGCAGTGTAGGGAGCATGGTTCAGGTGCTCTGAGAGTTGAAGGAGAATTACTTAGATGTGTGCTGAGAAACCTAATATAAAAGTAAATGTAATACAGGGAACTACATGCGAGGTAGTCGGAGGTATATCCTCTTTACACTGACCTAAGGAGACTTTTCCAGGGGCGTGTGTACAGGAGCCCTGCATGTGTTATTTTACTAAATAAAAGGTCAAATACTGGGCATACAGTGGTAAAATTGTTTGAAATAGGAGTGAGCACTTTTACTGTTGAATAACAAAGAGTTTAAGGCCAGGAATTTCTGCTCTTAGTTTAGACCATTGCTTGGGTTAGTTTTTTAGGATGATAATCTACTGAAAGTGTGCTCTGTAAAACTGTCTTTACATTCACAATGTATAATTAATTCCCACTGGCCATCATCCTCCTGCTTTTTGGTCACCTGTGATAAGATGGGGAAAAACCCATGACTCTGGGCCTTTAGGTTTATCCTATTATTAATATGATATTTGTCATTTTCTTGTCTGATGTGTGTACTTTAAGATAATGTAGCAACAGGCCAGGGTCTTTAAACATCTGGACTCAGCTTAGCTGACCAGTTCCTGAGCCATTTAGAGTTGGGCAATGTTGTGGTCCAGCATGTAGAGATTTTTGCTTATTCGTATGTTATTTTCTTTAAATCTGTGTTTAGAATATATTCAAGTCCTGTTTTGTTTTTCACAAAGTGCCAGATGTATGTTTGGGGCTGGACTCTAGAAATGAAGACCTATGTATTTAAAGTGTTAGCTCTTAGATTCGCTTCACACTGACCATCATTTTCCCTCTCATCTCTTAAAGGATACCAAACAGAGCAATTGTTTAATGGGTTAAGATGTAGAATTGCAGATGATAATCCTAAAACTAGAGTCATAACCAATGTAGAATTTTTCAGAGCCAGTTATGCACCCACTGGCACTTTTGTATTGCCTTGAGAGAGCCGGTGAAACAATCAAAACCTTTTCAATTGCTTTAATCGTTGGTCTTCAAATTGCATAACCTGTTTTAATAACCGCTGAGGTATTTTTCTTTATAACATACATAACTGAGTCATTCTGTCCTCAATGCCTCAACAAGACTACCATGGTCAGACACTTCACCAGATTACATATCTCTCTCAGCTCTGGGAAATGTCAGAAGCTCATAGTGATTGAGCCCCCAATCCAATGGCCTAGACTACAACATTCTTACTGGCCAGACTTACTGTTATGTCATTTTTAATATGTTTTTTTCTATCAAAATTGTAATTGTTTGTAATAAACCAAACTATAAAGATTATTGCATGTATGTACTGGCCTGTTTCAAACAATCCTAATCTCCTTCTGGCTTTCAAAAAAGGAGATTCTTCATCAAGTCTCAAGAAGCAGATCTCACTCCTTCTGTCCTTTTCCTCATCTCCGAGCCACCGTACTCTGCATCAATTGTATACTAACCACAGGACCTGCTTCTCAGGATTACAGTTGGTCCCGCCTCAAGGACAATCAGCAGCTCTCCTATTAGATGAGCTATCTAGAATTCTCTCTTCTCTCCGGGTGTTCAATGTCCATTGGACTCATCTAGCCTAAGCTATATACCTCTCTGAAAAAGCTTTGTAAAACCGCTTAAAAATCATTTTCATAAACAAATTGAAAGCTGCCCAGAAATTACATCTCATCAACAGAATAGACAATGCAGGTAACTTGTCTAAAGAACTATTTCAAGTTCTGAATGAGTTTATAAAGCCCTCCCTGCACCTCACCTGTACAGGCCTCACAGCAACTCCTCAATACTCTAGCAGACTAATTTGAATTAAAAATACAACCATATATAAGAATCTCACCCTCTGCCCCACCCCAGCTGATTCTCCCACTGTTACTATCCCCACCTCACATTTCTCCTTTGCTTTGGAATATTCTGCACCCATCAACCCAGAACTTGCTCTGAAAACTATGAGCAGAATCAAATCAGGATCTCCTTCTGATCCTTCAACCCTCACATTATGATGACTCTAGTTAACACCCTGCTCCCAGACATCACAGCACAGTTCAACCTTTTTTTGAACACTGTGACTGTACCTCAGGCCTGGAAAACTGGATAGGTGATGCCAATTCTTACAAAACTTAATGCAGATCCACTAAAACCCACACATTTTAGGCCCATTTCTCTTCTTCCTTTTCTTGGTAAAAAACCTATAGAGTCCAATGAGTCAACAGCTATCAAGCTATCTAGAATGCAACTCCATCCTAGACATCTCCCAGTCTGGATTTAGAGCCTCTCGAAGTAGAGAAACCACTCTAATGGTGGGAATGGACGACATCAGACTTTCCCTTGATCATGGCTATCCAGCCATGCTGGTACTACTTGATCTTTCCTCTGCCTTTGACACCATCCCACACACTGTTATGTTGCAGAGACTATCTGAGTTTGCTGTCCCTGATAAAGCATTGGGATGGTAAAATAGCTTACTAAATGATCTAACACAACTGCTATACTTAGGACCATTTACATCATGTGTCATGTCTATAGAGAAGGGGGTATCACAGGGATCATCGTTGAGCCCCATGCTTTTTCATATATATGTTGCCACTATAGCAAGAGTAGTAAGATCCTGTGGTCTGAAGATCATCTCAAATTCAGATGACACACAGTTGATCATATCAATGGGTTCTAACCCCAAACTTACAAAACCTAAATTCAGAGACTGTATAAGGAAAATTGCTTTTGGGATGTCTTAAAACTGCCTACAGCTGAATAGTAAAAAAACTGAGATCTTGCTGTTTGGCAACGTCCACACATACTGGACAGATGATGGTGGCCACCCAAATTGGGTGCTGCCCTTCAACCTAAAATGGTAGTAAAAAACCTAGGCATCCTGATAGTCAGCAGCCTCATAATGAAAAAAGCAGGGTGGGTCTACACGTGGTTCCTGTTTCAGAATCATGTGAATGCTTAGGTAGGTATTTCAATGGATAACTCTCCATTCTAGAAAAACCCTTACGCAGGCCTTGGTATTTGGCCGCCTGGATAAGGAAAACTCCCAATTGGTTGGAGCTAATGAAACCCTACTATCAAAACTTCAGGTAGTTCAGAATACTGCAGCAAGCCTTGTTTGTAAACTTCTACCCTGCACTCCCTCAGAGCCCACCATCAGATCTCTTCATTGGCTCCTAACATAACAAAACATAACATAGCACAAGCTTTATTCGAGATTATTTCTCATAAAAGCACAGCCTAAAATTAAACATTACAAAATAAAAACATAACATTTACAAATATGAATTCATATAGACATTCTGTGCAGCTCGTACGATATTAGCGTAAAAAATTTACATGTAACAAGTAATTTTACATTATTAGACAATAAAGATAAAAGGAAAACCTAATTAATTAATCCCCCCCAGAAAACGTCGCCTGATAACCCAGGCCCATCCCAAGTATTTAGCTACCCCAATGACTATCGATTCATGAGTTGTTGTACATAAAATTCTGAAAGCCACTGCACTGTCTCGTGTCCCCAGGTTTTTACATACAGGTGTGAGCCATAATCTCCTGGGTAATGAGTAGGCTTTACATACAAATAGAAAGTGACCTACACTCTCTTCTGCGTTTTCACAAACTGGACATAACCTACTAGTCGACCTATGCCAACCTGACGTTAGTTTTTTTAGGGGAATAGTTCCGCATCTTAGCTGGAAGACTAGCTTCCTGTCCATTGGTACCGTAATAGTGTCCCAATAATTTTCTAGGATAGGAAAAATTTTTGTCTCCAAAAAACGACCAGCCATAGAGTCAGACCTAACGTCTTTCAACAGATTACCACCCACCCAATCCCAATAATGTGATTTGAGGGCTTCTTTGCTTGGGAACTCCTCTTCCACTGGGTTATTCCAAAGGTTGGAAAACCCCAAGTTAATTAGCATGGCCCTTAGATTTTTAAGCCATTTTATCTTGTGGAAGATGTCTTCCTTAATTATCCAAAGAAAACCCTCTGCATATTGTCTAATCTCTGGAGTTGTCCAAAGACGTCTCCAGTAGAGAACAGGGCGCAATCGCGCTCTATCGGTAATTGGGCGTCTACCCAACTCCAGGAACAATGGTATTAGGGGGGTGCTCTGTGGAAGTCCTGTAATCCCTCTGAGGAACTTGTTCTCAGATGTCTGTAGGGCCTCAAGATTGTCCCAAGCCCATAACTCCGCACCATATAAAGTGGCACCTAAGACCTTTGCATCGTACACTATAAGTGCGGGTTTAATCGGTTTTGTCTTGGATTTGCGGTGTTCTCCCCTCAAAGCACCTGAGAGTTGTTGATGTTTTATGGCCACTTTTTCCAAATGATGCAACCAGCCAGTGCCCTCTGCTATCTGTACCCCTAGATATGTAAACTCCTTAACAGTGTCTAACTTGCGATTATTTAGGGTTACCTTGGGATAGATTCTACGGCTTGGGGTAAAGGCCATTAGTTTCGTTTTCCCCACGTTTACTTCAAGCCCGTGCTCTGTGCAAAAAATATCAAAAATATTTAATGCACGTTGCAGCCCTACAGGGGTTTTAGACAAGATAAGGGTATCGTCAGCGAACATCAGGATCGGGACCCTGGCGTCCGCTAACGAAAGAGCGTCTACGCTTGCTTCCAACATTCGCTTGACAATCCCATTAATAAATAATGAGAAGAGTAAGGGAGCCATGGAACAGCCTTGTCGGACACCCCTTTCCACGGGGAAGTCCGAAGTAAACTCGCCATTCCCACCCCACTGTACTCTTGCGAAATTGGATTCATGTAGACGCATGATTAGTGTAAGCAAATCAATAGGAATTCCCATTTTTTTCAAAACCAACCATAGCTTAAACCTGGGGACTAAATCAAATGCCGCCCGCAGGTCGACAAACGCGACATACAGGCAGCCTCTTCCCAGTAAAACAGTCTTCCACCGCAGTATGGTAAAGCGGAAGACCTGATCAATAGTGCTGGTAGCTCGCCTAAAACCAGCTTGATATAAGGAAAGGGCGTTGTTGGCGTCAACCCAGTCCATAAGCTGGTTTGCAACCATTCTTCCCACTACTTTTTGCATGGTTGCTATTAGGCTTATGGGCCTATAGTTGGCAGGCAATGAGCGATCTCCCTTCTTATGGATGGGAATAATAATTGCACCTTTCTAAAGGTCGGGGACCACCCCCCCCTTGGCTAGGGCATTTGCTACTAAAAAGATATACCTCACCCATCTCGTCATATCATACTTGAAGATATCCGGGGGTATCCCATCTAGATCTAATCGCGATTTCTACTTCTTTAGGGGAGAACAAATTGTCAATAGCATAGACTGGCGTTATGCCCTCTCCTACCCCGGGGCGCGTGACTTCGGCATATTGTGGTCTGAAGTAGTCAACCCAGGCATCTTCAGCTACATTGTTATCAGGCTTTGCTGGGCCACCTCCTCTACCCCACTTAATAATTTTCCAAAAGGTCCTAGAGTCCTTATTGCTAGAAGCCTCTTTTAACTCGGCCCAGTGGTCTTCGTCCCATTTCCTTTTGGCTTGGAAAATGGCCAATTTATACAATTTCCTTGCCTCTTTTATTGCGACGCGGTCCCTGTTCCTAATAGCTTGTCCCAATTCTAATCGTGTAGATCTACATTGGCGATTGAACCACCTTCCAACATCCTGGGTTTTCCTCCCTTTCTTACTCTTGGTCAAAAAACATGGTTTAAGGAGGGAAAATAACTTGTTGTGGATATCAGTGATATCCCTAACCCCGGGAACTATTGGGTCAACCGCCTCCATTGCGGTAATTGCACTATCAACCTCATGGTTGATATAGGTCATGGTTTCCTCGTTAGCCAATACCCTTGGCCATTTTAGCCTACGTTCGTCATTGCTCATGACTGGAATCTGATCATTCTTTAGGTGTAAGTTTCCCACTCCAACATTCCACCACCTATGGGTCACACAAAGGGGGTTGTGATCACTTTCTACTCTTGGCCTAATGGCCATATCAATAACCCCCTGCCACAACTGGAGACTACATATTATATAATCAATTCTGCTCCTGCTGTTACCGTTATCAAAGGTACAACTACCCTCCTTGTCCCCTGTGGTTCTCCCGTTCAATGCTCTTAGACCATGTTCCATACAAATAGCATTTAGTAATAGGATGTCTTTTGTCCACCTTGGGACGGGCTTTAAACATAAAGATGGTACTCCCCAAAGATTGTCCTCATCCTTCCCTAAGGGATCATTTGTGCAGTCTAAAGGTTCAAAAGTCCTATTAAGATCCCCGGCTATTATTACCCTGCTATCTTGGGACTTGGTCTCTAAGCAGGCAGACAACAGCTCTAAGGTGGAGGAATTGGTTGTATTACTGCCTCTTACATAAACATTATACAAATCCAATGACGGACCCTTATCTGTGGAGATTCTTAGCAGTTGCAAGTCGCTAGTTCCCAGGTCCAATATTTTGATGGTAATATCCAAGTCTTGTTTTATCCATACAGTAAGACCTCCCATGGGCCGACCCCTTCCACCTTTCGATGCTGGTATCGAAAAGTTTAAGTAACCGAAACAAAACAGGGGGTCACAAGCCCAGGTTTCTTGGAAACAACAAACATCAAACCCACAGATATATTCCACCCAAAGTTGGGAGTCTAACTTACTACTCAACCCTGCAACATTCCAGGATAGAAGCGTACCAAAGCTAGACTCCGACCCATCATAATTGTTGGTATAAGAAGATACTCGGGAAATCATTGGGCTTTTGATGTTATTAACGACCTTCCCAGGATCAACAGTGGGGTCAACAATCATATTAGCTGTTATTAAGGGTAGTTTCACAGTACTAGCATTTATATTTTCCTTCCCAGTACCTCCCTCTACAACAAAACTCCCCTGCTCTGTGTAACCAACAGTTAAGATTGTAACAGTAGTACCGACATGATCTTCACAGGCCCCCTTGGACTCGTTATTGTTCCCACCATTACTACTGTTCAACTCTCTAGTAATTTGTCAATATCCCCACCCTGGGTCCTGCCATCCAGCATGAGGATTATAGTTTATACATGTGGTATAATTCTGACCAAATGATGAAGCTGATGTGGAAGTAATTGGCCATAATGCAGTAGAGGGGTTCAGGGGTTCATTAAGCAGGCTAGTCAGTACACAGGTTGGGCGGGGGTAGAAAAAGGTAAGATCTACAATTCTAATACCTCCCTTGTTTTCACCCCATCCCTGCCTAGTTATCCATCCCGCCGCCCTTGGATCTTGAAAGTTGACCACAACACAGTCCCCACCCAGACTTTTCGGTGTATACCCTATCCAGTCTATTCTCCTTACCCCTATGATTAATCCATCAATGTCCCCTGGGAGGGGTCTATTCTCCCTTAACCAGTGCATGATCTTATTTTTGAGCATCTGGAAGGTTTCTCTCTGCCCTATGGGAAGTGGTGGAACATTTATAAGGACTACTACATAGGGGAAGGAATCCGGAGTAAGATTTACTGGGGGTTTTCTGTGTTTTGGCTTTATCAAGGGAGGTGGGATTGATTTGGAAACTATAGAAACAGGACGGGGTGCAGGTTTCAACACCAACTGATTATTAGTTGGTTGGGTTGGTACTAGAACTTTACCCGCTGGAGGACATACATTGGCCCCTTTCTCAGCCGCGAGATTGTTTCGAGCTATCTGCTTGTTGGTTGCTTTTGTGGGTACTGGAGCTTTACCCACTAAGGGGCATACAGTAACCCCTAAACCAGCAACAGAAGATGAATTTTGCGACTGGGATATCATAGACTGAGATGGATTTATAGTATTAGGCTGAAGTTGAACAGGGCCTAAATGTACCAAATCAGTAGATTTGGTAGTTGTATTGACAGTGGTGTTACTTGTCTTAGAGGGTAAAGGGGAGTTGTTTTGAGACCTTCTTACCTTATCTTGAGTGACAAGGTTAATATTGTCATAGGGCTTTGTACTTAAATCCACCCTGGCATTAGCTTTAATCAAAGATTTTGTAGAGTAAAAATTATCTAATGTTGCCTGCTCGAAGTGGTTTAACCTATCAGAAAGCTTGGCAATTCTATCCTCTATCGGGATAAGTAGTAATCTAAGTAATCTTTCTAGCTCAGGGAGCAGATTTGCAAGTGGTAGCAATTTATCGTTAATTGATAAGGCAGACTCAGGGCAAATTTTCTCTTGAGAGTCTAGGCTACCCGAAGGAGCAAGATTTGACTTCTGAACACTTCCTATGCTATAATTTTCTTCAATAACAGCCTCTCTGGTAATCACAGTTTTGTGTAGCTTCCTGTGCTTTTGAGGGGGTTTGGCCACAATTTTACATTTTCTTTGTGGGGCTGTTCTTTTCCTTTTGGACCCAAGCTTAGGTTGAGTCGGGGTAGCCTGGACACCTGGGTCAGGGAACAATTTAGGAGGAATATAACTCCCACTGGAATTGTTCAAATCTGTAACAATTTCCTTATTTATTATTTGTGCCTGTCCTTCAAGTTGTTCGTTGGCAACTGGAAAATTTACAGAAGATAATGGAGTTACCAGAGTGGGATATGTTAAAGTTAAGTACTTGTCCGTAGAATTTTTAAGCAGTTCAATTGATAGTCTGCGCTCTAGGCGCCTCTCGGCCAAGGTTAACTGTTTATCAATTGAAGATGAACGGTTAAAAAAGAATTTATCCAAAGGACCAATTGCCAGTGGAGCAGTCTCAACCGGTGAAGTAGTTAAACGGGCGCTGGCGGTACTTGTTGAGGCAGACATTGCCCTACTTCACACCAATAAGATACAATATATCAGAGTTCACTTACTGAAGAAGGGACCGTAGAATACTTGTCAGGGGGGAGGCCCCCGGCGAGCTCCCGCGCGCTCCTGCGCAGCGGTATTCACACGTTGATTTATGACTCTTACGGTGTCCATCCGATCGTTAGGGGCGGGGCAGGGAGGGAGAGCAGCCCAGATGGAACGGGCGGGGGTTACAGGGACTCCTGGGAAATATAGTCCCAGCCCCCTTGCTCGCAGCCCTCAGCCCCTGTCTTACCCCAGCAGCAGCTAACAGCCCACAAAGGAGAACACCCCTCTGTGAAGCGGGACCCGCGCCACGGGTTCGGCGAAGCGTTGGTCGAAATGCAAAGAATCCACGGGCAATCCAAAGAGCAAAAGCAGCGAAGGCAAATTTGTCAAGGTGTCCCTATTGTATTTCTGACTTCTAATGACACATACAGTTAAGCACAATAGAAATCACAATGTAGTGCATAAGCAAGGTCTACAGCGAATACATACATGGTCCGTGGCCCAGCCTTGTCTCCTCTGGCCTCTGAGGGCCACAGAGGGCCCGCCCTTTGCCCGGGCTTAGCCCGGCGCCGCCCGCGCGCGTCCCGCGACGCGGGGGAAGACCTCTCAGCTTTAAACGCCTCCTGGCGCGAAAAGGGTTTCCCCGATGACGGCTTCCTGCCGCAAGGGTTCGTGGGTGTTGTAGTTCCTCCCTCCCTCACAGCGGCCGCGCTGTTGGAAGAAGACGCGGCAGCGGGGAGAGACCTTCGGCGGGACCAGAGTTATCGGTAAAAACACCAGCCAGGTAGGAATCCTTAGGTTATTATCAGCAAAAACATAACACAGGGAGGGGGTCATGGCTCATGTACTCTGGAAGCTGCGGAGGGCTGCGTAGATGTGTACATGCAAGGTAGTAGGATGTAGGTTCTCTGTACACTGACCTAAGAAGAACTTTGAGAAAAAGAGGCCTGTGTACAGGATACCTGATTTTGTTATTTCTTTAAATAAAAGGTCTGATACCAGGAATACAGCAGTAGAATGGTTTGAAATAGGAGTGAGCGCCTGCACGAATGAACAACAAACAACTTGATCCTCATCTTTTTCTGTCTTCAAAAGAGGAGTTCTTCATAAAACCTCAAGTTTGGGCCCCTCACCCATTCTTTCCTTTGTCCCTGTCTCTAGGCCTCCTTACTCTGCATCAACTGTATATTCTTCAGGATGTGCTTCACAGGATTACAGCTGGTCCTGCGACAAGCACAATCAGCAGTTATCCCATTAGAGGAGCTCTCTCAATTCTCTCTGTTCACCACTCCAGTTACTCAATTTCCCTTGGACCCCTCTAGCCTTAGCTCCATACCTCTCTGAACATGCAATTTATAGCTTCTTAGATGCATTTTAAGCTGCATTTCATCAGTGTGTGGGTGCCTGATCAACGTGCCTATCGATTGACCCTTCCCTCCCTCCATTCAGCTGTCTTTCCGTACCACACCATTTTGAATTTCTGTTCACTTCACCCTCCGCCTCTATAACCAGGTGTAAGGCTTTCTCTGTGATTTGAGGCTAGGTTCCTGCTTGAGAGGGTGTGTCTCTTTTTACGTAATCACCTCCATTTTCTTTTGATGCCCGGCATTGATGGCTTTTGAATTCTGCTCTCTGGGGAAATGGAGTCCAGGCCCCAGTGTATGTCCTCTAACCCATAGACCATGGAAATATTGTATAATCCCCAACTGGCATGTTTAAATTTACAGTAAGGCCATAATATATGGTGTAGGAAATTCACCAACGGCATGGAAAGTTAAATGCCACCTGTGGACTGCAGCAGTTAGTATGCCATCCACTAAAGTGACAAAGAAAACAAAGCTTAAGGACTACCTGGAGAGTCTGAGTACTGCAGCTTGTAAACCTACAGACAATCCTGTTTAAATAACCATTTGCGACATGAAAGAACCATATATCTTTAAATATTAAATAAGTCACCCCTAAATAAGCCTTGTAAGCCATAAGGTAGGGTGACTGGTATTTAAAAGGGGTACATGCAAGAATTTAATGTTGGCATGTATCTACAGTGACAAGACCCCTAAAGCTATTTTCAGAATAAATCGTAACTCTGCTGTCTCAGGTTTAGAACAAACTACCTGCATAATTCGAACACTATTTTAAAGTTAATTAAACTTTTGAATCTGATTGATTTCAAATATTTGAAAAGGGTGACTCTTGAACAGTTAGACTTTGTCAGAACCTCTACTCGGCTAATTAGCATTAGCCTGCTAGCAGATGGTCCAACTAGTGCTTCCCTTTCATGAAGTATGAAGACTGTGCCTGGAGCCAGGACCGGCTGTAGCACTAGTGGTGCCCTGTGCAACAATGTTTGTGGACGCCCCCCAATGACCTCCTGTGCCACGGATTTCCTCACTATCACCCTTTAACAGTGCCCCTCAAGTCTCCATAACAGCTCTCTCTCAGAATAATTTAGTTTTATAGCGCCACTCATACCATGTAAGGTGTCAGAGCACTTTACATCACACACATATTGCACAAAGACAATTATACATGCCTAAAGCTGTGTATAGGAAATGTTACATAAGACAGAGGACTACAAGGTGTATGAGTCACATGTCGTCCACACTGGTAGGCAATATAGTTTAAGAGTTCTTAGACTGGAAAAGCACAAATTCAGAATTTAAATTGTAACACCATTGTTAGGGGTTTTCTTTAATAATAAAAATTGATTTCTACCCAAATGAATACTTTTTGCAAGATTAGAATAATGAAAGACTGGGCAAAAAAACATATAGCTGTAATCTATACCTTGCAGTTTGCATGCAGTTCTTTGATGATAGTTAATAGGTCACTGTTCTATATTGACTTCTAAACTTCAAGTAAAAAAAGGATCACTGTTACAAAAGCAGTAACCCACTGACCTATTTACATTATATGCACTTTGCGATCTGCGTGGTACATGTTCTTACCAGCAGGCATATTAACCCTCTGCACTACAATGAGTCATAACGTCCACTAGACAAAACTCAGGTCGCTCTCTCTCTAGGAAGGACATTAATCACCAGAGTCATCTTGACATTTTTATTGATGCCTACAAATTGCCGGAGGCATGAAACCCGGCACGAGGTGTTTTTAAAATGATAATATATTTTCAAACATGGCGCCCCCACCCCAAGTCAGCACCCGGTGCGGTGGCACTGGTCGCACCGCCCTAGAGCTGGCCCTGCCTGGAGCAGAAACAATGGCTTAGGCCTTTTAAGGCTATTTGAAACATATCAGCACAGGAAGGGCAGCTGGGGAGGGTTCTGGAACTTCATTAGCTTGAAAGGGAACAGGGTAAGGCCTGCACATTCGTTGGTAAGTGTAAAAAGAGACCTAGGAAAGAGAACCCTTTTATTCCATGTTGTTTTTATGGCCAGTTTGGCACCAGCTCAGTGGGCAGCGGAGTTAGTCTCAGAACCAGCTTGGTGTAGCTGCTCAATCACTAACACACCCATGGCTGGCACACAAGCCACCTTGAAGGGCAAAAAGGCTTTGCCGTACTGAATTTTATTTAGCAGTGCACTGTTGGATCATTTACAGTAAGGCACACAGGATGTGCTGAAAAAGTGGGAAAGGATGCTCCTCTGAAGTTTTTACTCATTAGTTAGGGAGCACACAGGAATCAACCCAACCCACTGCTACTAATTCCTACCCAAGTGGCCCTTCACCCAAAGTTCTTCAGAGCTCTTTCTGGACTTACCAGAAGATAACTGGGCATGCTGTTTGAGACCTGTGTGGATACCTGAAGGGCTGAAGCTGCTCTCACTTGTACCCAGGACTAAGCGGTAAACTCCAGGAGTCATTTGGTTAATTTCCTGTGTTGCTGCAAGCACACAACATGTGTCAGGATGCCTTTTTTGTGAAGTGGCCTGCTGACCAGTAGCAACTGGACGTGAATTGGATGCTGTTGATGCCCTCTGCTGGAGTGTGTCCTGGCCTCTAAGTGCAGTCTTTGAGGTCCTGGAAGCCTTAGAAGTGACCAAGAGGGGCTGTGCCAGAAACTCTGAAAAGTTGGGACTTAGAAAATGTTACGACTTCCAAGACCTCTGAATCACCAGCAGAACCTCACAGCAGAAATGTTCAATTTTGAAGGGATTCTTTCGATACAGTTTCAGGCTTGCCCTGCTAAAGAATATTGAGCTCCATCAAAAAGACTACAGCCAAAGGTAGAAATCTTGACTAGGCGAAGGCAGAAAACATGAGGACTTTGGTGGATTTCTCTTAGATATTCCCCCCAAAAACTATTGTTTAAGCAGACCTCATCCAGTGGCAATTTGATTTTGATAGGACTTTGGCAGATACAACGTACAACCTTACCTTGCAGAAGGATTTTTGCTTTCATTTCAGAGTCAGAAGGTAGTCAAATTTGACCGGGATGAACTTGCTTTTTTTATATGTCCGAAACGAGTTCCCTCACCCCTGGCCTGAAATCATGCTAGGTCGTAAAAAACCACAAACAGTGACTACTGATTGGCACTTTAATTTTGCCCATTGGTTTTTGTCTTAGATCTTTAAAAAATCATATCTCCGGCTGCCCTTATTAGATTTGGTTAATTCTTGTATCATTTCACTCATTACATTTTTCTCAATTGGATTTTTATTACTTTTTTGTGGGATTTTTATTGTGTTGAGTTTTGTCTTACTAACTATTTACTTACTGCTAAATACTTTACACGTTTTCCTAAGTTAGCCTGTCTGCTCTTTACCATAGCTACCAGAGGGTCGAGGCCATGTTTAAATGACTAAAACTGTGTTTTACCTTAACAGGTTTGCAGCCTTATTCCTTCTAGTGGACTCCCATCCACTCCAACAAATAATCAACTTTCTTAAAATGCTGTACAACCACATATACCTTACCCACAACTATCCTCTGGATCCTGCTTTCCACAGGCCCTCTCACTTTGGCCCATGCCACTCAGCTCATGTCCTTGCCTTCTGTCCATGTTTTACCAAGTTAACAGTATCAGAGGACTGGTCATCTAGACATCTACCTCTCTAGTCTTTTTGGAAGGGGCCCTCCACACAGAATAGGAAAGAGAACCTACTAAAGATTTCAGAGAGGACAGTAAAACAAAAATAGGACCATCTTTCCCCAGCTTAGTCACACCTCGACTTAAGGCCTGGTTGGAATTAGTATGTGGTTCTTCAAAAATCTGGCTAATGGATACTGCAAGCAGGTTTATACAGACAGAAGCAGTGAGAGCAATAAAAGGACATAATTTCGAAGATAGAGCAATGAAAGACAAACTAAACTTCCCATATTGATCACACTCCAAATTGCTGACCATTCTATATTGGTTTATAACCCCTATACACTAGGTGTACTTCTGGGGCTAGATGCTCCACCCAAGCTCTGTAATCTCCCTCAGTAAAGTTGCAAACACACCATAAAGACAAAAAGACAGAAGTGTTTATAATAAGATTGGAAAGTATGCATTGAAGTCCAGCAATCACCCAACTCCAGTAAACCACTTCATGACAAGAAACATTCAAGTATGGAATAAAGAGGCGGATCTGAGGAACGGGCGGACAATAATGGCAGCAGTAAATGAGTAAGAGAGCCAATAAGGAGCTTAACAGAGGTGTTTGTAGATGGAATGTTCATGTCTGAACAACATCCAGTCCTCACTACCACACCCCAATACTATACCAGTTCCCCGCTCACCATCTTAATGCTCTGCACCTCATAGCCTTCTAAAGCTAAGTATGTTTACCCTCTGGTAGCAAGATACACCCGCTCAGAAATACCACAGCTAGCACCATGAATTTTTCTTGTTGTAACAAGCCTAATTAATTTAAGACCCACTTGCAAAAACACATGGTGCATCACACAAGGGCTAGTAGGAGGAGGTGGCCCTATCTTCCTCACAATATTGGATGAGTCTGGCATCACAACATCTAGCTTAATATTTCAAATACCCAATGTCCAAGCCTCCTAGAATCTGGCCACACACCCAATAAAACTCCTAGGTAAAATATTTTGGTGCCTGCAGATCAGAAGCACAAAACTGCCCTCATCTTCAAAACAGGAACCTGTTCCATATATATCACCTACCAGGCATCCAAGGTGGTCAAGCTCTGATTATTGTTTCCAAAATGTCCTCTACTGTTGCTTATCATTAATATTTAACATAATGCAAAGAGATATTGCACAGCAATCAAACTACTGGCCTTCAACAGTGAATTTTCTTCATTCATGTCCCTACTAACCTATTAAGGTCATGACAGTCTGTTATTCCCAAATACAAAATTAACCATCTGCCAAAAAAGTTATGCGACAAACCCAACAGACCTTTTGTCCCCTTTGGATTCTCCAGTAGCAGCATCATATGTCCCAATGAGAACTGGAACAGGTCCCTGAAAGTATCCTCACCCTGTCATCACATGAGTCTAGCCTTCCCTTCTGCCCACACCTTTCCTTTACTCAGTACAACTCTCAGAGCAACATCCATGTAATTCAACAAAATATACAGTGTCTGTGATAACCACTGTCTCCATCTGCTATCAAATGGGCCATTATTTTGGACTCTGCTTCAGATGCAGAAACAGGAGTTGCAGTATGGTGCAGGGCTTCAACAACCCCAACAACATCATTGTTAATTGTGTTTGTCTACCACACCAAACTCCAATTTAAAGGCCCCTTTCAGCGTCCTGGGCCAGAATATACTAACATGCTTGATCTGGGCTTCCCTCCTTTCAGATCTCAACATTAGGCAAAAATGTCCTATAAATTCCAATGGCAAATATATAATTATAGACTTAGGACCCATTATGCATTTTTTATTGGTGCAAGATTGCCACTTTTGACTGGGGATATAGTTGCTGAAGCCAGATGAAATCTCAGGATGAAATCCTAGGCAGAATGAGGAATTACTAGCACAATTGAGCATGGTATTCCCAATGGCCGTAGTAGTTCTTCATTTTTAAGAACAATGTCAGGGTTCCACTTGTAATTCCCAGTAACTTCAACCCCAGCAGTTACTAGAACTCTGAAGCATCAGTAACTCTGGAGGAGGCAGATCAAATTACCAGGAAAAATACACAGCACTCACAATGAGGTCCTTAGGCTGCCTTGGGTTCATTCTCATTTTTCAGCAGCAAACACATGAAGCATATCACTAACTTGATTTAATATTCTCACTAAATACCAACTTAAGCTTCACAGCCTAGTGGCTAATCTCCTGTCCAAATATCATATAATTCACTTAGCCATGTTGAGCAAATTGGAGCATTAATTTGCCTCGCATTAGTCATCTCATCAACGCGTATCTCTGCCTAGAGGCAGCACTCTGACGTTGCTTTATGTGGAAGTCATCCACTCCCCAGCAATCCTATAGTTTGATCTGAAGGTATTTACAATGTACCAGCCATCCCTGACATCAATGCCATGGAACTGCGGTGACCCAGGACACTGTCTTGAAATTTCAGTTGCAAATGGGTTTTACGAACAAACCTTTTACCTCAGTTCCATAAATTGTCCTATTGTAACCATAATCAGATGAACTATCTTTGGAGGCAGGCTCGAGATTTAGAGATTGACCACCAGCAACAACTTGGTCAATTCTGTCTACCACCTTTATTTATCCTGTTAAACACAGGAAAAATTAGGCTTTCCTATGATTATCTTTATGTTGAACTGTTTTTTTCTGTTTTTCGTGGCTGAAGATTCGACTTGTGCAGTGGAAAAGGAGTCCCTTAAAGGGATTTTGATGAATAAGTTAATTAGATCCTCTGCCAAGCACGAGCGGCCCCTGTACCATCTTAGTTAACTTTGCAGACTATCGCATAAAGGAGAAGATTCTGGCCAAAGCCATACAACAAAGGCAGTTCCCGGTTAATGAAACCTCCAACTTCAGAATTTTCCCTGATATGTCTGCATCAGCGGCCCGTAGACGCAAAGAGTTTGTCAAGCTGCTTTTTTAGTTTAAAGCCCAAGGCGCTCAGGCATCAATTGCCCAACAGTCGAAACTGCATGTGCTTGTTAAGGGGAAATTCCATATGTTTGCTAACTTAGAAGATGCACAGGATCTTATCAAGGAAATATCGGGTCCACAATGAATCGATGGACTTATGAATGCTTCTTCTACTTATGACGCTTTGATGTTTTTTTTCTTGCTGCCTATTTTTTTTTCTTTTGTAGAACTTAGAAGAAGCATAGGATCTTCTTAAGGAAATCTTGGGCTCAGAATGAACCAATGAACGTATTAATGTTTCTCTTTCTTCTTAACCAGGCTGTCTATAGCATCCCTTTGACAGGGGAGGGGTGGGTCACTCTGGGATCCATGGCACCCTCAAAAGTAGCGGGGGGAGCGAGAGGTGGTTAGTGTGGTGGTACACCTCTCCCAAGGTGTGGGTTGAGAGGGGTGGGGGAGGGGGGTCAAAAGAGAATGGCAGTCAAAAGAGCAGGAGCAGGGTCATTAGAGCAAAAGCCTTTAAGAAAATGGGAATGTTTAAATGTTTCTATTTTGGTGTTTTTTTGTTGATTCTTACTCAATTGGATTTAGGGTAAAAACGACTAGTATGTGCCGCACTATCTCCATCAATGTTAATAGGATACTAAACAAATCAAAATATGGAGCTTTAATAAGGTGGCTTTTTTCAGGAAACCCATTTAAAAACGAATCTCCCTAAGTTATCTTCCCAGGTTTTTCTTGCACGCTTTCTTTGCTTTGGCCGGGCTAGCCAAAAGAGGAGTTGCTATGTATTTTTGCCGTAGTCTTCCTTGGGAATTTGGTCAAATTCGGAGAGATCTCCTGGGGCGGTGGCTATGGGTCAAGGCCAAATTAAATGGGATGATCTTAAACTTTATAAACTACTACGGCCTGACAGTCGATGATACTACAGCCCTACTAAAGATCAGTGAGCTACTTAGGGGGTCCCCGGGAAAAATAATTTTGGGTGGAGAATTCAACTTTATTCAAGATCTGAACAAAGACACCTTGAATAAAAATAAAAAAGAACTGAAACCTCAAAGAAAGAAAGTGCTGGAGACCTTAAAGCAGGAACATCTACTGGTTGACCAATGGCGTAAATCTAACACTACTGCTGCTAAATTTACTTGCCATTCTAATCAATTCCACACGGCCTCCCGGATCGACATCTTCCTTATAACATGATCTCTTAAGGTTTTAGACACCACTATATGGGTCAACCCATTTTCAGATCATTCCCTTATTACAATAGAGTTGGAAATTGAAGAGGGAGCCAAGACTCAATCCAGGTGGCAGATGGATCGTCTACTCCTGCAAGACCCTAACTGGGTGGCTCAAACTAAAAAGTGGATATTGGAGTTGTTTAGTATAAATGAAGATACAGCAGAATTTTTTACAGTCTGGGGTGGGTTTAAGGCAGCCATTCAGGGACAGATGACCGCGCGCTCAGCCGCTCACTCAAGAAAAAGACGGGATAAGATTAACCGACTCCAACAGGCTGTAACCAACGCTATGAGCCTAAGAGATACTCTGCCCCAGGGGAGTCCAGATGCTGCCTCTCAGCTAGAAAGGGCAAAGTTTGCTTTAAAACAAAAAAATTTAATTGAAGAAATTAATAGCTCCAAAACCTTCCAACAACAAGTTTATGAGGAGAGTTAAATGGTGGGAAAAATGCTTGCAGGGCAAACAAAAACTAAACAGGAGAAAGCCTTAATATCAGAAATTATTGATCCAAAGACCCAAAATATCATTAAAGATAAAGATGAAATTGCTCAAGTGTTTATGGAACATTATTCACAGCTCTATTCTACAAAATACGAGGTAGGGTTAGACCTTATTCACAAATATTTTGATGAAGTATACCTTCCTGTCCTACCCAGCCCGTTAGCTGATCAACTTGAGCGTGATATTTTGGCCGCAGAAATCTTAGATACGGTGAAATCAATTGCAGGGGCAAAGGCCTGTGGAGCAGATGGGCTCCCAATTGAATTGTATAAAATCTTTTCCAAAGAACTGACTCCCTTTTTGGCGAAATTATTTAATGTAGCTAGATTGGGAGGTACTGTTCCTCCTAGCTTTAAGAAGTCTATCATCATTAGTTTTGTCAAAAAAGGGAAGAACCATAAGGATGTTAACTCTTATAGGCCGATTAGCCTCCTTAACGCCGATTTTAATGAAAATATGGGCTCAACGCTTTACCCCGATTGCCCAGGCTTTAATTCATCCCGATCAGTCCGGGTTTGTGGCAGGGAGGTCAATGTCCTCTAATACTGGGTTTTTAATCCAGGCCCTTGATTGTGCTACAAATAACAAAACTCCCACTTAAGTTACAATGGTCGACGCCGAAAAGGTGTTCGACCTAGTAAACTGGGATGCACTTTTTTTTGGCATGCAAAAATTTGGCATTCCTGCCCAGATAATCAATATGCTGAACAACATCTATCAAGGTGCACAAGCCCTATGGTAGTAAATGCCAATACCATAGGGGCAATAAATATAAATCGGGGCACCAGACAAGGCTGTACAATGTCCCCCATTTTGTTCACCTTTCTTATCGAGCCTCTAACCATAAGAATTCGTGAAAACCCTGAAATTAAACCCCTAATAGAAGGAATGGCGAAAATAAAATTATTCGCAGACGATATAATTTTATATCTGCGACTCGACAAATCAAATCTCTATCAGGCTCTACACGAATCCAGTCAATTTGAATTGATTGGCGGGTATAAAATAAACCAAAACAAAACAGAGGTTTTAACACTGAATGTGGATTGTAATTTTTTACCCTTAAACTTAAAATCCCAAGCCCAAAAGGCAGAACCTATTAGATACTTGGGTATTTATGTCTCCATTCAATTTGAACAATTATTTAGTTAAAATTATTTAGCGATGCGTAGTAAAATTAAAATGTTGCTCGATAGGTGGATTCTTTTACCGTTAACTTTGATTGGCCGCGTAGCACTCATTAAAATGTCTATTCTTCCCTATTGGTTCTTCTTTTTATAAATGTACCGCTTAAGATTAATTCCCATTACTTTAAAGAGATTGAGTCAATGATCAGGGATTTTGTATGGAATAGGAAAGCTTCCAGGGTTAAGCTGCCTATATTACAGTCGGGAACCTCTCTAGGGGGTTTAGCGCTACCAAATATTCACACTTATTATATGGCAGCGATCTTGGATCTATCAGTGCGCTTATTGGAACCTAATGGTCTGTTAGATATTTTTTTTATGACAGAATGATACAGGAGTCTGGATCGCAAGTTCCTACATTTTTAAAAACAGCTAAATTACTAAAAAAGACCCGATACAAGACTGTCCGGGACTTCTCCGATAGACTACAGTCCTCTTTTAAACACACTGGGTTTTCAGGCTTTTATTATTTGAAAGTAGAGGACTGTAAAATCTTTGGGCTTCAAATCCATTCCAGCAGGCTCAAAAGATGGAAAGACTGTGGTCTAGGAGAATTGGTCTTAGACAGATTTGATAATCGATTAAAACCGGGGTTTTGGGAATATCTCCAGATTGTAAACTCTATAAATAAATATAATCTGTTGTCATGTGGGATACCATCAGTTCAGGCTAATGCCCTATATAAAGCCAAATTGAAGGGGGTCGGAAACTGGGAAACTTTCCTGAGAAAGGGTGAAGAGTCGCCCCCTAGTTGAAGAAGTTCTTCTCGGGGCAGGAGTGGGAGGAGATTGCTCAGATAGGGAGTAAGGCCCTTAGAGCTGCCAATTTTAAAAGGATGCGATACAAAAGTGGGGTGGTGATGGACGGAGTATCAGAACCAATCAAACACTACACCCAGTCAACAGATCCGGTTTTGATCCATCACCGTTCTTTAGCCCACTCTGCCTCCCCAGTTCAGACATGGCCATATGCAAATCAGTCTGACCCTGTGCCTCATGGGAACAGTCCAGCCCGAACTGCCAAGCCATGCCTTCCCTGTACCGGAAACAAGCTTCCTAGGACCGGTTTCTGGCATTTCAGCCGTCTTCAGCCAGGCTTGCTTGAATCCAGTGGCAAAGTGAGCAAGGGACTCACGTCTGAGCATACCCTGCCAACTTATGGCGAACAAAGCGGTACAAAAGGGGGTGGTGATGGACGGAGCATCAGAACACTCACACCCAGTCAACAGATCCGGTTTTGATCCATCACCGTTCTTTAGCCCACTCTGCCACCCCAGTTCAGACATGGCCATATGCAAATCATTCTGACCCTGTGCCTCATGGGAACAGTCCAGCCCGAACTGCCAAGCCATGATCTGTTGACTGGGTGTGAGTGTTTGATTGGTTCTGATGCTCCGTCCATCACCACCCCCTTTTGTACCCGCTTTGTTCACCATAAGTTGGCAGGGTATGCTCACTTTGCCACTGGATTCAAGCAAGCCTGGCTGAAGACGGCTGAAATGCCAGAAACCGGTCCTAGGAAGCTTGTTTCCGGTCCAGGGAAGGCATGGCTTGGCAGTTCGGGCCGGACTGCACCCATGAGGCACAGGGTCAGACTGATTTGCATATGGCCATGTCTGAACTGGGGTGGCAGAGTGGGCTAAAGAACGGTGATGGATCAAACCCAGATCTGTTGACTGGGTGTGAGTGTTTGATTGGTTCTGATTCTCCGTCCATCACCACCCCCTTTTGTACCGCTTTGTTCGCCATAAGTTGGCAGGGTATGCTCAGACGTGAGTCCCTTGCTCACTTTGCCACTGGATTCAAGCAAGCCTGGCTGAAGACGGCTGAAATGACAGAAACCGGTCCTAGGAAGCTTGTTTCCGGTCCAGGGAAGGCATGGCTTGGCAGTTCGGGGCTGGACTGTTCCCATGAGGCACAGGGTCAGACTGATTTGCATATGGCCATGTCTGAACTGGGGTGGCATAGTGGGCTAAAGAACGGTGATGGATCAAACCCAGATCTGTTGGCTGGGTGTTAATGTTTGATTGGTTCTGATGCTCTGTCCATCACCACCCCCTTTTGTACCAATTTTAAAAGGATGGCCTTTTTATCTTGGTCGTTGTCCTATTTCACCCCAAAAGCTCTTAATAAACGCTTTCCGGGAGTGGAAAATAAATGCTTTCGTTGCCAGATTCAAGACGGGGGTGACTGGCTCCATATATTTTTTACATGTCCGAAACACAAACTATTTTGGCATAGGATCTTTTCATCAATAAGCCAGGCCATTAATAAGACGCTTGACCCCGAAGCCGAGGTGGCTCTCTTTGGCATATCCAAAAAAAGGTCTGACTTGACCAAAGCCGAAGAAACATACACGGCGATCTGTTCCCTAGTAGCTCTTTCCCTAATCCTCCAAAATTGTAGGTCCGAGGATGTACCATCTTACTCAAAATGGGTGAACAAAATGCTAAGGACAAGGAGGTTTAAAGAGGCTTACGCCAAAAGAGTTGGGGCAACGAAAAAGTTTACTAATGTATGGAAATTCTCCGATAGTGAGCAGTCCATGACCGTTATTTAGCACTTTAGCACCTGGCACTTTATTGTTGTATACTTTAGGATAGTCATGATTGCACTTTAATGCTGCAGGGTTCTTTGCCTAGGTAGAATGTTTACTCAATTAAGGTATACGGTCTATATTGGGGGTAAAGGCAAACAACAACAATGCTGTTTAACCCTGCATTATTTTAGCATTTAGCACTGTTAGCACTTTTGAAACTAGGACGGTAGGAATGTTAGCACTCGTCACCGTTTTTATTATATATTAAAGCTAAGATACGATGGTATTGTAATGTAGCAGGGTTTTGCGAATGGATAGAATGTTTATTTATTTAATTAATTCACCCTTTATTGGGGGGGCAAAGTCCAACAACAACAATAATACTACTGGTCAACCCTGCTATATTTTAACATCTAGCACTGTTTGCACTTAAGAAACCATGGCACTAGGAACATTGTTTCTCTTCTCCTGTTTCCTGTTTATGTTTTTGATCTAAGGATTTTACCAGACTTCGCTTGTTGTTTTTTAAACTGTTTTTTTTTTCTATTCCTGATCATTGATTATTGTATATTGTATAAACTGCCCTTCTGCTCTGCTCAATAAAAAATTTAAAAATAAAATAAAAAGTTAATTAGATCAAAAAAGCAAATGCAAAGTGAGTGAGATGCAGATCTGGGCATCACATGCATGTACATTATTCTAAAGCCGCGTTTTACAGGCAGAATCCTATTGTTTGCATTGCCTGTGCTTTAGGGTGCTCTTTAATTGTATGCATGTATCCTACCTTTTGCAATCCTGAAATAAAAATTAAGTAACATTAAAAGAATGTATGTAAGAATCGAACAGTCTACGTGCATTATGAGTAGCTTGGATTTCAGTGTTGAGTTTTGAAATAGAGGCATTTTCTTTACATCGCTGTTTCCGAGATGTACACACAAGTGATTTCTGAGAATAATTTTCAGGCATTACAGGCATTGTTTGTCTGCCACCTGGGGATAGCACAGTAAGCAGTGATGTATTTCCTTTAGAGTGACTGCAATTGTAAAGGAAATAATTAGCATGCACAGACGTTTTCAAGAGAAATAATCTCAGCAGAGAAATGCCAGTGCCCCTCGCAGTTATTTCTGATTCTGTATTGTGCAAAGACAATACTTTTGAAATATGGAGTTTCTTTGTTGTTCGGTGCCTTTTTCACGTCTAATGCCGACTCAACTTTTTCCCTCTTGGGTCATTGTAATTATATGGGTTGTTTGTACAGAGTGAATGTAGCCATGAGCCAAAGGAGTGCTGCACTGGTTTTTGGTGGGGATAGAAACATTTACAGGGATGCAGGTGAGGTTGCATTCACGTGCGACCAGCGCTGAGCATGTTGGTTGTGTTACTTACTATTGCTGTTTTCTTTTCAGTCTCCTGCACAGTGTTTGTGTGTCTCATAGACTGCCATAATCTATTTATTTTGCCCTGCGCTCTACCCACACTATTAAATAACAGGCTAACAAGTCCACCGCTCAAATTAACTTGATGTTTTTCTATCATAATTCCCCACTAAACCTATTTGGATTCCGGAGTAGCGTGCTACCCACCAAACAGCAATTCAGCACCTCATCAGGGGTAGCAAGCACTATATAAATGCAAACCTTTCCCTCTTCTATCCCTCCACTATCCTTCTCAATCCAAATAACAGACTATCATATCCACCGCTCAAATAAATTTCACATTTCACTATACTAATGCACAACTAACCCTTTTGGGTTCCGGAGTAGCGTGCTACTCGCCAAAAAAATGCTTCAACGCCTCATCAGGGGTAGTAAACGCTATATAAAGGCAATCACAATACAATACAATATCATCTCTGGGTAATAAAATTTCCTTTTTTTTTGTTTTTTGATACCTGTGATATATTTTTCTAGACAATACCAATAGCTGCTCTGACTTTCTCTTGTTTTCTTCTTTTGAACAATCCCATCTCGCAATGGAGCCACACAGTCCTATTTTCTAATTTCTATCTCATTTCTACTCTCCTATGCTATGATATATCAGCTTTCTCTGTACTAGGTGGGTTTCTATGCCATTGTTCGTTGTCTTCCTCTCACCCCATCTGGCACGCTTCCCTTTGCTCTTCACCCCCTTTTCTTCATTCTAGACGTTCTCTTAAGCTAAGAATCAGGTTTAAATTCACATGCTAGCCATATTCCTGCCAACTCATGATAGATTAAAAAATGTACTCCACTTTTATGGTCAATTTAGCGATTAACTGCGGAAAGACTCCAGTGAGACATCAAGAAACAGCTCTCCTTACCTGAAGCTTTGCACCATCTTTAGATTTTTTTCTCCCATTCCTCCAGTCACATCTTAATAAAGTGAACAAGATTTACAAAAATAATGAAAAAATAATTGAAATTTGTTTCTCTGCTCATCATACCCTGCCAACTCTCTTATTTTTAAAGTTTGTGTGTCCTGATATTGACTTTTCTTTATAGAATCCCATTACCACTCTAGTTTTATCCAGTTGTTTTGTTGAAAAACCAGCTATGTTATTGATGCACTTTTTAAAGCAACCGTGTCTATTCACCGTATCTATCGTGCATTGCTAACTTTACCTGTGACTGCAAACGCCCCAGACAGTGGTATGCTTTTTAGCACACTCATTTAAAGATGATACATTGGGGCTTGGAATTTTATGGGTGTGATAAACAGCACCTATCACAAGCTGAACCCTCATAAATGAGGCACTGATCATGGGTTTTAGTGCTTTTCACACCAGAATCACCATGCTCCAGTATTTGACCTCCCAAAAATGGTGAAAAATCCCAAATTGCGTTCTTTATTGTAATCAGTAATTACCTGGGGTGATAAACACTGCACCTCTTGTGATTGCCACCGCATCACAAGTAAATGGACGCACAAGGATCGTTAATTAATGAGGCAATCATACTCTTAAAATGAGTGCTCTCAGGTTAAGCCTGAAATTGCTGGCTGTGACTGCTGTGATCAGCTTGTTTTAAACATCTTGTGAAATTTAGAGGGATTCTTCTTCACCAATACATAAGTAGACAGATTTGCTTGTGAACCTACATACTCTGGACTTTAGGTGTAGATTTGGCAAAGGGAGAGGCTTTAACTTCTTGTTATTAAGTTAGCTAAAAGCCCCCAAAAGATATTATAGTCTGAACCTGAAACATTTATGACAGAGCCAACAATCTTGAAGTGTTGAATCATGCTAAATTTCACACCTTTGAGTCAGTTGCGGCTCCTAGTGGGAGTGATGCGGGGCGGTGGGGCGGGGTGGGGGAGGGGCAGGGTGGGGAGTAGTAAACTCCGGCATACGGCCGGCCACAGTTAAGTACATAAATAAATAAATAAAACGAATGACATTGCGCACGCTGCAACGCCATTTGCGTTGCAGCACGCAAAATGTAATTAATTTTATTTATTTATTTATTTACGTACTTAACTCCGGTCGGCATATGCCGGAGTTTACTACCCCCAACCCTGCCCCTCCCCCGCCCCACAGCACTCCCACTAGGAGCCACGACTACTTTTACTTCTCCCTCGGATTTTGAATCCCTGAACACATTTTATTCCTTATTCAGTGGTCCATGATTATTTTTTACACTCCATAACATTAAAGCAGTCCTAGTATTTGTTCACTTAATTCATTTCTTTTGAGGTTGCTCACTATTAAGTTTTCCAACTTCAGCAGTCTCAGTCTTATTACCTGTGTGCCTATGTTCGCATTTTTCTAGACACAAACATGGGTACTCCTCGATTCAAGAAATTGGTTCCAAGACAATGTGCCTAGTAATTGCTCTCCAGGAGTCTTCCTTCTGCTTCAATATGAAAATGTGATGACTTATTTTGTCCACAATAAATATTATAATGGTACCATTTGTTTATTTAATTTCATATGTAATTTACTTAATAAGTCTTGTACATATGGAACCTCTACAGGCCCACTTGCAGACACATAGCTACACCTTGCCCAGGTATATATTATGCTTCAATGCAAGTCTTAAAAATAGGAATGGTATTTTCTTCTTTTCTTTTCTTTAAGAAAAGCAAACATTAAAGTTACAAATGTGTGATATAGGAATGGATTGGACCCCTACAAATGTAGTTAATAGTTAAGTTGAGTCAATGCTGTTTCTGTTGAAAGATATTAGTATGACATTCTTGAAAATGGCCATGTTCCTCAAGTTGAGGAACTCAGAGGTTGGAAGATTCAAATGGGACGAAGGGCTGAGGAATCAATTTGCAATGTCAGTAGCAGCATATCATAACATAATTACATATTTTTCCATTTTACTCAAATGTAGCATTTCCCAGATTATCACGGTTTAAAAAAGTGATCTGATTTCCTATTTAGCTTGTCTGAGATTCCTCCTGTTTATTCATAGATTTTTCAATTAAAAATATGTTGTACATAGTTCTTACCATTGTCATAGGTCCCCTGTATCCATTCCATTCAAATGGCACTCAACTTTATGTGAGAACTTTGGGCACTCTGTGCTGTTCAAGGTTTGTTTTTTAATCATTGGAGAAGATGCATCTTTGGAATATTATCTAGCTTAATCAAACTGATTATATTAATTGTATCTGTGACCTATACCCAGTATTTAACAGTTAGGACGCCATGACAAATTAAGTTCATTGGCCAGTCTGTTTGAATTCTAAGAAGGAGCTATTCATAACATAGCCATACCAGTTGTAGCATCCCATAGAACTATTGCATATGTAATACACTAAATGGTCTTTGCTCACATTTACCTAGTATCTAGTCTGATCATCCAATTGTATTTACTTCCTTATGTCTAACTACCATCTTGCTTGTTTCTAAAGCATTGTAATATGATCTATCCAATAATAAATTATGAATGTGTAGGGGAACTGGGCGATTTCTTATATTTTTAACAATAAAGAACAATTGCATTGGTTTTGCATAATTTGAACAAGCTGACTTTAGACATTTTTTAAGGTGAAATCTGTCTTAAATAATGTCAAGAAAAGCAGGAAAATGATGGAAGCAGGTTTTATTAGCTTAATTTGTCCCTAATTTCAACCTGATTATCCAATTTTCGGACTATAAATTATGAGTCGCAAACTTGTCTTCATATGACCTCTGCTTCATACACTGTTATACTTAATTATAATTTCCTGCGACAACTTAAATAAACTGACATTTTTATAATGTTAAAGCATAAAAAACACATAGGCTGTAGAAAATCTCAGACAAATCTAAGAGTATTCCCCAACAATTAAACCCATCTGTCTGTAAGATTTTCTCATTTAACCTGTTTGGTTTATTACTCACTAATGCATCCTTTTCATGAATCTCAGTTTCGTTGGCCAGTAGATTTATAGACTGGGGAATAATCATTTATCTGTTATAATTTAGTAATAACCTCCCAGTTTTCTATTTTTACTGATTTATACAGATACAAACATACAGAAAACAAAGTGTTTCTTGCCTCTATATATTAGAAAAATATGGAAAATTGAGTTTCTTTTGATTGACTCCCCATGTGGTTATTCATGAATTCCAGGCCAACAGCAACAGCTGAGCTGACTAATAACCTAGGGTGTTGACAAACAGGATAAGATTTCCCTAAATAATTACATATTTCTACGTATATTTGTAGTGTAATGCTAATATTTTCATGCGGTTGTATTATTTTGTTATATTTGGCTGTTTAATGTACTAAAACCCAACACGCATCAAAGAATGCCTGCACATTAATTGGTTAAATAAATGTGGAAATATACACTTCACAACTTTATTTATTCACAAAAAGCAAAATAAATACAGATAAATACTGATAGGATGGCAAGAAAATAAATATGGATAAATACAGATGGAAATGTTAAAAAAATCAAAATACCCTAAAACCGGGAGCCCTACTTAATAATTTCGGAGAAAGACAGTTTGTGAACGTATAGGCAGTATTTTTTTTAGACCTTACAATTAAGTGTGTTAGCTTATTCTGTATTCCTAATTGGTGTGAGTTTTAGTTAGGAATAACTCATTGTTCCCTAACATTACAAGATTTTTCAGAGATGTTTCTGAATCCATCATGTACAGTTTCCGCTGTCATTCTACTCAAATGTTCATTGTAGACATAGCTGAATTCTCAATCTGCTTTATGGACAGGCCTTTTTTTCTACATGTGTTTATGCAGTTTTCTGTTTCTTGTTGTGGTTCATTTATCCTATGAACAGCATTTTGGTAGAAGTCCATGGTTACTATGTGCCTGTTTCAATTTAATTTGTTAATGCAACAAATGTAGAACGCATTTTATGAATATTTTCCAGTGTAAACCAAAGACTAGGTTATCCTATAGGTAGAATTGCCACTATCAACCAATAGTTCATCTTCAGTAGCTGTGAGTACTTTTGTATTCAGCGATTTAGCTCTACTGAACACATCATTTGAGATTGCTAATGCTTCTTCAGCAATATTTGTTGGGTTTCAAGGAAGACCACACATTCTGTCTAAGAGTTGATAAGTAGCCTCTTCTTGCTTAACATTCACAATGAACATTTTATCAAAGGATCTTATTACAAAGGGATACATTTTACTTCTAAATCTCCTGTTTAATGTAGCATTACTATTTTAAAACGTAGATGAAATTAATAACTCCTGAACTGTATTTAATATCATTTATGTTTATAATGGTAGATGATTGAGAGTTCCATAGTCATCATATTAACTGAAAGTTTCTTTATGGGAATGAAACCAGTTCCTGCTTCTGCTTTTTATCTTTTTCATTAGGGACTTTACAAATCTGTATAGGTTATCGGTGCCAAGAATGACGAACCAGCATTAGTGCACAAAAACAAATGTATGAAAGGGGTTTAAAGGTGTATTTCTGGAAAAATATAAACGCTATTTCAATGTAGTATACATTTTTAATTTCCGTGTACTTGTGCTCTCCTTGTAAATTGACAGCTTTGATGAAATGCACCCTTCTTACTGACAGCTTTATTTTTCCATGTGTTCCATTGACATTAAAACAATTACAAATATGTAGACTGTCACACATTTTAGGGCTTGTCTGAAAATATTGTGAGGCCAGGGCAAAAGCTTAATGTGGGATCTGGATTGGCACTACTTTCTTTTTTGCCAGAGACCATAAGCTCCGGTTTTTAAGTATAAAAATACAAATGTAAGACAGGAAAAGAAAAAGCATGACATCTGTCACTATCTAGTGATATGGCCACGTAAGCTCCCTTTTCATTAATGAAGATGACAGGTTTGCTTTCTATTTAAAATCTATAAATATATTTTGCTTAAGGAGTGCACAACCCTGAAAAGAATATTGCCTGAGATGCTATGCACCATACGAACCCACTTTAAGATTGCCCTGTACATTATTCCCATGCATTGTAGACATTAACAACATTTTCTTACTTTATAAAAGCCCCGGGTGTTTGCCAGGCAATTCTATGATTTTTATAGATTTCTATGTGCTCACTTGTTTCTTTTTAGCCTACTCCTACCGATTGTTCCCTGAAATAGAACCCCCCCCATACGAATGGTTAGGGAAAATGACTATTTGCATATCTTCTCTTTTTCTTACCTGAAAAACACTTATCCTCATTAAGACATGCCTCTTCTATTGCCCCTCAAAAAGGTTGCATTAGGAATAATCTCCCACAATTACCATACCACTCACACCTACTTTATGTGGGTGTTACTTCAAAGGTTCAGTTGGAGACTGGTTGTCAGTTCACTTCATTTTCATTTGCTCTTTCCAGTAACACTCCTATTGGAAAACTCCTCCCCCAGATCCCTTGGCCGCATTTACAACTGAGGATAAATCCATAAATAATGGAGTTTTAAACATTCATATATGGTATCGAATTAAGCCACATCAGATCGTGATTCAAGATAAATGATTACTAACCAGATGTTCCACTTTTTTGCACACATAATGTATACTTTTATATGAAAACATTTTGGTAGTCGATCTGTTCATTTCAAAGGGTTGTACATCAATAAAATATTGCTAGTTTGTTAAAAGAAAACACTGTATATGTAGGGTATAGCAAAACCAAAGGAAATGATGGACGGAGTGTTGAACATTGCAAGCACTCACCCCCAGTCAACTGATCTGGGTTTAATCCACCACTGTTCTTTAGCCCATTCTGCCACCCCAGTTCAGACATGGCCATATGCAAATCAGTCTGACCCTGTGCCTCATGGGAACAGTCCAGCCCGAACTGCCAAGCCATGTCTTCCCTGGACCGGAAACAAGCTTCCTAGGACCGGTTTCTGGCATCTCAGCCATCTTCAGCCAGGCTTGCTTAAATCCAGTGGCAAAGTGAGCAAGGGACTCACGTCTGAGCATACCCTGCCAACTTATGGCGAACAAAGCAAAACCAAAGGAAATGATGGACTGAGTGTTGAACATTGCAAACACTCACCCCCAGTCAACTGATCTGGGTTTAATCCACCACCGTTCTTTAGCCCACTCTGCCACCCCAGTTCAGACATGGCCATATGCAAATCAGTCTGACCCTGTGCCTCATGGGAACAGTCCAGCCCAAACTGCCAAGCCATGTCTTCCCTGGACCGGAAACAAGCTTCCTAGGACTTGTTTCTGGCATTTCAGCCGTCTTCAGCCAGGCTTGCTTGAATCCAGTGGCAAAGTGAGCAAGGGACTCACGTCTGAGCATACCCTGCCAACCTATAGCGAACAAAGCAAAACCAAAGGAAATGATGGACGGAGTGTTGAACATTGCAAGCACTCACCCCCAGTCAACTGATCTGGGTTTAATCCACCACCGTTCTTTAGCCCACTCTGCCACCCCAGTTCAGACATGGCCATATGCAAATCAGTCTGACCCTATGCCTCATGGGAACAGTCCAGCCCGAACTGAAAAGCCATGTCTTCCCTGGACCGGAAACAAGCTTCCTAGGACCGGTTTCTGGCATTTCAAGCCTGGCTGAAGACGGCTGATATGCTTTTTCCCTAAGCATATCTGTGTTCATTTTGCTTCTCCTATACAATTGCTGACTTTTGCATATCATCATTAGAATCACACAGCAGGGCATACAACAATCATATAATTTTGGGTTCACACAAATATTCTGCTAAGTCTTCTAGGATGTATTAATGCAGACCACTAGCGGACGGCACAAGTAAGTGCGGTGAAGCGGGGCAGGGCGCGGCAGGGGGGAAGCTGACTGACGACAGATAGGTGGTATTTATTCTGATTCTATTGTCAGTCTTGGTCAGGTCTGGCTCCCGCTGCATATCTGAATTGGGAACTGTAACCCATAGGCACCAGGGCTCAGGTGGCATGCCGTTCATTTGGTTATACCTTTCTATTATGTGGATGGTGGGCTGAATTGTGTTTTCAATACTGGTTTTTCAGTGATGCATTTAGTTTTCACTAGAATTTGGCATGCATTTGCAGCATTCTCAAAAAGGCTCATGTTTAAGTGGGAAGAAGATTGTGGAGTTCCAGAATTACTACTCTTTTAAATGGAAGCAGAAATGGCAGATACATTGATTGAGGACTTAGTGCCACTTAGAAAGACTATGATTTGGAATACCACTTTGTAGATAAATATGTGTATTTTTCTAACATGCAACTTGAATTTTACAGCAAAAAGAGATTACACATTGCTTGTAATTGGATTGTTTCATAAGTTGTCTAATGCCATAGCAGAGCAATCCAGTACTGCACACAAATATTGTGTAGTAAGGTCAAACTCTGCTGTGCAGAGGGTGACCACCTACCTCCAGGTGATTAAGGACACTGTTTTTAGTCCTGCATTTTTGTGCGATAACTTAATGCATTCAGAATGTTTCGTTTTTACTTCCACTGAACCCATATATACTAACAAACCTGAAATAAGTGATTAACACATGAAAATTTCAGGACCTCAACCTGTTTCCATAATTACTTGGAGTGGGACAGTCCCCTTATCTGCGCACAACCAGTGTCCATCAGCCTGTCTTGTGTTCTGAACATAGATTGGGCATTCCACCTATCACTGGGCAGTTTCACTGCTGCTGGCACTAAAACTGTACACCCCTGGCCCTTTGCTCTCTGAGTTTGTAGGGACCGCAGCAGTTGCGATATTAAAAAGTGGTGCAAGGCTTTCAGTCGTGTCCAACAGGGACTTTAGGCCCACATACTGATCAGCTGTTTCCACTGCTTCTAATGCTGACACTATTGACCTCTGACATCTAGCCATAAGTAGTTAAGCCTAATTTCACCCAAGTACAGGTCTGTTGAAAGACCTAAAATCCAATTTTGAACTCTATTAGCACAGCTATACAAGGAAAGAAGTAGATAATCCACCCTCCTACTAGCCTCTGAGCAGTCAAGACAGCTGCTCTAGTCATGCTAGGCTTAAGTGAGGCTTTTGACACCGTATCACGAGGCCTTCCTTTAGAACGGCTGTGGAAACTGGGTATAGGAGGAAGAGCCTTTGATGGTTCTCTGACTTTTTGCAAAATCACTCATTCCAGGTGTTTCAGAAGCCACACACCTCAGAAATCATCCCCTTACAGCAGGAAGTGCCACAGGGGTCGGCTTTGAGCCCAACCCTGTTCAACCTGTATCTCCGTCCCTTGGCGGATGTGATTGAATGCCGTGGGATGAGGATCATGTCCTATGCTGACAATACTCAGCTGTTCATTACACTGGTGCAAGATGTCGGTAGTGCCGCAGCGAATTTCATGGATGAGACAAAATGCAGGCAAGACAGAGGTTCTGGTGATTGGAAAACAGCCCTCGATATGGTCCTCCACTTGGTGGCGATGTGAATTGGACCCCACTCCGATCCCTAAACTTAAAGTTAAAAATCTGGGCTTCACATTTGTTATTTTTATTTTATTTTTTATTTTGAGAGTTTTATATAGCGCTGGCTAGACCCGGAGGTATCAGAGCGCTTTACATAAGGGTCCACAGAAATTACAAAATTACATCAGTTACTTGTTACACCAGTTACTAGAAAAACATTTCAAGAGAGTAGAAGACAAAATAAATGGAGCTTAGAAGGGCATGGGGGTATAGATAAATATATGCGACACATTAAAGAGCGAGAAGGGGAGACAAATAGAGCGGATAGGGGGAGAGGGGTAGTGAGAAGGGAGAGGAAGATGGGGTAGACGGTATGAGAGGCGAAGGGAAAGTCTGCCCAATGACCGACTGGGTAGGTGACGGCTGAGGAGGGAATCCACAGTCAGTCTCCCCTATAGCTCTCAAGGTAGCTCCATCGGGCATCGGTCAGATAGCTAGGTCTCTAGGTTACATCAGTTACAGGTTACATTGGTTGCTCGAAACATTTAAATAGCATATAAGACGAGAATTAATGGCGCGAGGAAGGGTAAGGGTAAAAGGGAAACTAGGAGGGAGATGCGACGGGGGACGAAGGAAAAGGTTTGCCCAATGTCCGGCTGGGTAGGTGACGGCTGAGGGGGAAGTCCACAACTCATCTTCTCTGTAGCTATCAAGGTAGCGCCACCGGGCATCGGTCAAAGTGCTAGGTCTCCGCTGTCGATGGCAAGATCACAGATTCAAGGTCCAGAAAGGTGAGCCGGAAAGGGATGGAGGGTGGGGGAAATGCGTGAGGTCTGGTTGATGACCACTCCACGTGCTGTCGTATTTGTACCCTCTGTGTGGCATGGCCATCGTCCATCACTACTCCTCTCTCCTGCAAACCTGAAGTTGATGTTTTCCCTTGGAGAACGGGCTCGTTGGTTTGCTGGGCTTGAATGAATTCAATCCTTTAAACCCCCTTGGGATCGCTGGTGGATGATTTCCGCTCCCCCTCCCACCGCCTCTGAAGAGCGACCGCTGTTTAACTCGGGGGACGTTGCAGGTCGTGCTTGAGTGTCTCACCCTCTTCAGCCTCAACCACACCATAAATGAGCAGTGCGGCGAAATCACCATAAATGAGCAGTGAGGGCCGAGGGGTGGGGGCGTTGGATTGCAGATTGGAACAGAACAGTGGCATCACGGAGCATTACGTGGTTGGAGTTGTCAGAGTTGTCGGTTATTATTGTTCAAAGCGGGTGCCATGTTGGAGTCAGGCTACCTGCTCCGGTGAGGTTTCTTTCTGTGGGACACGCAGGGGTAGAGGTGCCATGTTTTGTTGGCTGATGTCACCACCTCCTTACCACTTTTCATCTGGGACAGTGATGCTGATAGATTTTACCTTACCACGGAGAACCAAATTTAAACGGGATCGCCCGCCCTGAGTGCCCGAGCACAGACTCTGCATCACGGATTTGGGTGTTCAGAGTGCGGTAGGAGCGGGAGCAGAGCTGCAAGGGTCCAGGAGTCCAGGATGTTGGCTTTTCGTCGCGGCAGCATAAGGTCGATTTGCCACACGGTCCGGAGTAGTTTCCCGGGGGCCCGCTCCCGATGTCACGGCCCCCGCTCAGCTACCACCAAGCGCGAGTCCACTCAATACCAAGCGCCATCTTGAGGTGCGATCGCTTGGAGAGAATAAAGCCGAAATACAGCAATGCAGGAGCCAGGTGGAACGGCGACCACAGCGGCAGATGCTCCCAATCTTCCGATGTCGGGAGTTAGCCCTTTCTGCTGGTTTTGTGGGGATTGAAGCACTGCGCTAGGTTGTTGAGCGCGAGGCTTCCACTGAGCAAAAGCTCTGAGCAGCCATGATGGAACTGGCTCCACCCACCAATCAATTTGTTGCGTCTCTATCCTTTGATAATCAGGTTGCTTCCATGGTTAGTACCTGTTTCGGAGCGTTAAAGATGTTGTGAAAGATTCTGCGGCTCCTACCAGAATCAGCTAAGAAGACGGTAATACAGGCTCTGCTAATATCCCTTCTAGATTACTACAATGTACTCTAATTGAGGGTCTCCAAAGGCAGGCTGGGGATGCTTCAAAGGGTACAAAATGCAGTGACCGGGCTGCTGCTAAAAATTCCAAAACAGTCCTCCATAAGCCTGGGATTTGCCGAACTACATTGGCTCCCCATCAGGCACAGAGCCTTTTTTAAAGCGCTCTGTTTTGCGTAAACAGATACCTAATCAGAGGGGCCCAAGATATCTGTAACCTCTGATTCAAGTCTATACTCCTACCAGACACCTCAGGTGCAGTGGGGCGGCGCTGATTGTGGCCCCTAGAGTGAACAAAATGCGCTTGGGGGGGGTAGTTCCTTCAGACTCCTTGCAGCCAAACTCTGGAACTCTATGTCATTGGACTTGAGAGTGGAGCCATCAGAAGTGTGGTTCCAGAAGAATCCTAAGACCTGGTTAATCAGGCAAAGAACTTAGGATTGTTTGGTCCCTATAGATGAACTTGACAGGACAATAGATGTTAGTGCTGCAACTCCAGCGCGGGGACACTCCTTGGGAGTAACCAGGCGCTTTATAAACTTCCTAACATAATATAACATAACATAAAGCTACTGTTAATTGTCACCACTGTTAATACAACCTCAAAGCATCTGTAACCTCCGGATGTGTTATTAAAAAAATAATCTAACATTGTTTATATAAAAGGGAGACTTGAAATGACAACAAGCAGCTAGGAAGACCTGACAGAAATGCGAAATCATCCGTGGGATCACAATTGTCAGAGTCAGTTAGTCTACATCTGGGGATTATACAATGGAGGCCAAATGATTAAAGACAAGAGGTTTTGCTGATTGGTAGAATTGTATCATCATTAATTATAACTCTTAATAAGTACCAAGTGTAAGGGGTATAAAGTCACACACATAGGAGCTGTGCCCATTCATATCCTTAAATTCAATCTAAGAAGGCTAATTTGATCACTTTTCTCTTGGATGTAGTAATGGTTAAGTCTAGCTTTGTATTCATAAATATCAGTCCATAGATAAAGCCCTTCCATTAGTTCATCAGCATTTTGGATCTGCCTGGCTTATGTTGCGAAGTGCCAGAGGGCTGCCATGGCTGTTGTTAAATTGCACAAACCCTATCAACATTCCATTTGACTGACTTTCAAACAGGGGTGTCTCACCTTGGCTTCCCTCAAAAAATTATAGCATCAGGAGTGTCATTGTCATGAATGACCTGCCTTCTAAGTTACAAATGACTGCATTGATTAAAACATGTATTCAACTGTGTGCCTTCTGTATGGTTTCCACCATGTACTGCATGTGGCTCCTCTCATTGCATGTATGTTTTGTGCCTTCATATCTTTCACTGCTTGTGGCTGTATCTTGATTTTCAAACTAAGTTTCTAAAGTTCCATGAAGGAATAAAGCAATCCTGTTGCACTCTGCATATGGCCTTCTTTAGCTGTCGGCCTCACTGTGTCCCACAACTATTAGTACTCTGAAGAGGCAAAAAGGCACAGTGATACACTGAATGAATGTAAGAATGAATAAAAGTGGACCCATGAAGCACACTTGCAACATCAAGATGTATCACCTAAAAATAAACATTATAACTAATAAGATACTGATACAACAAATCGACTCACAGAAGACCGAATTCTGAAAAACTTTGCTGGAAAATCTCCTCACTGAATGTAACTGTGCTGGGAGAACAAATACAAAAAACTCTGTACAAATAAAGAACAAAGCACAGACATGCCACACAGCTGGGTATCAATGTTCTCTCAAGAGTAGGTTCTAATAGATAACAACAGGTGCAAACCTCTTAAACAGTATATTATATAGAGCACCTTACAGACATCAAATCAAGCACTTCAAAGGTACACCGATTATGTGGATCCGAATGCCCACAATAACAATCACTCCACCCCAAACTTTCGTCCAAAATTCGATGTCTAAGATACATTAATAATAACCAGTAAATATAGTCCACATATGCCAACAGAGGAACAGCAAGTCACTATAGTAGCGCCCAGTAATTTCAGTTAATTCACACACACATACAAACCTGCAGGGAAATGCAGAAGTCAAATAATACAGCTAGCATATAAGCATCTTGGCTACACTTCTGACCACATCCAACAGACTTATGACACATCAAATAATCAATAGCAATACATAAAATATATTCTCACTGTCTGTTACCTACTACACTATATGAACACCAGACTCTGTGTGTACATATGCTAGCAGAAGACTAGAGCTGGGAAGTTTGCAGAGATTAGTAATGCTTTAATCAATATATTTGCAAAGAGTTATATCTCCTCTAGTATGTAATGGGTTACAAACTGGCACTAGCGATTTAGATGAGAGAACCAAAGGTTAATATATTACAAGATAAATAGAGAAATTGGACTTCGTTTTTTGTCACATTGACTGTTGGTAAGAATTGATATTGTGGGCAATTTTTTAGGATATTCATCGTATTAGTCCAAATCAAGGGCCGAATCAATGAGTCTAGCGCCTGTCTGATATCCGTGTTAATTATGCTTTATTATAAGAAAATGCAACTAAGAAACTACTGTGGGCAAGGATTGTCTCTTTCTGAGCTGTGCTGCTTCAAAATAAGGGGCATATTATCAAGGACCGGCGTTAAAATTATCGCCGCTTTATCGGCAGAAAACTACCACTAAAGCGGCGATAAGGGGCTTGATAATATGCCCTTGAGAATTCCAATAGAAGCCATGTTGACACCAGAACATGGGCTTCTATGGAAATTCTCTACGGCATATTATCAAGCCCATTATCGCGGCTTTAGCGGCAGTTTTCTGCCGATAAAGCGGCGATTATTTTAACGCCAGACCTTGATAATATGCCCCTAAGTCAGAGAAATGTTTGGTTAAATGAAGTCACTTTACTCACTTCAAGCACATAAAACAGGCTCTCGGCTCTGCCCTGCGCCAGCAAGGCTCATCTTGATAGGGCCCAGGCTTTCCCAAGTTTCATGGAGAACCAGCTAGTTCTATATAATAAAACAAATAAACAGATACAGTAAAAAGTAAATAAACACTTCAGCATCAGAATTTAGATCAGATGAAATGGAACCTGAATGCTTCAGAACAGGGTCACGTCAGGACTTTCATTGCCTGACCTAGAGAGATGCCTGAGACACATCAAATGGCAACGGTGCTCCATCAACTCATATTGAACTGTGCAGTATGGCTGTGCAAAACGTAGACGTGCTTCTTAACAGTGTATCCATTCTCATTTTAGGCACAAAGCTGACATTTCTTTACAGTAATATTATAGGGTAGACACAGGTGGAATCGAGCAGTCTAGGAGCTGTTGTGAGAAGAATTAGCATGTGATCTATCAGTAGTGACAGAAGTATTCTCTGTGATAAAAGCTCATGTCCATTTGGATCTGCAAACATGTCATATCATTTTCAGGATGTCAGGAAGTGAAACATTTTTCTTTTCTTTCTTTGTGTCAAATCATTTTATTTGTCATTAGACCAGAGACAAACTGCACGTTCTGTCAACATATTCATCTGTCATGATTTCACAAGCCAGTCTTTGACATGATGTATCTCTTACAATGACAACAGGATAAAAACAGTTACCATGGCTGTATTCTTCTGTAATATGCCACAGGGTACTCTTGATGTTTTCTCTTTCGTTACCAGGCAATTTGTGTTGTTAGTTATTTGTGTGTAAGACTTATTTCTTGAAGAGATAGGTTGTGATTTTATTATGAAATGTCTTTCCCAAAAATAAAACGAAACGTAATAATAAAAAACACCACGACTATGAAAAGGCTCAGGTCAAGAATAATAATTCTGACTTCTTAAGAACGGACATTAAAGACTAGAAAGAAATTCATAATAGGTGATTCGGCAGGTCCATGATTTTACATTTTTGCAAGTCCACTAATATGTTACCTTAAACGATTTAATTGCTATGACTTCATATTTCACTTGATGTATTGAAGGAATTTTGCTTTTGATATATTTCAAGTAAGTTGCAACGAGGTATAATATGTTACTGAGAAAGTAATTAAATTACATCTCCTTCAACTTTTTTTTTTTCTTGGTACATATCCATAGGTCTGGGGTTCTGGCAGAGATACCCCTAAACCAAACGAGACATTCAGTACTTTTTTTAACTTCTGAAGTCAATCATGAGCATGATGAGCAGTAGTAGGCCCTACAGCACTGAGGACAAAATCGAAATGTTTCTTGTAGGTTGCTGAATATATTGACAAACTATTAGTTAGAGAAAGTATGCTTCCAGCACCTATATGCAATTCATTGACATCAAAGTAGAACACATCTAAATAGTGTTGAAGAATTCAAAACTGTTATTATAAAATGAAACGTTCTATTTCTTGGTTAAAGAAAAGGTGTTTGAACTACTTAGCATCCAAACCTAAAAGGAGTGTATATGTAAACAGATAATGTTACCCCCCAAGGACGCCTAATCTAAGGACATACGGGCCTTCCACTCTGCAAACACATTACCCCTCCCCCTCACTTACACGTTGTAGAAGGTTCCCCACTGCTAGCCCTGAGCGAATTACGCCATTCATTCCTTCTCTTTCAGTTGTTTCGCTTGTTTCTCCATTGATTGAAATCGTGGATTCGTTCACACACTTCCTCGATCATTTTCATACTATGATTCTCGTGTTCGTTTCCACAATTTTGTTAATTCTCTCATGCTCTTTACACTCTTCGGTTTTTTTTGCTAATGTCTCCAGTTGTTCGTTTGTGTGCTCTTTAATTATGCATGTCCCCCTATTCTCTTTATTTTTCTTGTTCACCCAGTCAGTCATTCACAAACTATTTATTATTCACACGAGCCCCTTATTCAAATAGTCAGGTGTTCAGTCAATCAATACATTTATTCTGTGGTTGAGACTGCTCCATCAAATCCTTGCTTCATTGACTCATATATTTCTCCATCCATTCACTTTTTCGTTTATTTTCTCCATACAGCTTGGGTTGGAAGCAGGCAGTGGTAACCCCCCTGCTGAAGAAGACAGCCCTGGACCCAGCAATACCAGCCAACTTTCGACCCATATCCCTCCTGCCGTTCCCCATTAAGAGCTTGGAAAAGATGGTTAGCAAGTCCCTGTCATGTTATCTTGAAGAAAACCATCTATTGGACAGGAACCAGTTTGGATTTCGGCCCGGTCATGGAATGGAAACCGCTTTGACAACTGTGTTGGACAAGTTATGAATGCGAGCCGACAACGGTGACTCCTCGGTGTTGGTGCTACTGGATATGTCGGCCACATTCGACACAGTTAGCCATGAGGTACTGATAGCAAGGCTGGAGAGACTGGGGTGAAGGGCTGTGTCCTGAAATGGTTGCAATCCTATTTGTCAAATAGACAACAGGTTGTAACCATGGCGCCATTTGCTTCCCCCAAGTCTCCGGTCCGCTATGGAGTGCCTCAGGGCTTGGCAATAAGTCCAATCCTCTTTAATATCTATCTACGCCCTCTGATCCCCATTATAAAATCTCATGCGATCGACCTGGTCAATTATGCCGACAACACCCAACTGGTGTTTTCCCTGGAAGGGAAGCACGCGGTGCCTATTGACACCTTTCAGGAGTGTATGTGCCAGGTCTCGGATTGGTTGAAGGCTAACTCCTTGCAGTTCAATGGGGGGAAGACAGAGCTGCTGTACTACTCTGCAGCAAGAATGTCTAAACCCCTATCGTGTAAGTTCAGGCTTAGGCCGGCGGACGATCCCCTTGTGGCAACAAAAACGGTTCGCAACCTGGGTGTTATGGTGGATGAGGACCTTCAGATGCAATCTCAGGCCAATAAAACAATCAGCATCTGCTTCGTCCTGCTAAGAGCTCTTCGGCAGATTCTACCTCTTCTACCCAGCGAGGCTAGACCCCTGGTGGTTAGAAGCATAATCCTGAGTAGACTGGACTATTGCAATTCCCTGTATTTCGGTGCCCCGCAGTACATCTTGCAGGGGCTGCAAAGAGTCCAGTCCATGGCAGCCAAACTAGCTCTTAATAGACAGCGTAGCTCTTCTGCTACCCTGGCCCTGAGGGACCTCCACTGGCTGCCCATCAGAGACAGAATCAGTTTCAAGTCTCTATGCATGGTATATAGTGCACTACATAACATAGGCCCGATAGCCCTGCAAGAGAGATTCTCTTGGTACAAGCCCAAAACACTTCTTCGATCTACTAGTCAAAGCCTGGTATCTATTGCCAGAGTCAAGTTGGCCAGTATGGGAGGCAGGGCCTTTGGTACAGCAGCATCATGTCTCTGGAATGAGTTACCTCAAAACATTAGACAAGCAGACTCCCTGATGGGTTTCAGGAAGAGTCTCCAGACCTGGCTATTTGGCAGGAATAGGAAGTAATACACCTGATTAATAGTTCAGCCAGTTCTCATTGACCTAATCCATCACGGTCTCTAAGCACCAGGATACCCGTTGGGTGACAGCTGCGCTATACAAGAATCTTATACAATACAATACAATACAGCTCTTTTTCCTGAGCTGTTATCCTGGCTCTTCCTGCAGCCCACTTCTGCTCTGTCACTTCTTATTCATCGATTCATCCACCAGACACTTGTCCATACAGCGCTCCTGCCTTTCAACACCAGTACAGACTTTATGTAGGTATCGCTGTTCGTAAACATTTACACTCCCCCACATGCACCAAAGGGCCCACTCTCCCTTGTGCGTGCAGCGTGTGCACTTCAACCTGGACCCTTACCCACCGGAGTGAGGGGCGGGAGGTGATTGAAGTCTGCGGAGAGTATGGTCACCCTTATGCCCCACAGTGGAAGGTTTACAGACCTCTGCATGCTAGCCAGGAGGCTGAGAAGAGGTCACATACACCTGGGGTGATCAAAGCTCTCCACAGACTGTGTTGGGGTGCAGACACTGGTGCCCCCTGGAGAGTGAACAAAACAACATGTGTAAAAGAAAGAAGAGCGCCCTGAGGCCTGGCAACAGAAGCCGGAGGCAGCCAAGTGCAAAGCCGAGGCTTCACGGCTTTGCAGCCGGGAGAAGGGGCAGGGTGGGGTGAGGTCTGAGCAGGTTAGAAGCCGGGGCAGGTGGTCGTACTAAAATAACAGTCTCTGTAGCACACTCCACAGACCGACATGTCCCCAGACACTCGAACAAACAGCCAAAAGGAACTTACTTTAGCAGCCTCGCAAAGATGAAAGGTCGAGCCAGCCCTGCCATGATCTGTATTGCCTACCCACCTACCTTACGTGATTTCTCAAAGCTGGTAGATAAAAGGCCAAGTCAGCCTTGTCATGCTTTGGATCTGTATTGCCCACTCATCTGCCTTACGCGAGAGCTTAATATTGGTAGATGAAAGGAGGCGTCAGCTCTACCATACTTTGGATCTGTATTGCCCACTCATCTGCTTTACGCGATACCTTAATATTGGTAGATGAAAGGAGGAATCAGCCCTGCCATACTTTGGATCTGTATTGCCCATTCATCTGCCTTACGCGAGATCTTAATATTGGTAGGTGAAAGGCCGAGTCAGCCCTCCTTTGATCTGTATTGCCTTCTCACCTACATTACGTGATGTCTTAAATTTGGTAGATGAAAGACCGAGGCAGCCCTGTTATGCTTTGGATCTGTAGTGACCATTCACCTGCCTTAAAGTTTGTAGATGAAAGGCCGAGTCACCCCTTCCTTACTTTGAGCCTGTACTGCCCACTCACCTGCCTTACGTGATGCCTTAAAGTTGGTAGATGAAAGGCCGAGTCAGCCCTGTCATAATATGGATCTGTATTGCCCAATCACCTGCCTTAAAGTTGGTAAATAAAAGTCCGAATCAGTCCTGCCATGCTTTGGATCTGTATTACCCACTCATCTGCCTAACGTGATACCTTAATATTGGTAGATGAAAGGAGGAGTCAGCCCTGCCATACTTTGTATCTGTATTGCCCACTCACCTGTCTTCTGTGATGCCTTAAAGTTGGTAGAATAAAGGCAGAGTCAGCCCTGCTATGATCTGTATTGCCTACTCACCTGCCTTAAGTGATGCCTTAAAGTTGCTAGATGAAAGGCTGAGTCAGCCCTGTCATGCTTTGGATCTATATTGCCCATTCACCTGCTTTAAAGTTGGCTGATGAAAGGCCAAGTCAGCCCTGCCATACTTTGGATTTATATTGCCCACTCACATGCCTTACGTGATCCCTTGAAGTTGGTAGATGAAAGGACTAGTCAGCCCTGTCATGCTTTGGATCTCTTCCTTCTTTCTGCACCCCTCCTGCCTCTTTCTGTACTTGTCTTTCCTCTTTGTGCACCTCTCCTACTTTTTTCTGCACCCTTCTTGCTTCTTTTTGAACTTCTGTTGCTTCTTTCTGCACCTTTCTTGCTTCTTTCTGCACCTCACTTGCCTCTTTCAGCACCTCTGTTGCTTTTTTCTGCAGATCTCTTGCCCCTTTCTGCACCTCACTTGCCTCTTTCAGCACCTCTGTTGCTTTTTTCTGCAGATCTCTTGCCCCTTTCTGCACTTCACTTGCCTCTTTATGCACTTCATTTGCTTCTTTCTGCACCTCTCTTGCCTCTTTCAGCACCTCTGTTGCTTCTTTCTGTACGTCTCGTTCCTCTTTCTGCACCTCTGACTTAGAAGTAGTTTTAATCCTATTATGTACTAGGGCCTTACAGGGGAGGTCATGCCAATCACAGGGGTACCCCAACCCATAGTGTACCCTAGTGTATGTAGGTGTTTTCACAATATTCTAAGTGTCTTTCAGCATAGCACTGGCTCCGGGCCTGGTTAGTCAGTCAGTTACCACCAGTACCAGTCAGCAAAACGTTGGGGGCACAGGATGACTTTGCAAGAAGGCCTCTTTTTGCACCTGTGCTGGTTCTTTCTGCATATACTTTGCTTCTTTCTGCACTTTTCTTTGTCTTTCTGGACTTCTGTTGCCTCTTTCTGCATTTCTCTTGCTTATTTCTGAGTCTTTCTTCCTCTTTCTGCACATGTCCTACCTCTGTAGGCATAGTTAGAAATTAGCATTTAAAGAACCTTAGAAATTCACTGAAAAATCATAGGTTTCAGGGACGTTATAGCTAGAAATCAGCATTTTAAAAACCTTTGAAATTCACTGAAAAAACTATAGGTTTCAGGGACGTTATAGTTAGAAATTAGCATTTAAAAAAGCTTTGAAATTCACTGAAAAAACCATAGGTTTCAGGGACGTTATAGTTAGAAATTAGCATTTAAAAAACCTTAGAAATTCACTGAAAAAAACCACAGGTTTAAGGGATGTTATAGTTAGTTGGACATTTCACTCCTACAAAACGTGAGAAATTTGGCCGTTCTATTTAGTTGAGCTAACTATAACTTGCGCCCCCGCAATGCACTGCTGATGACGTCACATATTACATCATTCATGACATGGTCAGTGACATCACTGATGACATCTCAAATGACATCACTGATGACATCATCCACATGATAATCTGATGCACCTCCACATACCCTAATATAACCTTTGATACACCCACTCTAAAATACAGACTACCATTTTCGAAACCATAGACACACCAATACCAGTTACTACATACCCACTCATTGATTCCTAGATCTACACACACATCCACTCATTCACCCAGACAGTCACTCATACATGCAGTCACTCATCAATACAGCACTATCATATGCACTCATACACCTATACAGACACACACACTGACACTCATCCATAGAGTTTCTCACACACCTAGTCAGTCATGCAAAGAAGCAATCATACTCCCTATACAGTTATACACACACCACCTCACTTATTCTTACTGTTACTAACACATACTTACTCTCTTCTACATTCACTGACACAAGCACACACTCATCCATACAGCCACTCACACAATCACTCACTCTCACATATAGCCACTTATATACTCCAACACTCACATATACTGCCTTTCACATATGTAGTTACTCACATATGTACCACTGAGACATCCATTCACTCAACAACACACCCATACACACACTCACCTACCCATACAGCCCTTCACACATGCAGTCTTGAAGGCATACACCCAGTGAATCATCCACTCACACATCTATGCACAGAGTCACACACACCCTACCCACCCACACAGACACTCAGGCACCCATACATACACTCACACAACAAATCAATAACCCATATAGACACTCATGTAGGTACTCACCAACCCATGCAGCCACTTACACACCAACTAACAGACTGATACAGACATTCACACAGTTTAGTCACTAACCCATGCAATCAGTAAGACACGTTTATTCACTCACTTAAACAGTCAGTCACACACCTACTAAATCATCCATTCAGTCACTTATACACCCACTCATTCTTCAATACACCTTGGCAGATATATTTATATATATATATATATATATATATATATATATAAACATATTTAAACTTTACAGAAACACATAGTCACTGGATGATGTCATCAATGATGTCATTTGAGATGTCATCAGTGATGTCACTGACCATGTCATGAATGATGTAATATGTGACATCATCAGCAGTGCATTGCGGGGGCGCGGGTTATAGTTAGCTCAACTAACTATAACGGCCAAATTTCTCTGGTTTTGTATGAGTGAAATGCCCAACTAACTATAACGTCCCTGAAACCTGTGGTTCTTTCAGTGAATTTCAAAGGTTCTTTAAATGCTAATTTCTAACCATAACGTCCCTGAAACCTATGTTTTTTTCAGTGAATATATCTATATATATATATATATATATATATTCACTGAAAAAACCATAGGTTTCAGGGGTGTTATAGTTAGCTGGACTTTTCACTTGTACAAAACCATTGAAATTCCCCCGTTATAGTTAGTTCAGCTAACTATAACTCGCGCGCCCGCAATGCACTGCTGATGACGTCACATATTACATCACTCATGACATGGTCAGTGACATCACTCATGACATCACTGATGACATCTCAAATGACATCACTGATGACATCACTGATGACATCATCCAGTGAATGTGTGTTATTCTGAAAATTAAATATGTTTTATATATGTATATCTCAAGGTCGATGGAAGAATAAATTGGTATATAAGTGTCTAAATGGATGATTTGTTTTTGAAAAATTGATTGTGTAACTGACTGATTAAGTGTATCATAGTGAATACATGGCTTAGTGAGTATTGTTTAAATATGTAAATATCTGTATCAGTCTCTCACTTTGTGTATAAGTGGCTGCATGGGTTGGTGAGTAGCTACATCGGTGTCTATATAGGTTATTAGTTGGTTTTTTGAGTATCAGTCTGAGTGTCTGCATGGTTCGTGGGGGTATTACGTAGTGCATAGGTGCATGAATGAGTGACTCACTGTTTGTATGTGTTGAACACAGTATGTGTGCAGGACTGTATGGGTGGATGAGTGTGTGTATGGGTGTGTTAGTGAGTGAATGACTGTCTCAATAGTGTCTTTATGAGTAACTACATATGTTTTAAACTAGTATATGTGACTATTGGTGTATATATGTGAGTATATGTGAGAGTGAGAGATTGAAAGAGTTCCTGTATGAATAAGTATGTGTTTCTATAAGTGATTGTTTAAAAGACTAAGTATGTGTAAGTTTCTGTAGAAGTAAGTGTGGTGGTGTGTGTATAACTGTATATGCAAGTAAATGTATGTTTGATTCTTTATTAGCATGAGTGACTATGTGTGTGAGTAACTCTATGGATGAGTGGCATTGTGTAACAGGATGTATAGGTGTATGAGTACATATGATGAGTGAGTACATGTATGAGTGACTGTATTGGACTGTTGGTGAATGAGTGGATGTGTATGTGGATCTTAGAATTACTGAAGAGGTTGTTGTAACTGGTATTGGTATGTCCATTGTTTTGAAAATTTTAGTCTCTATTTTTGAATGTGTGTATCAAAGGTTATATTAGGGTGAGAGGAGGTCTGCCACTCTATCACAAGGATGATGTCATCAGTGATGTCATCAGTGATGTCATTTGAGATGTCATCAGTGATGTCATGAGTGATGTCACTGACCATGTCATGAGTGATGTAATATGTGACGTCATCAGCAGTGCATTGCGGGCGCGCGAGTTATAGTTAGCTGAACTAACTATAACGGGGGAATTTCAATGGTTTTGTACAAGTGAAAAGTCCAGCTAACTATAACACCCCTGAAACCTATGGTTTTTTCAGTGAATTTCTGAGGTTTTTTAAATGCTAATTCCTAACTATAACGTGCCTGAAACCTATGGTTTTTTCTGTTAATTTCAAAGGTTTTTTAAATGCTAATTTCTAACTATGCCTACAGAGATAGGACATGTGAAGAAAGAAGAAAAAATGCACAGAAAGAAACAAAAGAAGTGCAGAAAGAAGCAACAGAAGTCCTCAAATACGAAGATAAGTGCAGGAAGAAGGATAACGTGCAGAAAGAACAAAAAGAAGAGCAGAAAGAAGCCTTGTTGCAAAATCATCCTGTACCCTCAACTTTTTCAGACGGATACTGGTGGTAACTGAGTCTGACTAACCAGTCCTAGAGCCAGTGCTATGTTAAAAGACACTTAGAATACAGTGAAAACACCTACATACACTAGGGAACACTATGCGTTGGGGTACCCCTGTGATTAGCCTTACCTCCTCTATAAGCCCCTAGTATATAATAGGGCATGGGGATTAAAACTACCTCTTAAAACAGGCCACAGGGCGTTTTTGCACATGTTAACTCAGGCCCCGTCCCCTCCTTTCACCATTGTGTAAACACGCCCTGTGTCCGTTTTTAGTTGGGAGATTAAGTTCATTTGAGTCCTGAGGGTCCCTAGGGTCCAACTAGCCCACTAGGTACCTCCAGTAAGTGCCACAGAGCTGCGTTGCAGAGAGGTGTAAAAAGTGGCACGGCCTGGACCACCTCTCTGCAATGCAGCTCAGTGGCGCTTACTGGAAGCACTTGGTGGGCTAGATAGCCCCCAGGGGCCCTCAGTATTGAAGGGAAATTATATCCCCAATTTAAAACGTGCCATGGTGCGTGTTTGCACACGTCACCTCAGGCCCCGTCCCCTCCCTTCACCACTGTGTAAACGCGCCCTGTGGCTGTTCTAAGTTGAGAGATTAAGTCCCCTTGAATCCTAAGGGTCCCTAGGGTCACACTAGACCACTAGGAACCTCCAGTAAGCGCCACAGAGCTGCGTTGCAGAGAGGTGTAAAAAGGGGCTTGGCCTCAGAACACCTGTCTGCAGCGCAGCTCCCTGGCGCATACTGGAGATGCCTGTTGGGGGCGCGTTTGCAGAGTGCTGCATGGAGGGGGCATGGCCTCCGGCACGATGCCAGTCTTTTATTTATTTTATTTTTTTAAGAAGGGGGGCTGTGTGGTTCCCCTTCTTATTCTAATTTATTGGCCATGATGACCCCATCCCCCAGGGCCTGTCTCCTAATTATATTTTTTTGACCCCAATCCCCAGGGCCGGCCACTGTTTTTTATTATTTTTAAAAAATATATATTTATAGACACACCTAGGACATGCTGGACAAACCGTACGTACCTATCACCATGACGATTTGCGTGATATTCATTAAAAGGCGACTATGCATGCAATTAATCCACGTGGAATGTATTTACACCACTAGTGAAGCTCTGACATGTCTGATGCTCTACCGTGCCTAATCCCGGTAGACACCCTTGTCGTTTATTTATACAAACATGGGTAGCTATTGACGGGCACACTTAATACACATGCACACCAAGCCATTCAAAGGGGATTCGACAAAAATTCGACCAAAACTATGCAAGAAACCCCCCTCACAGTTAATAAAACACACATCCACTGCCGGATGTGTAATACTTTTTATTTTACTCTCTGGAAAGGGGACGAACATCACTTGCGAGTCACAGCGCGCTCCTGACAGAGCCCAATGCTGTGTTACACCCACCATTGCCTGCCGAGTGCCACACACCTCTGTATTGTATTCCACTAGCTAGTGCATATGCTATGACACTCTCTAGCCCATGTGCACTGTAACACCACCCCGTGAAAATGTCATGCCACACTTGTCTTCGCACGGGTTATATTGCCCCATCTAACGTGCCTTCCTCGATGCCTATGTTATAACGCACAGTGCTATGCCATACATATTACAATTTGGGATCCATATCTTTGTCACAGTGCATATGCAACGTTACACTCCCCAGCACATATTTTATATTACAACTTTAGAGACTAGTTAGGTTACACAACACTGCCCTGTGCATATTACACTCCAAGGCGCATATCGCATAGCACGCGCTAGTGCCTGTGCTATCTCGCGCTCTCCAATGAATCTGTCATTGCGCACAATGTATTGCATATTATATTTCACGCCTGGTTCATCTTATATCACACTTTTTGGTGCATAGTTTATACCATACACTATATCTAGTTTTCATTTTCAATCGTGCTCTCAGGACTATGTTCTATATAACACTGTGTTCACCTACCCTTTTCACGGGCATTACATTTTGCGATAGGGGGTGGAGGGTCAGGGGGTGTTTTTGCCAAGTGAGCCCGGAGTCACAGTCACTAACGTCTTCTTCTTCCTGAATAAAAGTGAGATTATGCTGCATACTTGTTCATATTTTAAGTAGTTTGCACAGACAAAATGTTTTAAAAACAATAAAGTTTCTAATACCCGCCTTCTCTGAACAGTTAGCTTGCTGCCCCATCCCCCTCCTCCCTATCCTCTGTTGTGTGAATCCATGGACTAGCCTCCTCCCTCCTGCCATGCATGGTCTGATGTGCTGCCACTGCCCTCAATTTAGTATGATGTACCAGTCCACTCCTCCTGCCTTCCATTGCCCAATTCTATGCCCCATCATTGACCTCCTGCTTAAACTCTGTGCTTAGCTTGCTGCCCCTATTCTCCTTCCCCCTGCCCTCCGATGTCTTTGTGCATGCCCCTGCTCCATCCTTTTTGCCCACCATGTCCCATGGACCTGCCACTCCTATCTACTCTGAGTGTTCTGTTGAGCTGCCACTCCCCTCCCACCTGCCTAGCATTGTCAGATGACTGTAACCTGTCCCTGCCACCTCCACCCTGCCTGTCCACATGCCATGCCTCTATCCTCTTCCTCCTGTCCTACATGGTCCATTGTACTGCCACACCCTTCTGCCCTCCCTGGTCTGTTGTGCTGCAACTGCTCCTCCTGCCTGCCCCGTGTGGTCTGTTGTGAGGCCCCTTCCCCTGAACTTTCTTGTCTGTGCACAGGTCCTGACCCTCCCTTCTATCCTCCATCGTCCTTTGTGCATGCCCCTGCACCCTCCTTCTTGCCCATCATAGCCATTGTGCTGCCACTAACCCTCCCACTTGCCATGCATGGTCTTCTGTGCTGCCATGGCCCCTCCCACCTTCCCTGTGTGGTCAGTTAGCTGCCCCTGACCCCCTCCCACCTTCCCTCCATGGTCTGTGTGTATGCCATCACAGTCTCACTGTTGCTCTTCATGTTGTGTCTTGCTTCTAGTGCCCATCCTGCCTGACCTCCATGGCTATCTTGCTGCTCCTGCCCTGCCCCCTTGCCCCCAGCCCTCTGTTTACATGTGCAGACCCCTACTCCCTCCCTCCTGGCTTGTCTGTTCCATTGTAATGCCCCTGATCCGTCCCTCCTGCCCTTTATGGTCTGTTATGCTGCAGCCTTCTCTCCTGTCTGTCCATTATGGTCAGCTAGCTACCATTGCCTCTTGCCCCTCTGTTCTCTGTTGTCCATGTGCATGGTCCTGTCCCCTCCCTCTTGCTTTCTATGGATTGTTGTGCTGCACTCCCGTACTGCATGCCCTGTGTGGTGTATTGTGGTGCTGCAAACCCTGATGCCTGCCCTGCAGGGTCAGTTTGGTGCACCTCTCCATGTCTCTCCTGTCCTCTGTTATCCAAGTCCATGTCCCTATCCCATTTCCTTCCATGATCCAATGTACCATACTTGCGAACATTTTGAACTTGGTAAGAGGGAGATTTTGAAAAAAAACTGGGGTATTGATTTTCCCCTTTGAGTTACATTGAAAAAGAGGATATTGTAGACAGGAGACAGATCAAATAAAGCCCATTTGAGCTTAAAAACATTGGACGTTTCCTGGCTGAATCGGGTCTGTTGGCATGTATGGTTGTACTACCATTGCCTCTTCCTTCTGCCCACAATGGTCTATTACATTGCCACAGCCTTGAAGGAGGGTAGATTTTGTATCACAGGGGGCCCCTGGCCCGTTCTGTCCACACCTGAAGTATGAGACCCTTGTCCTTGCCCTGCCAGCCGCATTTGTAGGCCGTATTAAATTGACCAGCGGGTCCTGTGTTGCTATATAATTATCCTGAGACATCCTTACCACTCAGCCAGCATAAAACCCCTGTGTAGGCCCTTCTGTTCAATATGTAGGCCTCTTTGTTAAATTGACCATAGCTCTGCAATTTTAGTGTATAGCAGTCTGAAGGCAGGTCTGCGAGGCCTTCTGCTCCAAACTAGTAGCCCCCACCCTACCCGAGTGCTCCGTGCTCGGTATCAAAGTTCAACATCCCCCTGAAGCTGTCGACATACAGTAGGCTGCATCCTGGACTGGTACTTGCTTCCTGGGCAGGTTTCCCGCTTTTAAGGAAGTGGCAACCACAGAGCGTCAAGTTAGGAGAACTGAGGAGATTTTATACATGAATATATTGAATTCCTGTACAATACCCATTATTTTCTGCTTGCTCTATGGAACTTATGATAAGCGATTGGCCTGAGAGACTGACCTTTTCACCCAGTCCATTGTCAGCATTAAGTGGGTAAATGACGAAATGTCTGGTAAAATCTGCAGACAAAGCTTTTGGGTAGCATACGTAGGTAGATGTAGCGTGCAAAGGAGCCCACAAAATGATATAAAAAGGGACGGACAACCTCGCCGTCTGTATGTAGGTTAACAGGCTGTGCAGGTTTTCCCCAAGAACTGGGAGCTGTCTTCCTTTGCTTAAAATGTCTTGCTCTGCTTTGCTTGAAGTATCTTATTCTATTTTACCTATATGAAATGTCATGTTATGTTTAACCATTGTTCTCTTTACTTTTGCATTTAAAAGATGTTGTATTGTAATTGCAGGAATGCTTGCTCTAAGAGTAAATGTGAGTGTCCCTAGGTAACATTTTCCTTGGTGTAACTTGTTTCTCATGATGCATTTATAGATGTGTTTTCTGTCTCTCTCTGTCAGTCCATTAATTGAGATACAGAGAATATCATGACAGCTGTATGATTATCTGGATTCTGTATTTTGTACTTTATGTCTCTATTCTGCGGTTTCTTTGAAGTTGCATCTTCTCATTAAACTGCCATTGTATTCTGCCTCCAATTCCATGTCTCATATGTCTGTTTTCTTCATTTTTGGAGCAAGCGTTCCTAGGCACCCCGGCTCAAATTAAGGTGCCCCTTTTGTCCCTGACTCACTCTCCTGCTCAGTTCTGTGGTGGCTCCCGGGGCTCTGGGGACCGCCCCTAGCTTCCTTGACCCGTAATAGATCTTCCCTCCAACAGCCTCTCTTGCAAGTCCTGTATTGTTGGTTTGTTGCCCCTGCCCCCCTTTCCACTGCCCTCCATAGTCTGTTGTGCTTCCACGGCCCTTCCTGCCTGCTCAGTGTGGTTAAATTGTTGCCTTTGCACCCTCCTACCTGCCTTCAATTTTCAGAGTCCGTGCCCCTGGCCTCTGCCTCTCAACAGTATCCTAATGAACAACTAGATTGCTAACATTCTATATTTATTACAAAAGTGTGGAACGCCTGACATCATCTTGATGTAATCAAAAGTGTAATACCTAGAGCATTCCTTTAGAAATTACATATATGAGAGGGTCTTATTGGCATCAAAATTATGGTTAGTGCTCTAAAAGACTAAAATAAGGACATATTTTCTGAGTTTTCAAATAGCGACAAAGCACTTTTAAATTATTTGTTATCTTTATGTTTTTTTATCTAGTTGACAACTTGATTAAATGTTGCACTTAGGGGAGAGGATGTGGTGTTACTTCCAGAACTGCAGACTTTGCAACTGGGGAACCAGGTTGAAGTTTCTGCTTCAGCTCGACATTCTGTGATTCTGGTCAAATCACTTAGTCTCCCCATGTCTACAACCAAAATGAATTTGTTCTTGTGTGATGTAACCAATGCTCATGTAAAGCACTCCAATACCTGACAAGTCTGCACTATATAACACTGCAAAAACACAAAATAATAAGTGTTTTGCACACTTCTGTCATTGGGCTATATTTGGGCTATATCTGGGTGATTTTGGGCTACATTTGGGCTCTTTTGTCTCCGGTGGCCATCTTGGGAGATTTATTTGTTATGAAGTTTCCTAATTTCCTCATGTACTGCAGTCTCCTCAGTCGGAAATGCTTTCAGTTTTTTACTTTGATTCCATCATGAAGGTATTCAGATATGTCACACATTTGCCATGAATTCTGAATGTTAGCACTCTAGTTGCTCATTAGATCACTGTAGTAAAACTACTGTTCACCATGGAAGTCTGCTCCTGGTATTAAAAGTGCATGTTTCAGTCTGCATGTCAGAATTTTTTAATGAAATAGAAGAGGATTTGAGAAGTCACTCAAAATGTGCCCTCATTTTCTTTCTTCAGCATTAATCATAATTTCTATGGCAAAATGAACCCCCTCATTGTGTTCCTTTTTAAATTAAATGTTTTAAGTGTTACCAGTTTATTCCAATCAAGATGGCTTCAGGTGTGCCATACTTTTGTCATAATGAAGACAGTAAGTGCTCTAGTTGTTTTTAAGAACATTCTTGGACATTCTGTCATTGGGCTATACTTGGGCTACATCTGGGTGATATTTGGGCTACATTTGGGCTCTTTTGTCTCTGGTGGCCATCTTGGGAGACTTATTTGTTATGAAGTTTCCTAATTTCCTCATTTACTGCAGTCTCCTCAGTAGGAAATACTTTCAGTTTTTTACTTTGATTCCATCAAGAAGGCATTCAAATGTGTCACACATTTGCCATAAAATCAGAATGTTAGCACTCTTTTTGCTCATTAGATCACTGTAGTAAAGCTACTGCTCACCAGGGAAAACTGCTGCTGGTATTGAAAGTGCATGTTTCAGTCTGCATGTCAGGATTTGAGAAGTCACTCAAAATGTGCCCTAATTTTTCTTTCTGCAGCACTAATCATACTTTTTATGGAAAAATGAACCCCCTCATTTTGTTCCTTTTTAAATTAAATGTTTTAAGAGTTACCACTTTAATCCAAGCAAGATGGCTTCAGGTGTGCCATACATTTATCATAAGTAGGACGGTTAGCGCTCTAGTAGTTCTTTGGAACACTCTGGAAAGCTGCAGTAGAACACAAAGGAATCAACTGACAGTCTCTGCCCTTGTTGGATGTACATGTTTTACTGAGAATGTCAGACTTCATTCTCACATGACTGAGAAAGATAATGTGAATTTACAGAAAATAAGCTCTCAGTTTAGCTTATAGATCACCTTCCAAACCTCTGTGGTAAAAGCATGAGAAAATATTTTTCTCTCAATCATGATATCCCAGCAGAAGGCTTTTTCACATGGTGAAATCACCTTAGAACATACCACAATTCCTAAAATGAGTATGGTACCATCAACAAATGATTTATAATGTAACTAAAGTCTTAAAATCTTCTATTAACTGCAATGCTTTTTAATGAGGTGCTATCATGTATATTGGTCCCAAGATGGCTGCCAACACTTCTTGGATGGAGTGCTGACAGCCAATCAGATCTCAGGATGAGATGTGTGGTTAGGCTCCGCCCACATATATATATTGATTTAAATGCTATTTTCTCAGGAACTACTGAACAGATTTACACCAGACCTACAAAAGGCACTTCCTTGACCTGAGGACTACCTCTCTGCCAAATTTCAAGTAACTCTGTTCAGCCGTTCGGGCTGTAGCTGTGTCTAAAGGTCCTATGCAAAAATGCATGGGAAAAAAGCGTTTTGGGACCCCCCTTTTTTCTCAGCCCCCGCTTGACGAATCCCCCCGAGACTTTCAGGGTAGGAGCGGAGCGTAGCGCCCCACCTATTTTGAAAATTTCGCGAGGATTCATCGACCGGCGCCAAAGTTATTCCAAATAGAATGTTGCGGATTTCCTATGGAAACAGGGTCCTAACTATAACTATCTACTGGCGACCGCCAGTAGATAATATATATATATATATATATATATATATATATATATAAAAATATATATATTTATATATATATTATCTCAATATAAGTGAATGAAGCTTAGCCATGTGACATGAACTTGTTATTGTTAGCGAAAACGTATATAATGTACAGGTTGCAGGATCTTTCCTGCAAGGAAGTGCATAACGGCTTTGAGGGGAAAATATAATTCATGTGAATAATACTTTCCTCATTATTTTATACGAAATCCTGCTTCCACTTGCCAAGTTTGGAAATGAGGTTATGCTGTTAGGAAATGTGCAAGGTACAACCCTGAGCCCTATCACTTCTGGGCTGACAGGAGCCGCAAAATTTGGCATGCATGTTTAGCGCTATAAGAAGCCTCTAACTAATGTGGATTGGCATTCATATTTGGATGAAAGTGTTGATACATTCTGGGTTTTGTAAGTGATACTATCACTATATTGCATAAGAATATATGAACATAACATGGATAATATTTATGTTTTAACATAGGCAACAAGCATAAACAAGATTAAAAATGCATAGAAAAACGAGAAATTAATCAAGTTTATTTTTTTTTATTTTATTGACATTTGTCAAATTAAACCATATAACAACAGCATTGGGAGGTGAATGGAGGGAAGCAGTTGGGGGGGGGGGGGAGATCAGGGCAGGGAGAACATCAGGGAAGAACTATCAGAAACCAAGCCACGGTTATGCATTCCTTATCAAGACAAGATACGTACAAACCTTCTCAAAATGTCTGTTTTAGAAGCTAGTAGCAGCACATGCCCAGAATGTCGATGAAAGGGTGATTAAAGCACATGAGGAGGATTACATAGACACAGTGTACAAGGGGTATTTAGATCACATAGGGAGACACTGAAATAAACACATTGACGGCTGAAAAGTAACACATTGAGACGCAACATACAGTGCATTAAAGTGAGTGGCAGTTACCTATCCCCATCCAGGTGTTTCCCTTCCACCCCAGCATCCTCCACAGATGAGTTGGAGTTCAAGCTGCGAAGAAAAGAGGCAAAAGCTCCCATTTGTCTTTGGGGCAGGAGCGCAATGGCATTAGTTCTAAAAGTTTCACAATTGTTCTAGGCAATATTCCACATCACCCAACGATGCTTTAGAGGAAGGAGCGGGTTTCCTACTCCAGAGAATGTCCACCCTACATTTAGCCAACAGGAGTAACATGGCGGTGAGGCAGCAGCAAGTGCTGGGTGTGTCATTAACGTAACCCAATAGTCCCACCAAAGGGGTGAGGGGAGGTGAGTTTCCAGTGATCGTATGGAAGTTTGTTAAGACCTCCGTCCAGAATGAGGTCATCTTCGGGCTTTGCCAGGCAAGGAGGTTAAAGGAAGCTGGGGTAAAATTGCACAGCAAACAGCATGGGTCAGGGATCTGTCCCATCTTGAAGAGCTGGATTGGGGTGTAATAAAGGCTATGTAAGAATTTAAAGTGGAAGAGACAAAGTGTATAGTTGGGGAAGAGCAGCAAAATCAAAACTTCAGGTCCGACAGGGCCCGAGTGATGTCCTCCTCCCATAACACCCCTGATCTCAGGATGCAGCTGGTGAGGAGCACTGCATAGTATTGTAAATACAAGTAATCAATTTACGTGGGGACGGGGAGGTGAGGAGGGGTTCCAGTGCCGGGAGAGGTGGTGGTGGTATAGGAAGGTGTCATGTAAAGTGCAGTAGGTGGCACGTAATTGGTAGTATAGCAATGTATCTAGAAGAGTGGGAGGTGGAGATGCGGCACGCTCAAACAAAGGGAGGAACTGGTCTTCGGGGTAAGAACAAATTCTGATGTTGCGCTTGTGAGTGTGTGCAATGGCGCCCTTGTCGAAGCGCAGTGGTATCATGGGATTATTGGTGAGTGGAATGGAGGAAGCATATAGAAGTGTCTGCCCTGCTGTCTTCCTCAAACCCTCCCAAGCCCAGCGCACACACTCAACTCTGTTGATTTCAGCCCTAGGAGCTTTGTATAGTAGATATAGTGCAGTCAAAAGGGGGCATGGAGCTGCACGCTCTGCCTCAACTGCTGTGTATCTTTGGAACTATGATGGATAAAGCCACAAAGAGCATATAGCGTCATGTCTGGTGCTCCTAGTCCACCCTGTGTGAGTGGTACAATGAGGAGTTCCGAGGAGACCCGCAGCTGTTTATCCACTCACATCAAAGTCAATATGTTAGATTTTAAATTTTTGAGGAATTGTGCCGCGAGAGGGACGGAGATATTAAGAAAAAGGTAGAGGAACTTAGGGAGGATGATTATCTTTGCAATCGGGATACGTCCAGCGAGGGAGAGTGGTAGTTTGGACCACTTAGGTACTCTGTCCTCCAACCAAGCCATGGCACGGCCATAGTTTGCATACCATAATTCCTCTGGATCGCGACTCAGCAATATACCCAGATACCACACCGGGTCATCCACCCACATTGTGTGTAAAGTAATCTACGATTTCATTGCAAATCTCCTCAAGAAATACTTAATCAGTCCACGCTCCCACCGGTAAGCGCCATGTAAAGGTGTGGGGAATTGCCTGCAGGAACTAAAGCACCAGTAAGACTGGAGCATCATCCGAGAGGGTGTGCGGCAGGTTGGACACCCTGGACGCCCATGTCCGGACATCCCTGGATACCAACAAAAATCTAGCCTAGACCATGCATTGTGGAATACTGAGAAGCAGGTACCCTCACCCATGGGGGAGTGTAAGAGGTGCCACTCTTCTTAAAAACAGTTCTTCTGCTATCGTGTTGCGTTTAATCGTAGCTTGAGGGTGAGGAATTTTAGAGATGGCAGAACAGTCCAGCTGGTTGTCCACTACAGCGTTAAAGTCACCACTCCATAGAATGGCACAGGCCTAAGTTCAGATATTATTGCCCAGATCCCAGAGAAAAACTCGGGATCATCTGCGTTGGGACCATACACGGCAGCCAGGGTCAATAAGGTAGTGTCACATTTGCCATGGAAGCCCCATGTGCAGCAGAATGGACACGGCCCTGGCATAGTTGAAGTAGACAGAGAGTAGCTGCAGAGGAGTAGCTTTCACCACACCACTGGGAACACAGACCAGGGGCTGAAAGACTGTGCATGTGGGTCTCTTGTAAGAAGCAAATGTCAATATTGTGTCTGTTGAGATAGGCATGGACTAGGCATACGTTCCTTTGGTCGTTGAGACCACGTATGCTCCAGGTAATGCAATTTAAAGTGGCCATGTTACCTACAGGGAAGGGGTAATCGTTTTGGAGGGCATGTGTAATGTCATAAGTGGTGAGCAGGCTTCGACAAAGGGTAGGGGGTCCTGGGCAGGACCTGGAGGGAAAAAGGCAAACATGACAACAAACCATCGCCCAAAAGAATGTCCCAAACCACTACCCTCCCACTCCAACCCCCCAACTAGGTTGAGATGCAAAGTCCCACCACCCTCCCCACCAAATTCTTTCTAAAAAACATAGCAAGAGTGAGAATCATCCCTGGAGACAGGGAAACACCAGGCATACAACCCTGCAAAATTCAGCTGGGTGGCTGAACAAGGCATCAGAAGGGCCATTCATACAAATTAAGGAACATATGCAGCAAGTGAAGTAAGCATTAGGTTCCCTGGACCGTAAAGACAAATTAGAGCATCTAGAGAATCCCTCAGTACTTATGGGTGTGATAGAAGGCGATGGTAGCCTGATGCACCAATAGTTCAGTCATAGTCACTTAGGGCCTGATACGAGTTTCAGCAGTCCTGGAGCGGGTGGTATGCCACCGCCCCACTCCAGGACTGCCGTACCTCACAGCCACCCGCCCACCAGATTACAAGTAATTTTGTGATCTGGCAGGCTGGTGGCCTGGAAGTCCTGTGGCGGTGCTCTTTAAAGGCTTATTTTGAGACTTGAACAGCACTGCCGCAGGACCGCCAGTGCATGTTCCTGCACTGGAAGGAATGCACCATGTAGTGCATGCCTTCCAGTGCAAGAACTGGGGTGCAAATCTACAGGGGGCACAACATGTGCCCCACTGTATGCGCCCTGTGCACAGGGGCTAGAAGGGACCCTTTAGGGCCCCCGTTCTTTCCTCACCACCAGCATTTACATGGAGGAAGAACCTCCATGACAACCGCTGGCGGTGAGGAAAGTTGTAATTTACTTGGTGGTGCCTCAGGGCACCACCAAGCATACTGTAGCCCTCAGACCGCTGTGCTCCCTGGTGGTTGCAGCAGTGCAATAGAAGTCTGAGAGCCAAAATCCTAATAGGGTGGTTGGACCGCCGGTGTGGCAGTTGCTGGACCATCACTTCTGCACCTCTGCGAGTCTGGCTGTCCTTGGTCTGCCAGACTCATAATAAGGAACTAAGAGCAGCCCTTTCAGTGGCATTTGGCATTCCCCTGGGGGAATGATGACCTTTGATGGCATGCTTGATGAGTTCAAGGTAAAGTTTTGTGTACGTAAAGAAATGTGACTTGCCTGCGAAGGAGACCCTCAGCCTAGCCGGGTGAAGGAGAGCAAAGGTTTATTCTGCTTTTTAGGTCTCGCTGAGTCAGCGCGCGTGCGCTGCTTGGAGAGACAGTTAGTATGTGAGTTATGAAAGTGCTGCTGGCTGGCGACAAGCTTGCGTTCCCGCGAGCGTGCACGCGTGCAGCCGGCAGCTTTGCAATATGTACAGCCGCGATCACTCACGTTCGCGCGCGCAGCCTACTTTCACTTTTCGCGTGCGCACCACTCGCTTTTCTTGTTTTCTTCCATGTGATGTTACCCTCAACTCTCTTTTTTTTATTCATGCATTTGTTTGTTTGCCTTCTTTTCTTTTGCCCCCTTTCTCTTCCCTTCTCTTCCTCTCTTTCATTATTTTTTACATCTGAGTTATACCTTCCCTTCTCACTTCATTTCCCCTTTGAGCTCCCCATCCCACATGTATTACTTACTCGCCTGCCTTTCCTCTCCACCAGACTCTCTCTCATTTTATGTTCCCTCTGTTTTATCTTTTCTGTTTCCTTCCAAGAGCCCGATTACTCAGTCCACCCTCCTTCCTTTCTACCGTACCTCAAATCCACTCTTCCTTTCCCTCTTCCATCTCCCCTTTGTTACTTGTTTCATCTCTACGTTCATCTCATGGAGCTAATGACCGTTTTAAACCTTCCCTTGCTCTCTCTCCGTCCTTCTGTGATTCAGACCCTCTTCCATCCCACATTTCTTAATTTCTTCTGTCTTTTTTTCAATGTGAGTTGTCGATTGCATTCCGTCGCCCCTTTTGATCTAATTAATTTTAGATCTATTTCACTTCACCTAGGTTATAGCTTATTAATTATAAAGCTGCGCGCGCACTATCTCCCTCTGATTTTTAACGCTCCTCAATTTTTTAACATCCTGCAGCACCCCCGCGTAGTGGACCAGCATCCCTGCCTCCTCCATGGGACGCTGTGCCAGTCAGAGTAGTTCTCGCAGTCAAGGCGCGAGGGTAGGCAGAACTTCTGGGTCCCACCTCCCTGGCCTCCCCACGCACACTTGATTTATTCACATACAGTCAAACTCACTTAGCGCGATGCTATTATCCCCAACAGTTCAACAGCAGTGGGAAAAACAATCAACACCCCCCAAGCAATGTAAGTCAACGCGAGCAGCACGATTTATCAACGTCTGCGGGAGGTCTGGCAGAGGACTCGCAGATGGAGGATGTGCCAAATGCTGCGCGATACATGGCGATGATGTGCTGGCTGAACTGTAGGCCTGAACCAGAATGATACGTCCTAGCTAAACTATACGGAGGTGCTACGCAGGCTGGATAGTACAGTTGACCCAGGAGGGCACGTACCTCGCTGTAAGGCATGAACAATATGACACGTGACATCGGAATAGTCAGGTAACACAAACTTAACTCACCTCTGAGGATTGGAAAGATGAAATGGGGGGAAGCTTAGAAAGGGAGGGATCCATACAAGCAAAACTGTTGTGTCCTGAGTTGACATTTGTGTGTTAAGCTCTACAACTGACCATGTGGGACTGGTACCACCTGAACTGTACGCAGGCCACAAATCCTAAACAAGAATTGAAAATGCAATAGGTCTCGCCTTTGATTAAGTTAAAGCCATTTGCTTTGCTAATGGTATTGTATAGCAAAGCAAATGGCTTTAACTTAATGAAAGGCAAGACCTATTGCATTTTTAATGCTTGTGAAGAATTTTCTTGGCTGGCAAAAAGTCATGGCAAGATGCCTGTACCGACAGTGTGAAGTCTGGGTAAAATGAAATGTTGTTACCTTGGTATTGGATCGAACCACATTCCCGCACCAGCCACAGGACAGCATCACGATCCTGGTGGTTCAATAGGTGGGCAACTATGGAACGAGCGGGTGTGCCTAGGGGTGGTTAAGGGCCATGCGAGCAATGAGGGTGCTCCACAATGAATACCACAGACAAACCCTCACCGAAGAGGTCACGCTACAAGGTCTTGATAAGGTCTTCCATCTTGGAGATCGTGGTGGATTCTGGAATCCCGGTGACTCGCAGGTTGTTGTGTCTTGCTCTTGCCTCCAAATCTTCATTTTTGGTTTGATGAGGTCAAGAACCTTGTCCATACGTAGAAGGTGTTTCCTGGAATCTGCCTGAAGGTTGTCCGCATTGGAGAAACAGCTTTCCAGTTGGACAAGTCTGGTTTCATGTTTGTCAAATGACTGGTGACTAGATCCAGTTTGAGGTCTATAGCTTTTAGACTTGTCTTTACATCCATAAGTAGCTCTCTGAGGCCATCATCCCCTGGGTGATCAACAATAGCTGCGAGCTCTGGCTCTGCTCCGCCTGGTGAGTAAGGCGTCTACTCTCAAAGGAGAGTTTTGATTGCTTGTCCTCATGTTTCCCCATGACGAGGGCCTCAGGTACAGCCAGTGCAAGCAACAAGTGAGCAGGGTCCTATCTGTGAATGGGATACATTGTGCTCAAAGTTGCTGGAAAGGGCGAATGACGTGAACAGCCTGTGGCTCCAAATTATAGGCGTCTGGGAATGTATGGTGAGATCCATTACAGAGGGTCGTTAGCCCCACCACACCCTGGGGAGGTACGTACACTAGGGGGGACTAGAAGGCTTAGCCCTAGGGGCAGGAGTCCAGCCTCCTTGGTGGCCATGGTGTGGAGTGTGTGAAGTTAGATCCCTTGCTGGCCAAGGTTCCCAAATGCAGAGATCCAGGGGGCCCCCTGCCTCATATGGCTGCAGAGTTTCAAAACAGAGGCTGTGACCCAGATTGAGAATTGCCATGGTAGTGCTCTGTGCGGGGTTGATTCCGGGGGGGGCAATCTTATAAGAAGCGTGGGATGACCAGGCCAACCCAGCAGCCCCAACTGGGAGCATGCTGGATGGAGGGCACAGAGTAATATGCAACAGTGCCCGCGGCCAGCAGGCCCTGCGGCGGGACCAGCACACGATGGTAGGCTGCACATAAGGCAGCTGACCTGCAGCAGAAAGGCTGCCACAGACCGCTGCCCATGAAAGCAGACACAACCCCCCTGTGGTGCTAAAGAGCCTCAGAGACAGGGTCCAGCCACGCCCAAGCAACAGTCGGTGGGGGAACAGGCACGGGCACCGGCAGGCCTCACAAGTTCTGGGGGAGTGTAAAGCAACACTATGGCGGAGATCCGACTCACTGGCTCTCTACCAGGGGCAAATCGAGGGGTACAGATGGAGCTGGCAGGGTCCTTGGTAGAAAGAGACTCTGTGCCAGTGAAAGCAGGTGCACGGCAGCCCTTTACATGCTGGGTATTAGATGGATTGTGAGTTCAGCCAACAGGTCCCTCTAAAGAGCGGCCATCTTGCAGCTCAGCAAAGCCACTCTTCCTGAGAAATTATTAAAGTTAAAGGTGTACATTAATATCTCATTGGACATTTGCAGTGAATTTTCTGAAATAGAGGAATGGAGATATAACCTGTTTGTTAGGAAGACATTTGCTGTTAATACTCTTGTTGCACTATTGTTTTAATATATATCTCCAACAAAGGGGCTGGTGTATTTTTGAGCAAAAAATGTGCACACCCTGCTGGCTTTTTAATTCGGGTAATGGTGTACAAGATAAATTAATACGAACCTCCAGCTTTGATAGAATCCAGAACTAAGACTGTCATCATGTTTCTGAAATATGTTTGACATAGTCCTCAATATATGGATGATAAAGTAAAAGAAAATTCACCCATATTTGATTACCAATCAGTTGTTCCTTTCAATTTCCAATCATTTTATTGATTTGGGAGTGAGGGTTTGGATATGTTAATCACCTATTTCTGGCAGCAGCAAAGCTAAATAAATGACCAGGAAACTGAATAAATGTTAACTGGATGAATCAGTGGCGTAGCAAAGGGGGTCCAGGGGAGGTAGCTGAGTTTTGGGGGGGCAGCCTCCCCCTGCACTTACCTGCGGCTTTCTTGGGGTAGCAAATGCAGGGATTACCAGCACCCCCGCTCTTACCTGCAGCCACCATGAGGCGGGATTGCCAGCAGCCCCCTTGCTCTTGACTGCGACCATCGTGGCGCGGCAAACGCAGGGACCGCCACAGTGGCCAAAGGTCTAGCTGCGCCACATAACTCAAGGGGCCATGGTAATTACTAATGTTAATGCCATCTTGGATATGATGAGGTTAGGCCTCACTCTTTACGACAATAATAAACATGAAGGTCCTCAATAATCTGAACCTATGGAAGACTCACAAGGAGTCATCATATCGCAAGCGTCCTTTACACTAGCCACTAGACGGATTACTTTTTAGTTCCCTCTCGCTCGTAGTTTTCATTCACGTCCCCACTTAGCCCTAACAATAGCCCTAAATGTTATATGTTGAGGCAGCATTTGTCCCCTTATTAACTAAAGGTATTCCTAGATTGTGTATGATACCGCACTAAATAGTATATGCTTTGTTCATTCCCTCTAGGCAGCCACAAACACAGAAAGGGTGGGTGTGACAAAGAACTCCTCTGCATTTATCTGCATTCTGATAGTTCTTCCTAGGCAGGAAGAGGGAGGGGAAGCTAACTCTTATACTAACTCTGAATAGGCAGTGTCCTTTGTCCCACACAAAGGGCTGATTACTTCCAATAGGTAGCCTGGCAGACAGGGCTGGGAGGAAGGGGACCTGTGCACTTCAAGGGTCTGCATTGAAGTCACCCCCACTTCAAAGCCACATTTGGGTATGAGTACTGGGGCTCTGACCATACCAAGACAGCACGCCACTAGACCTGTGAAAAACTCTCAAAAGGATTGCCACTTTTCCTGACTTCTGCTCTGATAAAAGCAGCTTTCTGCTTTGCTGAGCTGCCCTGCTACCTTTTGACTTCTGTCCTACTCAGGATAAGGACTGGAACAATCTCAATTGAACCCAGAGTGACTGCAAGGACTTGCTTGCTTACCCCCTCTTTCTGAAGTCTCAGGGCCATCAAAGAATTCCTGCAACTCTGCAACATCACCTGGACTCTGCCACCTGTAGGTCCTGCCTTGCCAAATGGTGCCCAGGCCCTTGTAAATGGTGCCAATCCAGTCCTGGGACCTTAAAATGTGATTTTTGCTGTCCAGAACCATCAAAATCGATGCAGTGACGACTTTGCACCGATCAGAACCGACGCATTGTCCTTTGATGGCGACGCTGAAGCTCATCTGTTATATCACCTCGAGGGACTGCGTGGCTTGACGACGACACAGTGCCTGCATCATAAAGGGATTCTTACTCACCTGCATTGATCATCACCAACTCATCGAAACGTCGACGTCAATGCTTTGCTCCATCCAAGGTACTTTCTCAGCAGGACCTGTGTGAGTCCTGCAACCGGCCTATCGTCTATCACGGTCGGCCGGAACTTTGGATTTGCCTAGGTCCAATGCGACCTCAAGTAACCCCTTAATGCTATTGACTTCTAAGCACTACTTTTTGATTAATTCTTTGAAAATTCTTAACTCCTGTTCTACTTACTGGATATTTGTCAATTTGGTCTTGTTTTATTCATAGAAATCTAGGACTTAATTACGATAGTAGTCTGACTGCCACCTCCTGCTGTGGTTCAACCGAGGCATTACGATGCGTGTGGTCGGAGGCAGCAGTCGGAGGGACCGACCAACGCTTTCCAACGGGCTCAAGGAGCCCGTCTGTCGGTTGGAAACTCACCATAATCCCTTAAGGACGATGTTTCCACCGTCGAGATTATAATGTCATTTCTGACAGCCATTCCATGTTGGCCTTTCCGACATGAAAAGGCTGTCAGAAAGTGACATTGGGGGCCACTAGCAGGGCCCCTGTCCCTCCGTGGCCTCTGTATTTGGCCCTGGAGGGCACTTATGGTGCCCCCCAAACATTCCTTTACTGTGTGGCAGGCACCTTAAGGTGCCTGCCACATAGTGCAAGGTTTGGAAACATCCATTTTTCTATTGGAGCTTATGCTGCAGGCGTTTTCTGCCCGCCACATAAGATCCCATAGAAAAATGGATGTTTCTGACCACACTGTGTGAGTTTGCATCCAAATACTGCGGTCTGAACCACAGACCTGAGGTCGGTCGGTTCCAAATCCACAACGACACGTCCGCCCTACATTGTAATCAGGGCCATATTCTATTTTTCTAACCCTGTGTGGAGTATATTTGTGGTGTTTTCCTTGGGTTTCTGTGTGTGTGTGTGTGTGTGTGTGTGTGTGTGTGTGTGTGTGTGTGTATCACATATACTTTACACATTACCACTTTAGATAAGCCTAACTGCTCTGTGACAAGCTACCATAGGATGAGCACAGCTTAATTTTTAGTGTTTCTCTAGTTTACCCTGACTAGGTTTGCGGTCCTTACTCGGACAGGCTGCATACCTCTGCCAACTAGCCAGTTTCTAACATCGGTGATCAGCAGTGAGAGTAGGATTTGTGTTTGTGCAATAAAATATAGTATCTCATTGTTGACTACAACTTTATACTAAGACCAATTTGAACCTTTTTCAAGTCTCCCTAATTGACTTTTTGATTTTTCTGCTAAAACCATGTCTCACTCTGGAGAAGCAGCGCCCACAGTAATTGATTTTGAGCTGGCCAGGTTAGAATCTTACACTGTGCTACAGCTGAAGAATTTCTGTATGGACTTTCAACTATCTACAAGGGGTTTCACCTGGAAGATGGATCTACAGAAGGCTTTGTGAGCTTGGTGGAGACCCAGGAAGCAGGGAACAACCATCCAGCAGGGGAGGAGCTGAAAGTTCCTGAGGAGGAGGATGACCTGATCTGGATTCCAAAGTGGATCTGTAGAAGGGGCCAACAACTTCCCAGGAGTAGTTGTGGTTCCCAGACAAAGGAGCAGTGTCTCTTCCAGTAGCATGTCCCCAGAGGAGCTGGCAGACAGGAGGGAGGAAAGAAAACTAAAATTGGAGCTTGCCAAGCTGGAGCAGGCACATAAACTTCCTTTGGCTGAGAAAAAGGAGGCTTTAGAGGAGATGAGACCTTGATGGAGAGGATGATGCCCCATGAGTTCAGTTTCAGGGAGCTGGACATAAGAGCCCTACAAGTGGGGTCCAGCAACAGCAATGGTGAAAGCATACCTGCAGTGACAACTGGCGAGTCCAGGACACTCAAGGATTTGGTGCCTAGTTATATGGTGAGCAGTGGCATAGAATAGATAATTTGCAGCCTATATGGTGGCTCTGAGAATGCACAGGGTCCCAGAGGAGTTCTGGTTTGGTAGTTTATCGATGTATGTGCCCACTGTGGTGAGGGGCACACTCCTTACACTAGAGGTAAAGGACCAGGCATGTCACACTAGTCAGTAAGTTTGGACTGACCCCTGAGAGGTACAGGTTCAGATTCAGGGGCAGCCTTATCACAAACATGGACGGATATCTTAGATTATGCCAGCAAGGTACTGAAGGGCTGGGTGAGGGGCAGCAAGGGTGATGATTATTCATGGCTGTACAACAAGGAGCACATGCATGATATGTGTTTCCTGAGCATCTTCGGGGCTAAGTCCACAACACAGCAAGGGTTTGCCTTGATGCGAGTGTGGCAACAGACCACCCTCTCCCCAGATGAACCATGATGCACTATTAAGGCATCATATAAAAAATAAAGAACACCAATTAGGTGGTATAAGTATGTATTTTTCAAAACATAGCATGGCATGCACGTTGTGTCTTTTGTGTGATTAAACATACAGGAGTGGTACCAAGTAACCAGGTTCCCATGGTCCTGAAGAAGAGCCATTGAGGCATGTCTCGAAACATGTTGACCTATAGGATCGCAGGCACATTACCAACCTCGCCTTCCTAACTACCATTTAATTTTTTATCATACCGACTAGAGGCAGGAATAAAATAGATATACCTACTAGCCAGGTATTTTTTAATTTATACCGTAATGCGACACTTTCCTCTACTCCCTCTCCCTTTCATATAAACATCTTCTTTATCATCATATAAAGACCAACAAGTGCTCCCATGTAGATCATAGGTCTCAGCACACCCCCGATCTGCAGCCGATCGGAATGGACCCAATGATGAAGCATGCCACCAAGGGGTAACCCTTGTGGGTGAGTGTTTTACAAGAAAAATATTTTTTCTGACACAGGACAGTTATCAAGTATATATCTACTGGGTTCTCTATTTTTGATATAATACTTGGTAGCAGGATCAAGATTCATTATGATACAGCGTTACTTGCACGGGCCACAATACACATTATTCTGTTGCCCTGTTACCTCCTTCAGTTTGTGTACATATTCAGGCACATACATCAACCTTTTTTGCGAGCGCAAACGGTGCGATTCTCAAAAATTGCCCGTTTGCGCCCGCAAAAAGGGCTTTTGCGATGCATCAAGGTGTAAGGCACTCGCAATTTAGGAAATCACAATTTATTGCGATTTTCTATATTGCGATTTGCATTTAAGGAATCACAATTTGTGATTCCTTAAAAGCAATGCAAGAACCACTTTTAAAAAGCGATTTCGCTATTTGGGGCCGCAAATTACCGAGCAATTAAACTGGTCGGTAATTTGCAAAAACTTTGAAAAATGCACTAAACTGCAGTTTTCAAAGTTTCATGTTACGCATACACATGCCCTTAGGGCATGTGTGAGCGCAACATGGGTGCACATCACGATTTCAGGGGTGCAACAGTGTGTCCTTTTGACACCCTTGCACCCTTGAAATTGCATGCGCACTTTGTGAGTACCTTTTGGTACTCGGAAATTGTGCGTGCAATTTCCCATTCATTCCTATGGGTCTGAAGGCCCATAGGAATGAATAGAGAGCCATTCCTTAATTGCGACTCGCAAATTGTAAGTCGCAATTAAGGATTGTTTAGGAACCACTATTTTTATAGCGATTCCTGCATGCATAGGCTTTTGCAAGTCCTTAATTGCGATTCCTTAATAATCGCAATTAAGGACTCGCAAAATCCTACCTTGATGCATGTGCCCCATTGTGTGCTATTCCCTATACATGGAATCTTCTTCTCTACAGTTCAAAACGGCTCTTAGCCAGTACTATCAATTCTACTTGGCTCTCTAATTCTTCTTTCAACAACAGGGTAATTAAAAACATATCTTGGGCTACATTTTTTTTTTTTAGCACAACGCAGAGTGACAACCAAAGCTGCAGTGCTACGCTGTGCTGCGTTGCGCGACAGGGAGAAAGCAGCACATAGCCAGATTTATTAGAAAAATGACCAACTGCTGCTCTCATCACCTCTGCTGGTCCACGAGCAGGTTACCCAGCATCACATACAACTTTTGCACCATGATGCAGAGTTGTGTTACTGCTGTATAGCATAGGAATTGTACTGTGAGCTTACCCTTCTGATGCAAAATCCTATGACCCGACAAATTCTGAAACGTTCCACGCATTCAATGTTTGCTGTATAGTGCACCACTCATGCAGTGTATGGAATTAATGAAGTCTACTGAAAGTTGATGTTATATTTTGATGCAAACACCATCAGGCTATGTTAATAGATTTGGCTTTACATAAAATACTATGGGCTCTTGTGCTAATCAACCCAATTTCCACCCAGGTAAATTATAAATGTTACCACATTTTCCCAACATTATGATAATATAAGCCATTTGCACATGGTAACATCACACATGTTTGGCAACGTGATGCTGTATTATCTAGTCTTTCAATAAATGTGGTATTATTGTATTACTCAGAATGTGTATTAACCGCTGTTTAATTCGGGCCAGTGGTTGGAGGTGGTACCAAAAGACCCTCATTTGTGAGGACTCGTACTGATTTTTCAACAACATACGGTCAGGGCCGGACTGGGAACCAAAACCAGCCCTGGCAAAGTGCTCGGCCGGCCCCTTGGGGAGTAGGGGGGGGGGGTGCGGCTGAGCTATCTGCCAGGGCCGGTTTCTGACAATTTTGTTACAGATGCCGATATTGCAGCTATGTTGCAAAAGCGGTCCAGTAACAAAAACGCCCCCCCAGGGGCCCAAAACCGGTCCCCACCCTGGCAGCCCACCAGGGAAATGCCCGGTGCTCACTACGACCAGTTCCGGCCCTGCCTACGTTACCACAGAACAAGAGTGAGAAGGAGGCAGAAAAGGAGAAAGACACAAAAGCAGTGACAACAGCTGAAAGCAGGGATAAAAAAAAGAACCTGCAGAGTGGGTATACGAGCAAGTAGCATATGAAGGTGGGATGAAAGAGACTAGAGGTAAGGTGGAATCATGACTAGCCAGCTTTGATATTTGGTAGCCCCAACATTGTGCAGCACTGGCAGTGGTCTTCAGGAAAAATGTTGGTCCTTGGCATTTATTCTTTTACAAACTAAGCATTGGTGTTAACCACACAAATAAATGCTCCTCTGATTACAGAACGTTTGTAGCACTTTCACAACAACTGAAGGGAAGACTATGATGTATTTTCCTTTTCCCCTATTTTCTACCCATTTCAAGTGTCCCCATTTTCAAAACATGTGTTCTGTTTGACCCCAAGCCCTATAATTCAAAACATACCTGCTGTAATGGACGCCTCCAAATTCAAAATATATATGCATTTTATACCCTAATATGTTGCGGGTGCATGGGTGATCTTATCGTGGAAAAATACAATAGCTTGCTTAGGACCTGTGGGGCAGTTCAAAGGTCACTTCCCCTTCTATATGCTACTTTGCTGCAAGGGTTACATATGAAGCATGAATTTTAAGAGCATTGCACTGTTTGCTGAATTATAACCCTGTCTCTCATCTTGCATTTAGAAGAAGACATACCAGTGCATCAAGTGCCAGATGGTTTTCTACAGTGAGTGGGACATTCAGGTGCATGTTGCAAACCACATGATTGGTAAGTGCAGCTTTGCTTTTATTTTTATATTTTATAAATGCAGTATTACCGCTCCAGCATGTCACATATCCTAGCAGGTCAGCTTTCACTTGTATATGTTATTTTTACCTGTCTGTATTTTTCCAAGCACGATTGAGTTCTCCTATGTCTTATTAGATCTGATTAAACATGTGCATGTTTTATCCTCTGCAAGGGCAAGTTTAAACTTCTGCAGAGAATTAAGCCCATTGCCAATTGAAACAGAGGCAATTAACAAATTAAACGTCCAATCATTTTTGCATTATTGAAAGCAAACTAGCAGGAATAGCTAATGGCCTGGATGCTAGCTTTTTAAGTAGAGTTGTAGACAGCCTTTAATTTGAGGAGTTATGGTAATGACACTGCTGTGTGCTGCTCCAGCACATTGATACCCGAATCAAAGCTGGCAAGGGCTTGTCATTAGCAGCCTATAAATAATGCAAGCAGAAGCTATTAAAGGAGCTCCCTGCATTTGTGTTTCTTGAAGAATCTCAGATCAGAGGCTCGTTCCTGTTTTCTTTGAGTGGTTCTTGAAATCGCTCAGTTCAGAAATACTATGATTGTGACAGCAAGGGACATTGTCACCGACCAGCAGCCTTTTGCGTAGAGTTTGCTTCGTTGTTGTAGTAAGGAAGCAACGCCGCAGTTTTTTAGCGTGACCGGTGTTTTCCTTTGGCTTTCTGCTATGTTTTTTTATCTTAATCTGTGTTTAGCAACTTTCACACTTCTGCCCGGCAGCCAATGAAACATTTTGTTACAAGTTGAGGAAACCCTATTTGTGAACAACTTTGTGTCAGGAGTGCCGTATTTGGATGCTAAAATTCAGTACCTGAGGACTCTAACGCATTTCCCTTTTGCATTATTATGTTTTGAGTCGGAAACAGGCAGTGGGCACATCAAGATGGCCTGCTTCCCTGCCTATGGCATCACCTGCACCAGGGGTGTCCAGTATAGATCCAGGAGGGGAAGATCCATGCCGTATTTTTGGCCAACCCCTATGTAGGTGTTTTCCATTTAAATTCACTGTATGTACACTTTTTTTATGTGTGAATCTTTAAATGCTGGACTTGATCCAGCTCGTGTAGTTGTACAGTGGGCATCCTTAGCGAGTGACCTTATGTCGTCTTTGGCTTTACGTTCAGTCTCCCTGCACTCCTACCTCCAGAGCTGGACTGGTCGTAGTGGACATCCGTCGTTTCCCCGGGAGGCTGGAATGGTGGGGGCCAGTATTGTAGCAGTGGGGGACGGTTTTGTTACTGGAGACTGGTTTTGCAGCGTTGCTGCAATTTCAGCCCCCAGTAACAAAAGCAGCAGTGCTTCACACTTGCACGCCCCCGCCACCTATGGGGCTGGTCGGACAAAATTGCCAGGGCTGCTTTTGGGTTCCAGTCTGGCCCTGCCTACCTCTCATCAAGTTTTGTAGGTTTCTCGACACTCCAACCGTTTGCTGCACACATCTTTTAAACATAAGATGGTTTCCTACTTAAGATTTGGGTTTCATGTTATCCCCTGTGCCATACTCAGGACCAGTATCTTGATCTGCGCACCATTAGAGTTTGTTGAATGAACATCCATGCGTATGAGTCCCTGCTGCTCAAGGACACAGTGGGACCACCACATAGTACTAGTTTTTGTTGTCAGCACAATTTTACAAATCCAACCTAGACACTAGAGAAAGTCACCTCCACTCTGTGTTTTGTGGTATTTGCAATATCGCATCTTCAGGGAGATTCCTGTTTTGGAATACTTTCGTAGTTCAGTTTCAGATGGCACTGAAATCGTGTGAGTGGGAGCGGAAGCAGCTCTTTCACTGGAACAAATGACTTAAAATCAAAATATTCCTATCTGCTCCCATACCGTGTTGGTGCACTTCAATAGCTTAATTCTTAATATTTTGACAAACTCAGCTAAACATGTGAACCAATTCTGTCTTTTCGCTGGTTAATTGCGTACTCGTGCAACCCAAAGTACTCGCTGCCTTTAGAGCTATCTCTCTAGCAAGTGGAGCACCGGGCAGTGAGTGTTTTCCAAATACATTTACCTAATGCTTTCTTTGAGTATCTTTGAGTATAGAGGTCATGTTCCATGAGGGAAAAAGTCGCATGTGCATTTTTTACGTTATTTTCTGGTCATTGTTTATCCTTCAAATTATACAAAGTAGGCTCCTGACTAAAGTATAAACTACACGAATGTAAAACCAGTGATACCTGTCACATGAGTTAATATGCATCTCCTGCACACTAAGCATTGTTTGCCTATGCACAGTGATCTGTGATTAAACTGTTGTGCGCATGCAAATGCTGCATTCTCAGAGGAAAGCAAATCCAAATGCTCACACCACAGGTGTGAATGTAAGTTAAATTTCTAGATGTATATTGTATTAATTTTTCAACGTTTGGGACCAGGTCATGTGCACTCCGTTTCACTCTATACTGACGTCTGTGGCACCTTAAACACCGCCATGCACTTTAAAATGATAAATAAAGGGGTTTAGCAATTTCCCATGTGCTGCTGCCTAAAGGCACTGTCATTGTTTTGAGCTGTCTGGTGCTGGTGCATGTTATCAGGAGTTGCACTCTATCTAGACCTATGCCAGGACCATTTTGACCAAGCTTGGGATTCTGTATTTGCAAAAGTGAACAATTGTAAGTCTACAGCAGACCTCTGCAAATTGCACTGTAGTAGTTCCTATCCCTTCGTATGCAAGGTTACTCAGGAAGGACCCGAAGAACTCCCCATTTGCTTTGATTATCTGCTGTACAAACTATCCATAATATGACATGTATGTAATATGAGGCAATTATGGTTCCCACTGAGTTGGGACCTTTATCAGAAGAAAGTTCAAAGGGTGTGCCTTGCCGAGTCATGAACAAGGAGAGCACGTTAGGAGGCCCATAGAAGCAATACTATGCTGCCTTTCATGCACATAATTAAGCTTTTTAAGTGAATACCTTTCAAACTCAGTGTACCATTCAGACTAGAATAAGTCACATGAAAGAAAGGTGGGACAAAATTCACCATTTAAATGACTGGCTTATCCTAGTATTACTGAATTAACTCTACATAGCTTTTTTTAACATGTCTCGTAGATCCTGTCCCCCGGGGATAAATATATGTTGATGATTTTTACAAAGTAGGATTGGGGTACTGTTAATGTACTGTGTTCAAGACTGTTCTCTAAGGTGAAATTCTTTAACTTAGTCCCTTATGTTACCTGTTTTAAGATGGTACATCCCTTCACTGTTTCACAAATTGTCACTGTGTTGACTGCGTCAACTATAGATTTTGTTTTTGATATGTGAGCCCACTCACTGTGTATAGTAAAGGTTTAATAAAAAATAAATCATTACCTATTGCCAGTCTCCCTATTGGGCTGTTTTCTGCACAATAGTAATGCACACCGTTGATATGGTTAACTGATGTAACTTTTATCACAGGCGTTTTAAGGCATGGGCAAAGTGGGCTCTGGCCCAGGGCCCCAACCTTTCAGGGCAACCCCTGATAGAGCCAGCTCTATTCTGCAGAGGCTTGCCCTGATTACCGTAAATAATTCTTAAATTGACAGTTTTAAATGCTGTTTTCCTTTATTTTTAATGTGGATTTGGAGTTTATTACAGACATTTTGCAGAGAAATGTTGTGTTTGTGTTTCATGCAACATCCTTAAAAAAAGTTTCTTTTAGATCAAAACAGGTCCTCACAAATGAGAAATGGGGGTGGGGGGGGGGGGGTCATAGAGATTATTTGCATTAATATTAGTGAGTTGCTGTTATTTTACAGTATTGAAAACACATGTCACTACCCCTGACTATTAGATGTAAACACATTTTGAATTTGGATGAGTTTACCTGTGCACTGTCAATGACCTGGCCAACTGGGCATGAAAGAGCTGAAATAGGATCGCAAATTCAAATCTGTCCTGAAGAGGAGCCCCCAAGCATATGGGTTCCCAAAATCCTTAAGATGTCCCTGACTTTTATACCATGGGCCATATTATAGAAAGTGCCCCGGAGTGTACAGGGCATGTGTGCCTGCTTTGTGCACCCCCGGGGCACTTCAGTGTTACACAACGGGTTGCAGGAGTTTTGGCGGCCCTTTCTGTAATACTTATAGTGCTGGTGCACATGTAGTGCCAGCACTATCCTCAGACAGCATTCCTTCAATTGCATGGAGAATGGGCCTATACAAATAAGGGAATCAGTTTGCCTCTTTGTTTGTGCCATTTTACATTTGAGGAAGCTGGGAAAAATATGCCTTTGGGTGGCACACTAAAATAGCACCACAAAAAAATGGCACTTGAGGGCAGCTTTCTCGAGGGTTAAAAGGGAATGCCTTAGACCCCCAGACACCCCCCCTGCAGGTTGGTGCAGTCACCCACTGCACCCACCTGTAAGGGGATCTCTAATCCCCCTTCAAAGTGCAGGCAGGTTGTTGCCAGCACTGAGAAACACAAAGTGTCTTTGAAGCAGTCGCTCCTTATTTCACTTGAATGCGCTGCCCTAGGAGCAGTGTGAGTCTGCAGATGTCCTAAAGGCAATGCGTTCAAACATAGTAATAGGGCACACTTTCCATGTTTGTGCCCAGAGTACCTGTTTAAAGGTGTGCCGTGGTGCAAACAGGGAAAATGCACCCTATTTGTAATATGGGTCCTGGTGTTTCTCTCTCTCCCTCGTAAGCTTATTCAGATCATGTAACATGACCCAGTATTTGTCAAGACTCTCAGACGACCTCCTTGCTAACTTTGTAACAGAACTGTATCCTATACCTGATTCACAGAAGTTTATTTTTTAATTGCAAGAATGATAAACATTAATCCCAATAAAGTTTTGTAATCCATTTATTGCATGCCCAACGGTAGAGGCATTGAATACTTTCGATACAACGTGCGTGTGTCCTTTAGACTAATAATAGGCACGAAACTTATTCCGCCACAATTGGCTATTGATATTTCCTATATGTTTCCATTCCCTTCTATCTTTATAACTAATTACATGATCGTTTATCATTCATAAAGTACCAGGCATATGTTCAACAAGTTGGTCTAGGCTACAGTTGTTGAATGTTTCAAGAAGTGAATAATAAGACTGCGATAATTGCTTTTTATGTCATTGAATTAATGGCGTCTTGTAGTAAGAAACCTGCTACAAAGCATAGGAGTTCCAGTCCGTGCCTAATTTGCTAAAAGTAGCAGGGGCCTTCTCATGAGAGTTCCCCTGATAACTCTGCAAATGCCAGTACCAACACAACTACTAACCATCAAACTCCTACAAGTTTGACACTTACTATTCCAGGCCCCACAAAACTAAAGAAATGGTATGGGAGGCAGGTATCATTCATTTTTACAGTATATTACATATTAAACATTTCGTAGTTGTGCTCGCATCACAATTAGACAGACATCATCACAATGTGGTTGACTATTGTAAGTGCCGGCATTGAATTAAGTGCTGATGCCAAAACACCGCTAAACACCAGCTCAAATTAAGCACAGGTTCTCGTATTCAACCTTCTCTTCTCACGTCTTTTGTAGCTGTAAAGACTTTGTCGTAAGTCTTTGTAAATCAATTCCTTGAATGCATATTATACACACAAATGTTTTACAGCCCTTTTCTCAATATGAGTGTGTGATAATCTTGGGGTTTTTCACTGTTTTAAAAAGTATGTTATTGATGAAATTAGAACCATTTTAATGTTAAATAGTTTTTTTTATCCATCACTGAGAGACTTGCTTTACTATTGCCAGCAACTGCACAATGCATTGAATATCTTCATCATAGCTGTACACAACTTCCATTTCCAATGACATGTTAACAAATTCCTTCCACTAGATGTTCTAAGTAATTTTCTTATTCTAGACAAGTCTCTGCCGCCTTCTGCATTCATCTGTGTGAAATGTAATTTGGCCCTGTTCAGTCCAGCCGCCTATATTATCCTGTTCATGTCATTCCGCAAAGCAAGCCATGCCGCCTGCATACTAGCCCTCTTAACCAATTTAGCGTTTTCTTCAACATATGTCATCTGAAAGCCCAAATTATTTCCAGATCAGTAATAAATACATTAAATCGCAAAGACCCTTAGTTCAGAACTATGGTAGAATCTACTGAAAACTCATGTATGTCTCTAAACCATGATATTTCAAGAGAAAAGGGCACAGTAAGAGTTGAGGAAGCAACGTGGTCTAAAATGACGACAGAAATAGCTTGGTTGTGAGTAGGAATGAAGTAGGGTATATGGTGCACTACCATACCTTCTACTTTTTCAATGAAATATCTACCTTGCTTTCTACCTCAGTGGGCAGAACGAACTTAAAAGAAGCTGTAGGGGGGCACAGCAAGTTGAACCATGGCTGTGAATACTCATATTGGAACACTGTTTGCATCACTTTTTCATACTTTTGGTAATTTGGGTAATGCTTTACTGTAAACACAGAAATATTGTTCTCGTTTGCAGCAAGGTGCAGCAATGCGGCGGGGACCAGGGAGTGATGTGCAATGACAGTCCCCAGGCATAAAACGCAACAAAGGCAGGTTCAGTGCAGCACGCGTGAAGAGCCAAAATCAAACGATGCGCTATCGACATTCAACAAAAGGAAGAAAGACTTTTTATTTTTCGCTCTGTTGTCCAACGTCACATCTATTGAGCCTTCGATATTTCCCTTATATTTATTATTCGTTCTGTAGCCACGGTGTTTTTCATTTCAGCTTTTACTAAAGGTTGGGTTTTTCATGTAGCCTTTTTACTGCTCTGAAGAGTAATCGCTTTGGTCTAACAACTGACCACGATCCCCTGCTCGGAACCTGAATTTATGTTCTTTATGTCCAAGGTAGAACATAACATTGTATAGGGTGCCGCTGGGCCATAGATATACATTCCCAGCATGGCCATTATTCTTACAAATAATGCAAGCTGTATTACCTTGCTAGATAAAATATCCCCATCGAGGGTAGGTATTTTTAGTTTGAATGTATCTGTGTGTCTTTTTGTCTAATCAAAAATAATCTCAACTAGACATTTAGCAGGGGAAGCGGGATTAGAAGCTATGTGAAAAGCCTCTTACTCGTCTCTCTTAAGCGGGTACATGGTGTTTTGCAGATTGTATTATGCATTTCAATCAACCTAACAAGACGGATTATGCCACCAAATGGAAAATATAATCTGTTGTGGAGTCAGTAAGGTGTAGCCTTAAGCATTTTTAACATGAACACCACTGATGTTTTGTTTCCATGACACAGCTGCAAATCAGTGTGATGATGTTCTGCGGGTGGATCTTTTCAGGCACAATTTAGCCTGTTGATGGTAGACAGTCATTTACCTTATGTTTGTGAAATGCATGGCTTACTCTAGATTTTGAAGCATTTATAGCTTTTAAAGAAGAAATAAAAGTGTCAATATGAAGCGGTTTGTTAAATAAGAAATGCATAGAGAGGGCAGACATTCTGCCAGCTGGGTACAACAAATGTGAATTTGTTCAGCAGATGCCAAAGGGTACTGTGCAGTGCTTAATTTGAGCTGGTGTATGCCGGTGCTCAGCACTTAATTCTCAACACCCGCACTTGTAACAGTCCACCATATGGTGGTGCTGTTTGTCTACATTTGAGATTAGCATATCAGCAGAGTGTTAGAAAATTAAATATATGCTATAAAATAATAATACTAGCATGTCTAGGTCATTCTGACAGCTTTGGATGACTTGGTATACTCCAAATATTTAGACTTGTACGAGTGTTGATTAGTGGTTGTGTTGTTACTGACAATTTACAGTGCCGGCATGGGCAGTAGATGGTGCAAGCTACAGTGATGTCCTGAGGAATGCCCTTGTCACTTGAACTTACTTTATTTACAAATTAAGCACAGGTACTGTGTAGTGTTACAAGTAACAAGCATGAAATGCACCTTAGGGCCCGGCCCAGGTATCTTCATTGTTATTTCAGAGCCGGTGATGGCAACTCTTTAGTTGTGGTGGTTGAGATCGCTCATCAATAGGAAAATAACTTTTTGGGTTGCTAATAGCTTTTGCCTGGTCAAGAAGGGTGCTAAACCGTGTGACTTCAAATGTGAACTCCCCACTTAAGGTGTCAAAGGACTTTTTGGTCAACTCGACAGCAGAAAAATCGAGCAGGATTACAGCAGTCTTGGCATGAAGCTAGTAACTGGTTCAACTGAAATACTATTTTAGTTTGGTATAATTTGGTCAATATGTTTAAAAGAATATTCCCAAACTAATGTCATAAGACCATATTAGTGGTTACATTTATAAACCAGTTCAAGAACCAAAATTTGAATCTCACCTCTTAACGTGTTTTTCAAGGTACCACTTGTAATGCCATGTGTGAGCCACAAGTAGGGTATGCAAGGGCATGTTAACTGATGAGAACTGAGTGGTGTCTATGTTTTTATTTGTTTCCATAAAGGTTCTTCAATTGAATTTTATTTTTGAGACTTTCAGAGAGATATTTCCTACTTGCCATTGGCATAGTTTTAGATGCTATGACCTCGGTTCTATAAAATTCAAATACCTTTATTGCATCTATATATTCAGGCAAATAGCACATCTACCAAGCATTGGCAATGCAAATAGGCCTAACTATTAAGAAATGTATGGTAAAGTGAAAGATTACAAGTAAATAGCATGGGAATGGATATGTGTGTGTGTGTGTGTGTGTGGAAGCAAAGAACTGTAAAATAATATTGGGGTAGGTTAAAAAGGTCAGGTGACAGTTGCATCATCAGGCCAGACCTTAAAATCCATGTAGGTTAATGACAGCCTTACTCCCATCTGTGTGCTTCCAGAGAAAACCAATATAAATTATCTTATTTTCTAAGACATTTTAATAGCATTACAATATCATGTATGTGCCCCTTGAAAGGTTAAGCTTAGGCAGCCAGATAAATAAACAAAACAATCAAAGATGCTGGTGGGCAATCTCTTTTTTTGTGGAAGCACTTACCTTCTGTACTCCTGCCTCCCAACACGTTGGTGGATCAAAGCTCATCGCCAGTGATTCTCACATCAATGTCTGATGGCAGAAGCAATGTTTCTCTCAACAAAAATATAGGCAAGAATGAAAAGCTTTTCCACTGGTAGGTTCATGTTTCTGACATTAGCTACATTGATCTGCAAGAAGAAGCGCTACCTTAATTGCCATATGATGTGAAGAAAGGACTTTGCAGTCAACATACCGCTTTTCATTTTTGTCATTTGCCAACTATAAAGAAAGAACGCTTGACACCTATATTTTGGTAACAAAAAAACTTTTAAAAAACAACAGTCTAAGTGTAATTTTATGCAATGGCAGCCACCATCAGAAATATTACAATTATATAAAGTGAACGGAGACCTTGATTGTTGCAACGCGGATCTACTTACTAACAACTGGCAGTTACTTTTCAAATTTAGTTGAGAAGGAATGTTCCTTGGCTATGGGGCTCCTACTGACTGTTGGCATGGATAATGCAATACATCACATTGTTGCTGAATAAATAAAAAAAGTGGTCACTGTACACACATGTATACACACAAACGCACAATGAGGTTACATTTTATTCTTTAACAAATAGCATTAAATCCAAGCACTTAGTAAAAAACACTAGCTTTGACAGACAACTCCGCCACTTAGAGCTCCCCAAATGTTCTCATTATTTGGAATTTAAATGCAGTTGTCACGGATTGACTAGTGATGCCTTTCTAGATCTATAAATGTTTTGCATTAATGATGAGCTGGGTTTTGCTGCATGCATAGTTTTAAATACAATTTTTTCGTTACATATGGATAACACATTATTTTCAAAGTGAGTTACATTTCGCAGGACATAACAAATTGAAAGTGTTTTCCTTTACAAAATTCAAAGTAGAATTTATTAACAGGGACAATAAAAATGCATAAATAGCCATATAAATATGTTTCCACTTAAAAACACTACACAGTTTAATGGGCCACGCCAATCAAATTCACAAATTACATCCCAGTGAATGAATCAGAGAAAGTTGAAAATCCATGAGAGTACATATACTCTTTAATACTCTTTAAGTAGTGATTCCTACTAAGGGCAGAAGATTTCCATCAAAATAGGCCAGACATTTTGAACGATTTTGGCTGTAGGGTCTTAAGCTTAATATTGTTGAAGAATGTCATGGTGCAGTAACATTGTTATGAAAGCATCGTAATGACAATATTGTGAGATATAATATCTGAGGAAGGAATATCATTTTTTAACTTTGTTAAAAATATCAATGTTTTTTCATATTTTATGTTTACTTTGTACGTAATATCTGTTTGTTTGTGTTTTATTAGTTTTAGTGCAATAATAGTTTTAGAGTTATTTATTTGTATTTATTTTTTAGTAAAGTTTACTTTTATATGTTTGGTAATATAAATAAAATAGTACATTTTACTTAAATTAATTTCTTTATATTTTGTGACGTTTTATGGTTTGTACTGTAGCAGGGTGGAAATTGTTTTAACATATATGTTTCATAATATTGGGTAAATTATTATTTATTTATTACAGTATAATTGGTTAATTAGATTGTCAGTAAATGCAGTTAATGAATTTTGATATAAATTGTATATTTTTCTTGTATTTATTTTTATTTGATCAATTATTATGTTCGAAGAAATGTTTATTTTTTATGTCTTACGTTCTTTGAGATTTACTGAGCACACAAATATCTATGCAGCAGGTGCATAAGATAAGATATCTTAAAATTCAAACTTTGCAACTAATTAAGCTGAACAGATTTACTGCCATGTTTCTCCATGTTGCCAATTTATTTGTGGCAGAGTTAAAAAAATATATATATAAGTTGAGACACAGATTTTGCATTGGGGTTCTGTCACTTTGATGGCACAACTCCAACACAAAATCTAATTGGTTAAATATTGTAATGTGCTCAAATCTACTCTTGCTAGCCCTGCTAAACAGATGTGTGAGGTCTTAAGATCTGAAGTCACTTCTTGTGATGTCCCTCCCTGTGAGTTCATGGGTTGTGAGGCCACTTCCTGAGATGCCATTGCGATGTCACGCTCCGTGATGTCACACTCTGTGATGTTATGCACCATGAAGTCACTTGCATGCTACCTAACTTGGTTAGTTCCCCCCACTTTATTTTTTAAGACTTGCGCCCTAGCTAGGTAGGCTCAGTATAATTAGGCCCTGCACTGAACATCTTTTCTGTTTTATACATTTGATAACCTGGAGAAGCCTGCATGCAGTAAGCAGTTTTTACACAAATGTGAATTGTAAAGCTGTTTTGCACTACGTCTCCAAAGAGGATATGTTCGGCAATGAGTTTTTAGAAAGTGTAAGCAAAGAAGAATTATGCTTCAAAGCAGCGAATGTATCAGAATGCATTCTGTGGTAAGAATGATTAAGCTCTCTCTTTATGGCATAAAGAATTGGATAGAAAAATGAGAAAATCTGTGCTCTTCAGTACAAGCAGAGCGCGCCCCTCTTGTGGGCAATATTGGCTTCTTTGATAAGACAATAAAGGCTTTCTACATGGACCATACAAAAGGGATGCGTCCTCTTTAATAGCCATCTGTACAGGGGAGATGAGAGGGCCAGGTCATCTCTCCTCAGCTGTCATGACATTAACGTAGGTAATGGAGCACGCGCTCTGTTCTGCCGGGTGTTGTTTTCCGTGGAAGTCCATCGATTTACACTGATAAACCTATTTATTTCGCATAGCTGACCCAAACAAGCTAGACAGCATAACACGCACACACTCTAAAGCATTTTGAATTACTTTGTCATTGTTTTCTGAAATGTCACTTTTGTCCCAAAATGGCGGCGCACCTAGTGTGCAGATGGCGGCAAGTTGCACAAGCCAGCCAAAATATCTAAACAACCGCGTCGCCCAGGGATAAATTAAATGAAGAATAAAATGCAGCCTTGGCCGCAAATACAAATACTAATGTGCCGATTTTAAGTTGTGCCTGGTGCAGACGGACAGAGAGTGGCGATGGCAGTGGGGTCTGGCGCTTGTAGGGGAGGCTTGCCAGAGGCAGCAAGGGGTCTCACATCTCAGGATGGCGTCTCTGGCCCACCAGACCTCCGCCTGAGAGTGTACAGCTGGCGGCTCTGTATGGAGACATTAGATACAACTTGTGTGGAATCAAGTGCCACAGCCGTGCATGAAATTGTCCAGAGATGGATTTTGTAGACAGTAACTGAAAACAAAAACCATGGTGACATTTAACTGTTCTGTTTAATTGTCTGAAAAAACATCTTTAAAAAAAAACCACCATTCCAAAACACTGCGTAAATATAGCTGTAAACCATCAGCAAACGTGGCTAAAAAGAGAAGCATCTTGTCATAATATGTTTGCCCCCTCCCCAACTTTGAATAAGAATAATAAGCGCCCGATTTTGTTGTGGAAAAAAAAAATCTTGTTAACATCCTGGGATAAAACTGAATTTGTAATTAATATGGCGAGTGGGTGTCAGGCGTCAGCTGCTCACATTGCTGCATTTGGTGAGCTGGCGGGGGTTCCGTGGGTCACCTTTAGATTTCTGCCTATGACAGCAGTAGCCACCTGCCAAGATTGCAAGGTATCGCGCGCGCGCAGGTTGGCGCCCGTGGCCCGCTAGGCCTCCGTCGGAGGGGCGGCCATTTGCCGTACAGCTGGCGTCGCTGTATGGGGCAGCAGTGTGGGCTGTTAGGGAGCTGGAAAGGAGACAAGCGTCATTTTTTTTCGAAGCCCAACTCTCTTTTCTGCACTCTTGGCTGCTTATCAGTTCCTTGACGAGGGGGGAGAAAAAAAAAAGGAAACAATCACGCACCCTTTAATCTGCCTGCGATTACCAGTGGTATAAAAAGGCAAGCATAATGAGGAAAAATGCCTCGTTTTGTTGCCTTCAAAAGCCAACAAATTGGAGTTAACTTGACAGGAAGTGGCTTAATAATTAGATTATTTATTTATTCCTGACACATATCCCCCTGCTACCAGTCTCGGGAGACCCTGTAGATGGTATGATTTTCAAGCTGCCATTACTTTGCTGTCTTCTGTGAACAAAGAAGCTACTGTCTATCAGTCAATTAAATGCACTCTTTACGCGGAGGCTGAGAAGTCCTCCCTGGGACGCTGTGGCTGCTGATTCCGCTCTCTGTACTGTACATCACACTCTCAGCGACGGTCCCCACAGAGCCGGGGATAAAGTCATGCATTAAAATATCACTTGTTGATTTGTTGGCTAATGAAGAGCCGTTTGAGATGTCTGCCTGTTTCCCTGGCAAAAAATGCATGTTAAAAAGGACTACTTGTTTGCATATCTGACTTCATCAGGCGCTGAGTGCTTATTTAGGATTTCGCGCAAAAAAATGGATGTCAACAAATTAGAAGAAAATGAAGAGAAGAGGTGCATGATTGCATCACTTAACCTGCAGAAAATATCCATGGAAGAACTACTAGAATGAGTTGGGGGGGGAGGGTGGGGTTACACTACGCTCATGTTAGTGGAGCATGAAGTAATAATACTCCCAATTAAAGTCTGTAAATCTTCGTTTACTTTTTCTAAAATGTTTAAAAAACTTTTTCACATCATGGAGAAATTGTTGCTGTATTTTGTGGTACTGAGTCCCTCAGAAGTCTCGTAGGCCTCAGTTCAAATGTTCATGTTGGGTCCGTATTGATAGCAGCTGGCCTATATGGGAAAATAAAAGCCCACATTTTTGGAGGACCCTTGACATTGAAATAGTTACTAGTTTTGGCCTACCTACATGCTTCTGAAAAGGTCATGCAACTCCATTTTACGTCTACCATTTTTATGAGACTTCACTCATTTGGTCTTCGATTTTATGGCTCTTCTAATGTCCCTCATTTGCAATTATTTTAACTTGGCAACCATGCATAGACAGCGTTAGACTTAGAGCTTTTTTGCCTTCTTGCGTTGTTATGTCCGGTTACTTCCTTCAGGGAGGTGCTCTGCGGTAAAAAATGAACCTAAAAAGCAGTGAATAATTGGTGATTAATACACTTTGGGATTAGTTTAAGTGGGAGCCTACCTCCTGCCCAGTCAAGTATGGCCTTCCTGATATCCAATTATCTGCACCTTCATATTTATTATGTCTTAATATTTCAGATATGAAAACCAGAAGCCTGAGCGTAATGCTAATGAGAAGCACAGAGCATGTATTATACAGCAGCCCACTGAATGATGTATAGGGCACAGAATCTTCTTAGCAATGTTAGCCTAACTGCACGCTCGCACCCATGCTATGTTTTTTTAATTGCAGCATACAAACTGTGATCCATATAATTTTTTTATTAGGCTGGTTTAATTGTACTTGCCATGCATAGTATCAGGTGGTGTTACTATGGGCACTTTGGCTTGATTGTTTGGGTTAAGTGGGAAATATTTACATAGCGAAGAGGGACATGTACCTGAACATAGTGGCCTTTTAGCCAATAGCAGCATCACCCGTGTCCCTCAAATGCCCTGCTCCCTCCAGCTAACTCTATGCCGTGCTGGCTAAATATGTGAGCTGGCATGTGGTAGTAGGCAGGTGGCCAGCTCTGTCACATAAAAGTTAGAGCGAGCGCTACATCTTCACCTAGATTCTGGGCTAGGGGATACCCCTCACCGTTTACAGTGAAGGAACAGAAGAGATGATGGCATTCTACCTCCCTCTGTTCTGTCAAGCAGTGGGTAAGTTCCACCTCTAAGCAGTGCTTCCTGCAGCCATACCCACTCACGCTAGGCGGTCGTTCCAACCTAAAATGAGGCAGCTTGTGTGCTCTAACCACTGTTTCTGCCAAGTCCTTTAAATATGGACTGTCTCCCCTCTGAAAGACTCCTCTCACATTAACCCATCCCATGCAGTCAGATAAGATACTGAAACTCTGCCCTGACATAATGCAGTCATTTGGAAGAGGTGTGGCGCCGCGGCCAGGGCGACTGACTCCGGATTCTGGGGATCATGGTTCGATCCCCGGCGCCGGCGGCAGGTTAGCCCAGCACCATGTGACTCTGGGCAATAGCTTGCTTAATCTTCCTGACGGCCCCCAGCGCCTAGAGACCCTTGTGGGTGATTGTTTGCACTTTACAAATGTGGATTATTATTATTATTATTTGGAAAATAGAGTGTTGGTATCAGCTAAGAAGGGATCTCTTAGAATGATGATAAATATATGTTCTAACTTGGACAAGTGACTCTTAGTTTGTTTGCTGCTCTCGAACCTAATTAATGGTCCAGGTACATAGGGTTATCGATGGACTGTGAGATAAAGGTGATGTAGTTTGTGGAGCAGAGGAAACTTCCATTGTCAGTGAAGTATACATAGCAGACTGGTAAATTGATCTAATTCAACATGCTGTTTCTTCAGAGTTGAAAAGTAAGTTACTGCTGTCACTGATCTCTGAGATATTAGGATACTTTCAACGAAAAAGGATTATGAGTAAGATGCTCAGTGACCTATAATTTATGTTCAACAGAGGATAAGTGAACTACATGATGACTATAGGAGTGTTTTGTAAATAATTTCAGTTACCAAATAAAACAAAATCCACAAATCCAAATATATGAAATGAACATTGTATTTCTTATAACTAAATGTTTACATTTCTGTTCATTGCCCTTTATAGACCCTTAAAACAATCTTACTGACTTGAGGCCCTATACCTATATTTACAATATAATGGGGGAAAAAAACCTCAAAATATCCTGGTATTTGTACACAGTGGAAGAACCTTTTATATTCCTAAGAAAGAGCTTGCATCAACTTGAACTTTAACAGGTTCATACGTGAAGGGGAAGCCCCTGTTTTGTGTTACAATCTGCTAGTTAGTCAAAAAGGTGTAAACTAATATTTATGGTATTATGAAAAAAAAGAATTTCACTATACTTTAGCAGTCTTTTGCAATGGATGTTTCCTCTATCCTATTATAGTCTTAGGAAAGGGTTGAAGTTGGCTAAACCATGGATAAGTTTAAAGTGTGAGACCCCCTCTCCTGGAAACTTTAACAATGTCATCACATGCAACACATAATGTGCCAGTCCAGACTGCAAATATAATTCTTTCTTTTTCTCTGTTGAAAAATACAAGAAAGTTCTGGATGGAATGCTTAAAATAATCTCAGCCATTGATAATTACTCTAGGCCACATTGCAGTCCATCATTTTGTTGCCCACCATACCACCTCAGATTAGACTCTGCCATGTGCACATCTTCCTCGATCTTGCTCCAATAGGAACAGTCCAACCCAAATTGCCACAACAGGTCTATCTGAACCAGAACACAAGTAACTCAAGACCGTTTGTGTTTAGCCAGGAGCAGCTTGGTTTCAGTAGCATAATTAGCCACAATGAAAAATACAAAACACTGATGTATGGAATGCTTCAATTAATCATAGTCACTGATATATACTTGGGCTGCATCCCAGTCTGTTGTTTATTTGCCCACCTTATCAACTTGGTTTAGACGTAGCCATATGCAAATCAGCCTTCTTTTTTTAACAATGGTGCTTTTTGGGCAGGACTGGCAGCAATTTGGTGCCTGACGCACCAAAAGAAGCAAAATATATTTTATAAAAGAACTACAGGAGGGAGGTCAACCGAGGAGCAGTGGGGGAAGTAACAAGGAATGGGTGGGGGAGAAATTAATATTGAAGTTGGGGAAATGCATTACATGAAGCAGAGTGCAATATCGGGGGCAGGAAAAGACGTACTATGGCTAGGTAGCAAGCAGCCAAGAGGGAGAAAGCAAACACAGAGTGGTGGGGGTTTGGCATATGGGAGAGAAACACAAGATGGAGAGAGCAGGAAAACACATTCAATGAAGGAGTTCATAACCAAAAAGAAAAAAGTAGCTGCCTAAAAGTAAGCAGGGGAAAGACACAAGTCAGTCAGTCAAGACAGTGGTAAAGGGGCAATGCTCCATGGGTAGGACAAACACAAGTTTGATAAGAAAAACCATCATCTTAGAAGCAAGGAAATAAGAATGAAAGTAAAGACAACCATTGGAAAGCAATGGGTGGTTTTAAGCCCACTATAACTTCTTGATTTGCCCATAATAGGTCTTTCTCAAGGTGAGACCTAAAAATAATTAGGAAGAGTGGAAGAATGTACCATAGTACATAAAAAAAAAAGAAAATCAAGAGGAGCTAAGTTGGATTATAAGATGTGGTGAGGACAGTGTAGGGTAGAGCCTACTATACAGAAACAAAGTGATGTAACAATATCAATGCCTTTAACTGTATTGTTTCTGTTGCAATTTCACATAGACATATCTACTTTGTTTACATCGATTCTCCTATACAGTAACAGTAACTATGCATGACTACAAGAATATATAATGTGCTAAACCTGAATTACTTGTTTTCCGAGTATACACCATATAAATGTACATTTGTTTGTTAGAGTAAAAGGCCTATACTGTGGCAAGTAAACTATGATAAAAGACTTTTAATTTAGATAGGCAAATAATCAGTTAGGGGTATCTATATATTAAACTTATTTTTTAATTTAAATCATTTGACCTTTGAATCCCATATATGTTTGGAGATGCGCTACATACAACATTTTAAAGTCCTTATTCTGTCAATAGCGCTATTTATTGAGTGTGCGTAATGAAATATATCAAAACACACCATACACCACCTTAGAACAACACACATAAAGCTAGAACTCTGAATAAACGTCCAGCAAAGGCAAATATGCAATTAACTGGCTATGAAAGCGTGCAGCAACACTTGCTACAATGAAATACTTACATCACATAAGTACATTTTTCAGTCCATGGGCACAAGTACCAGCTGAGGAAATACATATACAATTTGTTACAGATAGTTGGACTCACCCACTTCAAATAAAAAATCTCCCAGCTCATTGAAACTGGCACACTCTCCTAGAAAGCCATAATATTCCAGGTCTTCATAGGAAATGTTTGGGAAGGCAAAACCTGTCCCATAAAAAGTTACTATAAATACATATTAAAGGCAGATTATCTACTATATAATTGCAGAATAACACAGTATATTGGTGACCTGGAAGTGAGGTTCAGCAATGCATCAAGAAAGCCAGAGTCTACATTTGGTGTGCTTTTGCACAAAGGGGAAGTATATGTTTATGGGAAAAGGGATTACAGGTACACCTTACTTTCCCATTCCAGTTCCTATAAACTCAATGAATAAAAATTCTAAAATAGTAAATTTTTGTTCTTTAAAGTATACTGCTTGGTGGCATCGTCATAGTGTATGTATGACGCACCATCAACAGCGACAACAAATTGACAGAGAGGGACCCGCGTTTTGGAGAGCACAAAATATCATTTTAAACTATAATCTGAGGTAGTAAAAATGACGCTCCACTTGCTTTATGCTACTCGCATTGGGAAAGGTGCTTATACTGTGATAATTATCATCAAGGAATATTAATGCGTTCAGCATTTGTAACTCAAAAACTCATTATATCCTAAGCTGTGCATCATCTGTGAAGAGAGAAGGTTGCCAGAATCCATTCTTCGCAGGGGTTGCCTCCTGCTTGCAGCGCGCTGGTCAGAGTATTACAGGAGGTCACTTAGGCTATTTCTGAGCAGTGAAGTTTTGCAATTTCTGAATCACTGCCTTCTGTCCACATAGCTGAGCATCCGAGATCTGATTTTTCTAATGGTGCGCCCCTTGGCATGAATATAACTGAAAGCTGCAAAGCTAGAGCCGGAGAATAAAGGTTTATAAACCAAGCGCCTTCACTAAATACACCTTTTCTAGTGTAGTTCTGGAGCTAGCAATGGATTTTGTGAAGCAAAAGTAAAATGTACACCCCTATATGAAAAAAAGTCTATTTAATTTGTGTTGGTTTTTTAAAAGAGCGCCCTTGCACTTGAGAATTTAGTAACTGTAAATAAATTACCTTTTTTTAGAACAGAGTAATGTTTTCAGAAAACAAACATATTTTGTAATTTAAAGGCAATCTTTTCAGGTTATGCTGAGCAAAGTAATGATGAAGAATTTGGATCACCTCTAGATCTTCTGCCACTCACCAATGCCCTTGAATCGATCACTCCCACCTTATTTCATATCAACAAACCTACCTACTCTCAGTGACATCATGAAAGATCATTTGGAAAGAAGATAACTAGACCATGTGCAGTCAACAGTGCAAGGAAATGTTGCATGCCATGCTGATGACAGCTGCAGAGAACACAGAGGTCTGAAGCAAAGCCATTGTACCCCAGAATGGCCTCTAGATGCCCACCTCAAAAGGCATCAACTATGGCATATCCATTCGCCTTAGTAATCCCACCCAATCCACTTCCTGGATCCTCTCTCAAGTTCACTTATGATGGACCAACCCCTAAACCGGAATTTAACTACTGTACTCATGTAAGACCCAATCTAACTATTAGCACCCATTGAAAGCAAATAGCTGTGTATTAAACACCCGGGCAGTGACCGGACATTAACATACTAACAAGATATGACTCATTAAATTAATAAATCAACAAATATTATGTGAATCCAAAGAAATAACTTAAGATAAATTGTTTATTGTAGATCGATTTTGTTTAGACTGGAACTTGATTCTGCATTACGCAACAGCCTATAAAAGTGATCATCCATACAGTGCCTGCGGTGGGATATCCAGCAGCACTTTTACAGAGCACTGAAGTTTTGTCTTGCCTTGTATCAGGAAAACGGGTTCTGGTCTACTATGAAACATGACATACTTCACTTGAATGGCATATATAACACTTCCTAAGTCAAAAGAACTTTTTTTTTTTAATTTAGGGACTAAAGAGTAGAATGGAGTTTGGCAAAACTCATCTCCTCAAATTTTGTCTGCCTGTGTTTTTTGCCTTCTAGTGTTATTTTTGCGCTCCCTATTGTTAAGTGCTCACATTTAATCACCCTCTATACTTCAGATTGCCATACCCGGAAGATGTATTTCATCTCTAAATAGTTTACCATCAATGAAAAGGTGTTTCAGAACTATGTATCTCCATTATCAGTAATCAATTTGCTTGACATGTTTGCCTCTCGTATGGTAATAGTACTAAAGGCTGTCATGTCAGTTTTGGAAAATAACACAATATCACACATTACCAAAGAGAATTTGTGTCAGTCCAACTTGACAGACTTTTTCATATCGTTTCTGTATCCTTCCTGTGATTGGTATGTAACACAGGCAGTGCAGTGTTTCCATGCTTCAGTTATGGGCTTTTGTTGTGCAAGTGGCTTGCAAAAGAGGGTACCAAGAACATAGATGTTCTCATGCAAGAGCTAGCATCGCTGCATGTATCACATCAACTGCCAGAGATCTGACTCTGTTCAGTGGTGACTTTAAAATCGTACGGCACTGCTTAGGTCCCTTTAAGACCTTTTCTGTTTCCACTACTCGGATCTACACAACAGTGTACTATGTGCAACCTTCTGTTTCATTTTGTTGAGGGAGACTCCTAAGTCTCTACATTTATGTCCACATCTTATTTATAGACTATGCAGCACATAGGTGCAGTCAAAAACTATATTCAGATGCCTAGCAATGGCGGTCCAGAAAAAGTCAGAGGATATGAGTCCACACCTTAGTCTGCGGACGCAGTGCTGCCCAACTTCAATCATTTGCCACAATTTTAATTTCCTTTACATAAATCCTCAGATGTATAATTATAGATTTTCGCGTTTTATCACGGTTACTGACCAAAAGAGCTTCCAAAATGCATAATTTTACACAATCTAATGATTTTTGTAACAGTATCCTAATGCCTTATTTATAACACACTTTATATCTATGTTTTCATGTTTGTGAAAAGTAGTTTTCCTAAAATTTGCTTCCTACAGGATTGTTATCCATAAAATTTACATCATCAATTGTAGCTATCATCATCTAACCATACTTTGAGTATGCCGTGCAAAATCTTTGAGTACCATTAACCAGCAGAAACACATTGTTAGCAGGCAATGTATTAAATGATGGAGAATTATTTATCAAAGGGTTTTTCAGGTGTAATTTTCTTAGCAAAAAAGCAATACTACAATTCAATCTATTGTTCAGTTCTGTTGACCTTGCCCAGAAAGGTTGATGGAAGTTTTTCATATCTACCATTATGTTTCTTGTTTTATGAACCAAGAGTGTAAAATCATCTTTTGAAAAAAGGTCTTCATTTTTAAGAAGTGTTTCCATAGGTTACTTTTTTCCTTAATCTTTTCTATTTCTAAAACAGGTTTGTATTCAGCTACTGTTTGAAGTCAAGTCTCAAACGTTTGCATCAAAACGAGTTAATGTTACGAGCTTTCTCACCATGCTCTGAAACTATGAGTACTTTGTAAGCTCCATCTGGACTCTGTTGGGAACAATTGAGAGCAGATTTTGAAAACTTGCCTTCTTAAGAAGGAAATAGCCTTATGTAGTGCATGGTTTTTCCCATGCTGTTTCTTTGTACAGTACGTTACGTTTGGCAGCATGTAACTACATGAGTGTTGCAAATGGATCTTAACCAGCAGTCTCTCTGGTGCAGAAGGCCTAGGGATCGTGGTCGTGCAATGTCAGGGCAATAATTTGTTTCTCACTTGAAGTAATCCAAAATTGAATTGGAACTTCAACAATATTTTGACTAATTTTGTTTTATATATGAATTGGCCTCACGCATGGACATTAATACCCTCATGAAGAGTGACCAGGTAATCATCACTGCAACTCTGTCCTGTTACCAATATTGGTGGGGAGGTCAAAGTTCCTGGGAAATTAGAAGATGGTGAATGAATGAAGGGTCTCCTACTCATCCTATTCATTTTATAATTGTAGAGTTAAGGATTAGGGTTTGGTATTCCATCTGCAAACACTCTAGATGACTAGTAAATTGATACATTTCCAACAGTGAGATGTAATTACCAGATAACATTAGACAACATTTTTCAGGTACATTTATATCTTTTGGTTAGCATTTATACAGTTAGCACAAATGAAAGCACTTGAGACATAAGGGCAGGTTATCACGTGTGTTAATTCAGCAGATGGCTAGAATTTCCATTTTTGTTTAGACAGCATGTGTTTCGCCCAGACACTGGTGTGCTGGCCTGGGATTTTCTTAAGGCTTTTCAGTTGCACGAAAGTAAGAACCACAAAGTAAAGAGTGAAGATTACATACCATAATTTTCTTCAGCAGGGCTGTGGGAAGGCATACTGTGATACACAGCAAATATGGTTTACACTCTCAGGAACTAGTGTGATATACATGTGAAAAGGTGGGAGAATGGGTTTTGGGTGAATAGAGAAAGATTCATATTAGAGAATTTAGCTGGCCCATGCTTAGATAGAGTTATAATAATACAATAGAAACAAAGATAGACCTATGAGAACAAATAAAGGAAGGGTGTAACTCACTGTATAGAAATGGCAGCACCCATATGTTGCTAGCAATAAGACAACATAGTGCCACGGAGGAAGAAATCATAATTTGTCAATGGATTATCTAAGGTGCATTATACCATAATGCCTCATTGTGAGCATTTTCTCTAAATATGGTGTTGGAAATTATTTGAATATTTGTGAACCTTCTGAATGATTTGAAAATGTGGAATTATTCATAGGCTTTGAGTTTGATGGCAACACTTGGCTGGTTAAATGGCTCACCACACTGCTGTAAGCATCTTAAAAAGGTTTTTGCTATACTTATAGTCCTGTATAAAGCTTTATTAGTAGGAGGAGCCATATCATTTGAGGCCAGTCAACATTATTGAAGAATGAACTGTCCATTCTAGTTAAACAGTTTCTATACCGTTCATTTGGACATTGTAGTAAAAAAAGACAGTTAATAGTATATCCTTTCCAGTATGCACGTTTTTAAGAACGTTTCAGGAAACGAAGGCACCTAAGTGTAGCTCATAAACTCTCAGGAGTTTCATCTGCTGGGTCCCCTAAACAAAGACTGAGGTCCCGAGAGGGTAACCCTAAAAAGAATGTATTTGACAATGGCAATGAGAAAGGTGGGTTAGACTTTGTCCAGTCACATTTCTGTCAGCGGCAATAGGTCTTGCAGCAAAGTAATCCCACATATTTTGTACAGGAAGCGATTAAGAGAGTAGAACCATCAATGTGGAATTAATGCCAACATTACCAATGGTTTTATTACAATTCAATATTACCTGGAGGTACTAGTAGCAAGCTTGGCTCCTTCTAATTATCATAGGTGCCACTTGCATTCGGGTTCTGAAAGTCTCCACAATGCCCGGACTGTGCTCTGTAGTCCAAGTAGTGAGGATTCCTGAGCCCCATTGCCTATAGCCTCAGTCGCAACTAAAGTATATAGATAGCAGCAGTAACCAGTTTAAACTATGTTGTAGAGACGTATGCACAAAACGTGAAGCAGGAGTGACCTTACAAACAGTATTAGCAAAGGCTGAAACAGTCGATGTTTGTCTGTACCTAAATTCGTACATGGCAATATATTTGGCTTGTCCCTGAGAAGCACCTATTGATAAAATATTGACAGAATATTCAGCTGCACAACCATAGGATATGGTTTTATGATGGATATAAAGTGATAGCACTTAGTATTTTTAGTATTTTTTACTCAAGCAGAACTCCTCATTATTGTTCAGCCTCAAAGCAACATTCCTCCCAAAGAACCATATGGAATTTAGCAAACTACTTTTTCTTTCTCTTGCACACAGAGGGGTCCCACAAATACCTTTACTTTATTCCATAAACTTTATTTCGCAGTTCATTACATTGCATAAAAGTACACATGTAAAATAATGACATTAAAAGGAAAATATGTTAAAATCAAGCAGGCAGTCAATGCAATTGTTTTTAAAAAGAGAGAATACAGTATAAGGTTCTCAATAATGCCCATTACACAGAAGGATTAAAGCTAAAGGTACATACACAGATATGTGAAACGGGCAAGCTGTGGATTCAAAAGGTAGATCCTAGAGTGCTATAGGTAAAGTGCAAGAAGCCTTACGAGTTCTCAATGCAGCCAATAAGAAGGAGGCTAGTGCAAAACATACCAATGGAGAATCTAAAGAATGGAATAAAATGAGGGCTGCTGCTACTGTTAGTGTTTAGAATTTCCTTAAAAGCGGGGCAAAAAAGCCTTCCTCACTTTTAAATAAAATGTGCAAAAAGGAAAAAGAGTGACGTTGTTTGGACTGTCTTGTTGTCACAAGGACAAGGGGGTATGTTCCTAAGGACAAATTGATTATTTGGGTAACCAAGCATTAGCGGAATAAGGATCAGTCTGAATCTGGTCAGAATGAATCGGTGCTGGTTATTCTCCACTATCTGTAAATAAGAATGAGGATGATTTAATATTGGCGGTAGGGATTGGTAGGACTTTATGGTTTGTTTCCCTTTATGAGTGTTCCATCTTTCCTGCGTATCTTGGTTTAAAACGATCGCCTTTAGTTTTGACTTAGGGAAATGTTTGCTAAGAAAGGGGGTATCGTACAAAAAACCAAGACCCAGGGAAGTAAAATTCTCTCTAATGTAGGTTATTCACGGGACCCTGTAGGCATAGTCCAAAGTTAAAACATCTTTGATCATTTTTTGATTCAAGCCCAACGTTTCCCTTTTCCAAATGGATAACCAAAGAACAAGTGGAGCTAATCTAATAGTAGCCGTAATATAGGGCACACCAGCTTCTTTATGGGCTATGAAATTATTGGTATGTAGAATTGACAATAATCTTTTAATGAATTTGTCTTCTTGTACTTGAAGTGGAGTTACGTCAGTGATACCCCATAATGCTGCCCCATAAGTGGCCATTGAGAGCGTTTTTGCCTTATATATTGTGGACATTTCCAATATCGGCTTATGGCCTAGTTTTTAGACAACCTAAATAAAGCTGCAATACTTTGGATCATTGAAGTAGTTCTATTTTGCAGCATTTCCTTCCATGTTAGTTTGTTGTCAAAAACAACCCCTAAATAGTTAAATTATTCTAAATTAAATGTCAGTTTCCCACCGATACCAAGTACAGAGAATATCAGGATCATGCGTTCAATCCGATAGCATGTTATTGTCATAAATGGGGACTAGCTATAGAACTGGTCAATAAAACGGGTAAAGTTTTACATTTGTTCTCAGCCCCTTGTGATTAAAAGTAAATTAAAAGTGAACCGCATTTTTTGCAACTTTGTTTACGTTTGAATACATTATTGAAGGCTATGGAGATTGTATGGTTTTACTAAATGTATGTAGCTTTGCTTGTTGACCCCCACGAAGCAAAGTGGTTGGTATAATCCAACTGCCGCCTATCGGAACATGTGATGCCACTGCCAACAGCTCATTGGGTCATGACTTAGCCTAACATTTGGCTGCATAGTCGTGTTCTACACACCTTTTCTTTCCTCCTGAAGCAAAATGAAACATATTAAAATTCCCCTACCCCCAAAGGAAATCTGGGCGCTTTGACATCATTCTACATTAGTGTTTTTTTTTCTTCCAAGTAGAAGAGATGTGGAAGAAAGAAAAGGGGAGGGGGTTGTCCGTCCAAACTATTTGTTTCTCTAATATGGAGTTCCCATTTGGAGAAAAGGTAATCGTATGACTATGATTTTCACTTGTTAGTTGCTAAAGGTAGAACTCGCTACCACTATGCCACCGATTGAAATTCCTCTAACTTAACCAGTCTGAGTACTAATGTACTTAAGGATAGTATACGCTAACTATTTGCTAGTTATAATAGTTGGTTGGATGTGCTAAACTTCCATTTTTAGCAAAAAAAAGTTTTAAGAACGGCAACAACGTCTATTCTGGATTAGAAGTCACCAGCTCTCACTTCCTTTGAGATCGCTGGCTGTGTAAATAGTTGTGTGACGTCACTCTAGTTACCCATCTGAATTGAGCACGTGGGGCCGCCGCTTGTACCGACGCCTCTGTTTTCTTCCATTGCAGTTTTCATCTCGTAAGAATTGTACCGACAACAGGCTCATACCTTGTAGCTGTGTATTATGTCTCAAAGGCGTGATTTTGCCTTGGAAAAGAAATAGTCAGCATCTGGGTTTTAAGGTCTTACAACCAAGAGCATTCTTACTTTACACTGACTTTAACGTGAGGGTCAGATCCCGGCCACCCTCCATCACCACGCACTCCTAAAAATGTTCCATATATGTAATAAAATATTATCCCTTAAAAATAAACCTGGAAAGAAAAAAAAACGAAGCGGAGAACAGCATTGCAGGAAGTGTAAAAAAAAAAAAAAAAACCCTGGGCAGGCAAGAAGTTAAAAGTGTTTCTATGTGTGTTAAAATTTTACACAGTGGGGTCCTCAGATGCGGAACAGATGTGGGCAGGAGGAGAAGGAGGCCTGGTAATCACTCAGGTCGCAGTGTGCATTGGGAGCCGAGCACCAGCTTTCCTAGCCAGCTCCAAGGGCTGCTGCCAGCCAGCCAGCGTGCCTGTGCGTGCGTGCGTGCGTGTGTGCGTGTGTCATATTTTCCAACAGCAGTCATATTTTGTGCGCGCGCTCGCCGGCATAATCTGCTGCTGTGCGCTGCCATCCCTCGGAGCCCCTGCAGGCCTCACTGCCAGTTGTTTGCCTGCTTCTCCTGGTGGAATTCATTCAAATTAAAGCAGTGGAATGAGGCCTGAGTCCCCAAATGCCGAGTCCCTCTCCTTCATCAGCATTCCAGCGAAGAGAGTAATTAAAGCAAAAAATTAATTCTGGTGTAAGCAGAGGAGGCACAAAATAACTGATATTAGAGGCTACATGATGAATGCCTGGCATCAAGGGATCTCTCCTGGGAGGATAAAAGATTTCACAGAGTTTTTGCATATCACAGTTTTCTCATTATGAGACCCGACGAAGATTGCTCGGCGCATGCATGATATGTTAGAAGAGTAGGGTGAAAAGCAGACACTTGTTCACCAGATACATCTTAATTAGAACGCTCTTTAGCAGACGGGCCTGCAAACTCTGGTGATAAATAGACTTTCGAAGGGGAGATGTAAATTTAGAGCGTTGGGGTTCTGGGAGACTTCCTGTTGTTTGTGTTGCATTATGGGGTTTATTGTGGCTCTAATTGCTGCCAGTTTATTACAGATGACACTGGGACATTGACATAAATGGAGCCATAAAAAGGCTCACACGGCTATTGAAAATATGCCTGTATGTAACGCAAAGCTGCATACTCATTCCGCCCCTGCTAACTGCTCCTTACAAATAAAGTCATGGCTGCATTCAACCGTTAATCATTTTAAAACTGAGCTGTTTTCGGGTTTCCAGCTAGACGGCGCGAGCCTCGTTACTTACAGGGATTGCATCATAAATGTGTAAGCCATAGAGGCTGATTTATAAACACTTTATAATTTAGTGAACGTTGCTTTAAAAAAAAAAACTGACATAGTGAGTGAACTGCGCAGCAGTGAAGCGTGATTTTGTGGCGCAGTTTCACTTTGACGTGAGGGTGGACGGAAAGGGCGGGTCCTGAGAGGAACCTGTGTGATAAATGGCAGTTTTAAGGTGTGAAACTGTGGTTAATTGACAAGGAGAGAGTTCATACCTCTGCTTAAATCAAATTGTTATTGTCTATTCGAAGTGGCATATGTCATCATAATGCCAGACCACTTTGCTCCTGTATTATCTGAAGTGGGACTGATGCGAAAAACGGTGGACTGGAATGCAGCCCCCAAAAATCGCCAATGGCTGAGATTGATTCAAACATTCAAACATCACCTTGTTTTTTGGATGGAAGTTGTATTTTATGTCTGGGATTTTGGTATGCGAACCCTCACCTGATCATAGCCAGACATATTAAATTTGAAAAGAGACCATTATACAGACATTTAAGTACCTTTAAAGCTTACATCTATTCAAACATGTATGTACCTTTAATATCCACATTTAAGCAAACATTTTTATACATTTATGACAACATTAATGTGGTTTTAACAGTCACTCTGGGGTTTGTGCTGATAGTTTTGGGCCTTAGTAGCCTCTTGTTGAATGCAAACCCACCTGCAGTTTGCTACAGAAGACTATGTGCAGAGTGGTGGAATGGGCGCCTCAACAATCACATTCAAGGCTTTTAGAGGAGTGAGGCAGGGCTGGATTTTAACATTTTTCTAATGTTTAAAAAAAATCCTGGAAGCTGAAATTGGCTTTTTGTCTTCACATTTAGTTTCTAAGACAAGACTGTACCAGCACGGGAGGAAACTGAATTTCTTTCTGCACAGAATGAAGAAAGGGCAATTGCATGTCACAGGACTTGTACATCTCCTGCTCCGAGGTCTCATTACCCACAAGCCAGATGACTTCCTCATCCATTCTCTCAGTTGAAGTGATTGGACAAGCTTATTGCCAAATTGATCTGGGCCCTTTGCACATGACTGTTTTTTCTTGGTGGCTTTGATGCTTTGGTGTGTAGGGCCTGATATGCCTTTTATTGCACCAGGCTTTTCCCCGGTGAGCTGGAGCCCCTGAGACTGGTCCTGCAAGCCCTGGTCCCCTCCTAGTGCCTCTGACACTTTCTGCAGCTCCCTGAGGTTAACAGCAGCAGGCACTGGAAGGCTTCCAGAGATAGAGAGAAAGTGAGAGAGTGGGAATGTAGAAAGAAAGCGATCAGAGAGGGAGATGAGAGAAGGAGAAAGAAAGGAGAAAGAGAGAATAAATGGATAGAAAGAGAGGGATTAAGCAATGAGAGCGGGGCTGGCTTGAGCATTCTTGCCAGGGCTACTTTGGTTCTCCAGTCGAGAGCAGTTCATGTGGCCCACAAAGGTTTTGAACAGTTGGCTTTTTCCTTCTAGTTCTTGGACACTAGTGCCAGGCGTCACTGAATTCAAGGGATGCTTTTGTATCAGTTCACAATTGGCCAACTCTCACCAGTTATGCTTACAATGGCGGGGGGCTGACCGCTACATGCTCATGTAACCTCAAATAACTCTTTCAGCAAGGTGACCTAAACATCACCTGTGTCAGTGGCAGCTTTCTTTGGCATCCATCTACTGAAGAATTCAGGGTCCTTTCTATATCGGAGTAAAAGATAATCTAATCTTGTTTATCACTGGAACGTTTTACTATTGACCTGTTCTAACTGGATATTATGCTAGGGAGATAACGGCAATAGCAATGTACAGAGTACACTTTCAACTGCTGTACTAGAGGTGACATTCAAGTGCTGATCTCCGCTTAAAGTCAGAGACTTGGGAGTCACAGCTGTATAGAACTCTTATTTCAGTCATGCTACAGAGCAAATTGGTGACTGGTACCATGCATACATACCAACTCTTTGCACAAGTGATTATAAAAAAGAGTACCGCATGTGCTACATGGTCACTAACACTGGAACAAGGGTCAAAAACAACTGACTGGATGAGTTCACCGGACTATTAATAATGGTCATTCTATCCTGGCCAACTAGGCTGCAGCATTGAGTTTCTGCATCAACAAACTGCATTCAGGACCTTTTTATTCCCGTGGTTTGACTAGCTGTCCGTATTTGTTTCCTTGAACAATGATTTGGCATTATGCTAGCAAAATCTGCAGACATATTCTACTCCCAGGCGAGTAATAGTTTTGCTGGAAACCTCTCATTTGAAGATTCCTCTCTACCAAAGGTGAGAAATGGAAATGTAAGATTTTCGGCTGATTCTGGACTCTTCCTAACGCCATTTATCCCAAAAGGGTAAGATTTAATGGACTAGAACCTCGGCCATTGCCTCTGTTGACCTGTCCAGACAGCCTTCAAGGTTTCTGATCCCTAGACTAGATCTGTTTATCCATGTAACCGAGTTGGGTTCATAATGTAAAGATAAAGTATTGTCATTGCTAACTAACTGTCCCAAGTGTCATCACTTAATGCCCTAGATGAGTGGGTGATGCTGGTTCCACTGAATGACAGTCGTTACATCATGTGTAATCACATCTCAGTAGATTACATTGAGGTTATCCGTGATTACCTTTACGTTACAATGTTTTACCTTGTAGTACCTTTACATTGCAGCTTAGATGGTAAGTATTACCTAACAAAAATTGCTGTAACAAACTTAGTTCTATCTGGGATCTATACCAGGTGACTGTGTTGGTCATGGGAGAAAGAGAATGACCAAATTTGGCCTAATGTGCTGTAGGCATGGATTTTAAAATTATTCTGGCATTGACCGGCAGCCAATGCAGAGGTCTCCCAACATTGGAGACTGCATCAAACTTCCAGAGGCCACATATGAAGCGAGTCTGTATTAGTTGCAGTCATAAAGTATGTTTTTTTAGGCACTGAAAGGAGAATTGCATTGTCATAATCCAGCCTAGACTGAATAATGCAATTGACTGTTGGGAGTTTATGTTTTGAGTCAAGGAAGGTGAATGTCTGACATAGCATCTTCAAATGATAAAACAAGCATTTCAAATATATGCTACAAGAGTATCTAAGGACAGTTTATAATCTATAAAAATCTCTAGATCGCTGACATAAGTGACTGGTTTGGAAGGAGAACCCATACAAGGAGGCTAACTGACATTCTCTGAAGTCACTTTCGTGTAGGTGAGTAGAAGTTCTGTCTTGTCTGGATTCAATTTCGAGTAGATTTTTACCATCCATCAACATGTGATCAACAAGCTATCATTTAGAAGAAAACTAGCCTGAGGAAGAGCATCTCTTTGGATGGTCTAATTCTTCGGGAGCAATATACTAAAAATATGTTTTGTATCATTGGTGTAGATTAAGAAGTTTGAGCTGACTTGGTGTATCAACATCGCCAAAGGGCACATGAAAAGATTGGCCAGTAGTGGTGACTAAATGGAGACTTGTGGGATGCCAAATCATATGTTTTTAGAGGAAAAGTTAAGGATGGAGAAACAATTATTTGAGTCCTATCCAAATGGAGCATCTTCAGCCAAGACACTGCGAGGCCTATAATACTCAGTCCAGTGACCCTGTAATGCAGGATTTTATGATTAAGGCTCCCAGGTTTGCATTTTTACAGATTTTGTACAGATAAATATAGACAGAAAACAATGCACTTCCTGTATATATTTAACTTTTAAAGCAGAAAATACAGAAAATGGTGCTTCGTGGGAGTAAATCTCCAAGCTGTCCTTTTTGAATGCCACACCAACAGCTGAGCAGGTAGACAGCATGGGGTGTTAAGAACAGGGTATGATTTCCTTAACTGCAGGCATTTTTGAACATATATTTGCATATAATGCTAATATTTATATATGGGTGTAGTATTTTGTTATATTTGGCTACTTAACTTTCTAAAAATGCAAAAGTCATGTTTATCAGTTAAATAAATATGGAAATATACAAATGTATGGCTCTATTTATTCTCAAAACACAAAAGAAGTATTGATAAATACCAATAATATTGCCCAAAAATAAATATGGATAAATACAGACCGAAATGTTTAAAAAAATAAATGTCATAAAGATGGAGCTCTAGTTATGATCATTGGTATGGTTGAGAGGTCCAGGAGCACCAGTGCTTCTGAAACCCCAGTGTCCATCATCCTGTGTAAATCATCCAGGGCTGAAGTGACCACATATTCAGTGCTATGACCTAGATGAAATCCTGCCTTTTGACAATCCAACAAAGAGTTGGATTGCACATACTCTTGCATTTGGAAAAAAATATTTTTCTCAAGGATCTTGGAAAAAATGTTAAAATGCAAATGGGCCTAAAACTGGAGGGGGGGTTGGGTTAAAGGTTGGTATCTGGCCACACCATGCCCTTTTCCAGCACTGAGGTACTGATCCTGAAGAAAAGTATAATATAACAATCTGTCTGATCTCAGAGACAATAAAATGGGACAGTTGTTGAACATATTTGGCTGATTGAGAATCTGAGGAGTGAGACTGTTGAATTGAAGCCTGCACGTCATGTTCATTTGGGAGGGAGCAGTGATCAAAAGCCAGAGTGATTTTGGTTTGTAGATTATTGGTAATACTTAAGAAAAGCTTGGTGGTGATTCTGGCAGGACAAGTGGGGCGATTAACAGACAGGGCGTTTATCAATTTCAACTCTAAATTTAGTTATTTTGTCAGAAAAAAACCCATATGAGCTGTCCAGATAAATATTGAGAAGAAACTTCCGCAGCACTAGCAGCAGGTTCTGCAAGCTCTTTGATGATCCTGAACAGTTCTTTAGGTAAGTTGTGGCCATAGATAGACATGAACTAAAACTGTCTATTTTTGCAGAGTCAATATTTCTCCGATGCTATCTTGCTGGTATGAGAATGTAAATCTTATCATAGGGTGGCCTACGTACTTTGCCAGAGTCTGTCATCTCTGTGTTCTCATAGTTTACATTTAGATAAATGTTCACCAACAAGCTAAGGGTTACTTTTTCAGTTTATGGATTTCCTTGTTGTTTTCTCAAATATTATCCCATCTAAAATTTGACTAATAGTTATTCTTAAAGCACCCAATGTTTCAGTGACTGTATTGTAAAGGGAAGTTAATGTTAAATTATCTAATTTGCAACAAAGTCTGAATCTGTAAAGTGTGGGCCAATGGAGATCCAGGCTCAACTTTTAGTGACCGTGGGCTTTGCTTTATTATCAAATGTGGAATGGGTCATGGGCCTTAATGGTACGGTAATTTGATCAGTCCAAGCCAAGCCACAGGCAAAAGTTTATGTATTTAAAATAAATCATAGCTGGCGTAGCTAGCAAAAATAGGGTCAAGGAAATGACCCGCATTATGTGTAGGGTAATTTGATAAACGTTTCATGCCAAGGGATTCCAAGATTTCTCAGATGTATGTACTAGACCAGAGGGAACATCAAACCTAAATGTAACAATCACCTAAAATGATATGATTGTTTTTCTGGAGACACAGAGAGCACAACTGATGAATTAATGTATCTATGGCCAGCTGGTCTGAGTGAGGAGGTTATAAATTACAAGAAAAGACATGTGGGTCATGTTCAGTTCTACTGAGAACATGAGGTTTTCTTTGCTTGGAAAATTAGACTTGTAAATCTAGTATATATAAAATCTTCATGATAAATGAGTCTGACACCCCCCTTCCAACTGAGTGGCCATATGAAACATTTTAAGCCCAGAGGGAATCAGTACATTCAATATGGGCCCACTATGTAGAGTTAGCCACGGTTCCGTAAGAAAACATAAATGTAATTGAAAATTCCTAATTAATGAGTATGTATGAGACAGACATACATAAACCTAACATTATGTCACTTGAAACATTGAAAAAATTACTTGCCTGTGATGCAAAGTCCCGCAATGGAATGTAACTAAAAAGACCCTCATTGTACTTAATTACGATGTAAATCTCGGATGTACTTACCTGCGATGTGAAGTTAGCACACTTGGTTGCACTACCATTAATGTGCTATATTCTCTATAGTTGAAGGAGCTCATCTAACAAAAGTGCCATTATGAGCTGGATACTTGGGCTTTTAATATTACTACAGCTTTTCTTTTGTTGAAGACCAGACTTCATGTAATCTCCCACATGACTTCTCTGCTGCCACTTCCGCGTTCTTTCTCCACCCTTTGTTGTTCCTGTTGGTGCATACGCAAATATGAACAGTGGCAATGAACTAGAGAAGGACCTCTACAAGGAAGCTTTCTCAGAAGCAACAGTATTTCCTTTATGCTGATTAATCACCTAGCCTGAATTGGCTCACAATCATCGAATCCCCTATTTAGTAAAGAAGTGCTTCATAAGATAATGCACCCCAAAAGTATTTTAAGTCGTGTCTATAAATCTTCATTCACAGCTAGGCAAATAACTGACTATCAAGAAAATACAGATCCCCTATATTTAAGAAGTGCAGGTAGCAATATCTTACTAAGGGTTGTGTCAAGTCTTCTACTCTTCTGCAGAACAAATCAGAGAACATCCCACCATGTTGGGGTAGGAGGAGCCCCTTGTTAATAGGATTTGGAGGCACGCTGGTATTGCATAGTTCACCATTCACCAGCTTGTGTGCAAGGCTTCAGCACCCTCTTTCACCAGCCTCTCCATCCTAATATCCATATGTCTATGCAGTACCCCTAGAATGTTTTTTAAAACTGGATGTACAACTGCAATATTTGTAGTTATATGAACATATATTTGACAAGGCTTCAATTCACACAAAAAATCGTGATGGACAAGAGTACTAAGGAACCTGTGAACCATCCTCAAGCTTTACATCTTCAGCCAGATCTTTCCAAGTTATTATAACAAAATGGAAACTTTGTGCTAGATTTTCTCGTTGCTACAATTGGGGGACTGGTTATTGTGCCAAAGTGCCCAGTGATAAATAACCTCATATGTTCCCCTGGTGTCTGAAGTGGAAATAAGTTAGATCTGAGGCCAATGATGTTTACTTCAAAAACAAGGTGATTATGTTCATCCTCAGTTCAACACCGGGGTTTTCATCACGTCCATCACACGGCTCATTTTTTATTTACTCTGCACAGGGGGGAATATTTATCCTTGCCTGGCGGAAAAGTGGGTGAAATCTTCTGACTGGACTATTCCCATTCAGAAACAGTGCATCCTTGCAAGTTAAAAAATCCAACCAACCATGTTGAAGTCGAATTTCCCTCCTCAGATAGGTTTCTGTGAAGGGCACTCCATGCCTTCTTCCCAGAAACCATTATTGTGCCACTACCTACATGCAGCCAGCCAAAAACAGCAACTGAGGGCCTCCTCCAGTGGGAAATCTCGTGCATTTGCACAAATTAGCCCCTTATTAAAAACAGGACGGGAAGCAGTGGGGATGGGGGATATCCTAGTTGTCCCTGGTAGGCAGCTTCCACCCTCCATTTTGCAACCACCATGCTCACAAACATCCACATGTTCACAATTAGCTATGGGTAACCATAAAAAACAGGTGCACCAATATGGATCACAAATTATGCATGTTCAGATGCTCATAATCAATCTAGTAAAACATTTGCAATATAATGTTCTCAAGCACATCAAACATATACACCAAGGGCCCCCACCTTTCCCAACCCACTGGAATGATTTTGCATGGTGAACCCCGTAAGAATCACCCTTGATTGCAGCTATTGAGCTGAAAAAAACATAATTGTTGCCTTTAGCCTGGGCCTATGCAGAGGAGGGTTGATGAAGGCTACCCGCCGAAGAATTCAGGATGTGGAGACCAGTGTAGCATGCCCCCTTTTCAGGGCTCATCAGAGTATCTCACCAGTTTTGCAGTTTGACAGATCTCTGAACGACGGAGGCCCCATCCTCTAATGTCAACTGCAAAAGGTCAGAGGAATTTTGACCGGACAAAGGGAAATCACTTTCATGGTAAAGCTGCACAGGTGGTTGGGAACTTTTATCCTTGCTGGTATTTTACAACTCTTGCACCCAGTTCAGTAGATCTGTTGGGACTAAGCATTTTTTAACATCCCAGTTGCTCCTAGGGAGAAATCTGCAGATGTTTAAATGCAGTTCATGGTCTCTAATCTTCGGTCGTTCAGTGCTAGGAAATGCGCTGGCATCAGATGAATAAACCATAATAGCTCTGCTGCTTATTTCTCTTGCTGAGACATCTGCCAACGCGTCTACTTGTCACCAACAGAGGCCGCCTCAGATTTCTTAAGATTATGCCTTTTATTTTGTCTTGATCGCCATTTAGGGATTTAAACTCCGGGGGAGTTCTGGCTTTGAATCCCAGGCTGCAGAGATTGATTGTTCCTTTTGATGAAATGTGTGTTAGATTAACGTTGGATTTTTCTCTGCAACAGGGCGACATGGATATTCAAGAAAAAGGTGGGCACAGCTGTGTGTAAATTCATGTTTTATCCTGCAGGAGTTATTGTTGTGTATTCGAAGCAAATGTTGCACATAGTAGAGATAGAACGTGATATGTTGCAATTCACCTTCTTTGCTGCATGGTTTAGCCGCATATGTTGTGCACGATTTAGCCCAAATGCACTTCTTGGTGATTCCCCCTTCACCAGGCAGGCAGGAACCTTACCAACGAAGGTTATAGTCACACTTTATTTCACACAGAAGCATTTGATGGCTGCTCAGTTGTTCTGTATTTGCTTCATTGTTGTCGCTCTTACATTCATACCCAACTAACTCCTAGCACCTAAAGAATACCTGTACAATAAAGAGAAGCAATTTCACCACAACTTCAAGGAAAGAGAAACATTACATGAACACATAAACAACAACACTAAAATCAACTACAGTGCATCGGTTTCAGTAACGAAAATTTGACAAATGGTAGAAACTAGAAAGGAAACGAGTGGAGGGGATATTGTAACAGAAGAGATCAAAACCATCCTCAAACTATCGAACATAAAATGTATCTTAAAGTGTAAAAGAAAACATCAAAAATAATTAATAAAAGACCCTTGCTGAAATATAGATCAGAGATGACCAAAACAGTCATTCTTAAGGAAGTAAGACAGCAGACATTTTGAAGGCCTTACTAGGGGTGGGCGGAACTTGCTGTGTTTCATACTGCGGAGTTACATGAAAACTCTGCAAGATTCCAGGTAGAATTTGGCACCTCAATGCTGCTCGCGCTTATTTTAAGTGATGGGAGCTCGTAGAGCGCTGAAAAATAAGCACAAACTGCACCATGTGGCAATCCAGAGGGAGCTGCTTCTTGTGCTGATTTTGCTGCTGCTCGAGTAGATTTTCTACTCGAGCGGCAGCTTTCTGACCGCGAATGGTCGCAACCACCTGCGTTGAGGTAGTCTCGCCATGTGCCCTCCTAGCAACCGAAAATCGCACTAGGAGATGCCAAATCTCGCTTGCGCCCACCAGCTTACCATTGGCGAGCGGCATACAAGGGAAAAATCCTCTTTATAGGTATTATTGATAGCACTTGTATTAATAGTATATTTTGATACCCGCAATTTTATTGAGATAATTACAGGTCATAGATTTTTGTGTGTAAATATTATTTTTGCATTAACTTTCTTCTGGTTATTATTATTAGCACTATTATTATTATTATTATTATTTTTATTATTATTATTTTTATTATTATTATTATTTTCTGTCAGAATAGTAGTATTAGTATTAGTAATTGTATTACTACTACTCTTTATTAACTTCTGGCTGTCTTACTGATTAGTGTAGTCATGGACGTGGTGGTGTTAAAATTATTACCCTACAAGGTTAACTTTAAAAGGTATTGTCAAATTCTGTGCTGCACAATCGAAAACAATCTAGTACTATAACCACTAAGCCAATAGTTTGAAAATTTTTTCCTCCTCTAAATTTATTTAGATTATGCAGTTGATTTGTGACTTACGGCCTCATTACGATGTCGGTGTCATTGCAGAATGAAACCGCCTGACCATAGGTTGATGGATCTGCCCGCAGAATTTTGATGCGGCCGCCCTATGGACAGTCGGAAACATCCTTTCACCAATGGTAGCTTGTACGGTGGGTGGAAAGGGCCCGCCGCACAAGCTGCCATTGAAAAATCGATGTTTGTAAACATCCCTGCACGGTGTGGAGCCTGTCACACGGTGCAGGGATGTTTAGGTGCCTCCCAGACCTCACAGCGGAGGCCCCAGGGGGACGGGGGCTCTGCTAGGGGCCCCCAAAGTCACTTCCTGAAAGCCTTTCCATGTCAAAAAATATCAGCAGACATGGAAAGGCTGTGAGAAAGTGCCATCATAATACCGACGGCCGAGCCGAGACTGGCTCCACAATCATTATGGGATTATGTGTTCTTCCGAGGCTCCAGCGGGCTCCTTGAGCCTGCCAGAAGTGCATTGGAATCCCCCAATGGGTTTCCCTCTGACCCCCATCATTGTAATATGGCGATCAGAGGGAAACCATCGATGTAGGGCGGAAAGCCTCCGACCAGCTGTCGGATGGCTTTCCACCCGACATCGAAATCGGCCCCTTAGTTGTAATTTCTTTTCTCATGTTGTCTACATTTCTTGAGCTTTAGGAGGAAAAAGAGTTGCATTTTGTATTGTTCATTGTATGTCTTGACCTATTTAGTTGCTTTTGTGCCTAATGTTCAGGTTCTGCTGAGTATATATAGATCTCTCTATGATAAATTCATCACAAATAGCACAGATGATACATATTGAATATATAACACCATTTATGATTATGCAGATGTCTGTACAACCCAAAATTGTTCAATAAAAATAAAGAAATAGGTGAATATATGAAAAACAAGTATATGCAAATGTCCATTTTGATGATACCACTCTACAGTCTTCATCGCTTCTACAGCCTTCATCGCTTCTCAGCAATGGCTTTCTCTTTCTGAGAAAGGTTCAAAGCCTGGTAATGGCACGGGGGGTGGAAGGAGTGTTCATACATGTTGTAACGGCAAAGGACTCTTTTCAGTTTACAAGACCTTCCAGAAGTACTTCACTGTCCTGATACACAATCATACTAGAGTCACACTTGCTGCAGTTGAGACAGAATCAGGCAATAGATTATCATAGTAAACATATAAGAAAGGTTTCATTTTTACTATATGAACCTCATTATAATGAAAAGAGCAGAGGGAAGTAGTCTGAAGAGCTCAACTGCAATGTGGACTTCAGGACTTCGATGACCACTGTGTGCCAGTGTTGTCCTATAGAGAAAAAGAGAGCTCTCTGACAAATTAGCCCTCATCCTCTAAGATGAGGCTAAACACAAAAAAAATCCTGAAAATATATCAGTCAATGGTCTTGGGATATTATCAGAAGTGGAATATTAACCTTCAGTGGCAGAAGGGCCTTGTTTATGAGTTTTGAGATTATTCTTATTTGAGAGAAGAGTTCATTTCCCACCCAAATAAGGTTTATTCGTGCTGTAGTTGTACTCTGTCCGTGGTTCCTAACCTGCGGTCCGAGGGACCGTGGGGGTCCACAAAGCCTACTCAGGGTGTCCGCGACTGCTTAGAAGATTAAATAATATTAACAGGTTAATAAAGTGTATGTAAAATAAGCCAAATGTACAATTGGAAATTAAAGAAAGTTCTGTAAATGTGCTGGAATTTGAAACTGAAGGCTAAAAATTAAGTTGGTATCCTTAGATTGATTCATGGGAGCCTCTAACAGAATAAAGTACAGGTGATGGGTGGCCTCAATAGAATTTAGAAAAGCTCCATCCTTCTTATTAAAGTAAAAAAAAAAAAATCCTTATAATTGTTTGCGAATTGAATAAAATATTTCATCATTTGTGAAATTATTTGATGGATGACTTTGTGGTGTAAATCATCGTAAATACTTATCAGGGGTGGTCAGCTTTTAGTAATAGCTCAGTACGTGGCTCCCTAAATTCCAATAATGCTTCAGTTGGGGTCCCTGGATTCCAATAATGATTCAGTGGGGGTCCACAGAAGACAAAAGGTTAGGACCCACTGCTCTATGTAATAATTCCCAGTGTGTCAATACCCTATCGCAGTTCACTGGGTCAAACTAAATGGAAAGTGCATGGTGAAAATCGCTTGGAATGTGGGGAAACCCAGAGGAAATCAGTGTACACTCCGAATTCCATGGTTATTTCCAATTCCAAGACCAAAACCTTGCATTTATGAAGAAATACTGCAATGCAGCATTACTCAATGAGAATGTCCCAACATTATAGGTAATAACAGGTGCAGTATTGTCTCATTATTTGTAAAGCCAACTTCTAATTAAAGGCTTAGAGTGCAGTGGTTTTGATTCCTAAGTTTAAATAAAGAGGAGGTTTTGGGATACTGGAAAAGATTCAAGGCATAATATTTAATGATCACAGCTCAAGACCCAGCTGCATAGGGCGCAGTGTTTATTTAAATAAACAGAAGTGCCTAGGATATTGTCAGAAGGCTACTGCACCTTGCACCACACATTGCCGCTGCCAATGATAGTAACAACACAACTACTAGCCATAACACGCCTACAAGTGTGACAATTCTGACTATTTCAGACTTCCAAAGCTATAACAATATCTTGGGTGGCAGGTAATAGTCATTTTTAATGTATATTGAATTAATAATTAACTGCTATTGTGGTCATCTCTACATTAGCCAGACAGCGCCACCTTGTGGCAGACTGTCAGAAGAACCGGTGTTGACAATTAAGTGCTGGTGCTGAGCACAGGAAACCACCAGCTCAAATTAAGCAGCGATATGGCTGAACATTCTCACTTAACATCGACCTCGTACTGGTACAGAATATTTCTTCCTTTCTCTCGTAAGAAAACAACTATCCATTAGCACTAAATTGAGATTTGTCCATATTTTTTAACCTTTTTCAGCATGTGGGCTGATGTTTGACCATAGCAAGTGAGCTGTATGACCATGTCTCATTTATTCATTCTTACCGTTGGACCTTGTTCGTTTTAATGTGGTAAGTATTTTAGGAAAAATGAGAAGGCTTGTAAGCACTTAACATTTTATTGAAATTTAATTGAATAGTTAAGGGGTGATTAAAAATGTGAAATTAACACTCTTCAGGAATTAATGATGGTCATTAAGATGTAATGGGGCTGCTCACCAACAGTGAATTGGAAGGTTGGGGGATTTAAAATTGCATGGGGGTCAAAGCTGTGAAAAATGTTTATAGTCTCCTGAGCTTTGTTTGCAATTTTAAAATTGGAGCAAAAATGAACTTTCGCTGCTATGAGTGAAAGTGAATGCTGTATTTTTTTTTACCTTTCTTGAAATGATAATGTGCATTAATGATACAGCAGTATTAATGTTGCAGAAAGTATGGTTTGCCTATTTTCTTTTGATTGCTGAAAAGATACAGCTAATGAGAGCATAGCATGGAACCTCCTAAGAATCTCATTTGCTTCTGTCAGTACTAAAACTACTCACTTTTTGAATAGGTAACGTTGTTGTTCATAGCATTAGACCAACAGCCTGTGAGGAAGTGACTGACAAAATAGGCCATGTTTTCCATGTATGTATTCGTCTATAGCAGCAATATAGGGAGTCATTATTATGGTTTGAATACCCCATTCACTAGAAAGACCTTTACTCGGTTGACTATAATTCAGTGCAATCTATCAATCAATCACAAAGTGTTGCACTCCAGGACTTACAGATAGGCCTATATTTTGGGGGAAGCGTTTGATTCACAATATCATTGTAGTTCTTGAATTGCTGAGGGAATGGTCCAAACCCCTTGATTTTTATATTAAAACCTGCGCACATTTTAGTCACACTCATCAGCTCCAGTTGCTGCAGAGAATGAATTTGTAAGGGACGGAAGTTTATGTTTCTTAGATATAGTAAGAACAGCAGTAGGATACCATAATGCTGGACTGGCCATTCTGCCAGTGTGGCATTATCCCGTAGGCTAGGACTTTTAGGTCACGCTGGGCTGCCATGAGGGTGGCTGACTGGAACAGAATATCGGCCTGGCCACAACATAAATGGGGCCTCCACTAGTGATTCAAATAGCTAGAAAAGTGGCCCACATGTGCGAATCATAGGAGTTTATAACGTGTAAAAACACCCTCTGTAGGTATTTAGCAAGCTATGGCACCAAGCATGGATGTGTGCTTGGTGCAGGCACTGTTTATGGTAATAAACAGAAAAAGAATGATAAAACTATTCCACCAAACCATAAAACAGACCCACAAATAGCCAGAGAATGGGGGCCCACACACTAACTTTGTCAGACCAGCCCTTCTGACACTGATAGTATTGCCATGTAGGCCAGTCAGACATAACCATGAATGGCTGATTACTCCATTTTAGGCATGGCCTCCAACATTTTTCCAGGGGTTATTTTCGTTGCCAGACCAGCCATGGATATTAAGAATAAGAGGATCTTGAAGATGCAACTGTAATACTTTGGGTTACACATGTTTTTATGGCCCTGTGTGGAACATGAAGGAAGGGTCCTGTTCTTTTTATATATTTGTTTTTACAGCAAATTGAAACAAAATTCATTCAGTGCCAACGATTATTAAGCCAAATGCTTGCCAGATCACTTCCATATATTGTTGAGTATAAGCTTTACCAGCCGAGGTTTATGCTGAAAATCAGATTTTTTAAATTTTTATTTACTTCTTTTTAATGAATCTTTCATTATTACAAATATGTTGTTGGCTACAAAGCTTACTTTACAAAGTAAAGACCTGAGCACGCGTAGTTTTTTTAAAGAGGCAAAGGGAGTATTGCTCCTATGTTAAAACATTTACTATGCAATAATTTGGTGTGTATGTCTTTTATGTTCATATTTTCAGCACATTCTTCATCTGTTGACTCCTTTTTGGGACACTCTTTTCTGAAAGTACTGATATTGCTGCAGTATGTGAATTTCTTCCTAGGACGGTTGGTGGCAGTACATACGGTCACACAACTAATACTAAACACCTACACTAAAAAAAGCTAGACTTATTGGCTTTGCCAATGCTTGTTACTGTATGAATGGTGGTCACGCTAAAAGCCACTGTCTATAAGTTGCAATGTAACATTACTTAGGTGACTCAGTGCAGAAACTTCTCTTTTTAGAATGTGTACTCGCCCGGCAGCACATGGATTTGTACTGTAGAGTTTAAATGAATTTCGCCATCCTTGTCACTTGAGATTTCGTGCCCAACTCAAATACTTTGACATTGAATGATTACAGGCTCGAAATTTATCAAAGTTTTTTTCATATTAAGATGCACCCTTAATGGCATACCTCTGACCAATATGAATTTTGTGGCATAAAGTCCTACCAACAATACTACAGCTGCTGTTTTTTTTATATCACACCTATGTAGCATGTTTACTTGCTCCACCGTTTATTTAGAGGGTTGTCCTTTCTGGCCTTGTAATGTCATTCTTTATCATTGTTTTACTAGTGCACACCTGAAAGCACAATCATCTGTCATCCTCCATTTGTCTCCACTGTTCCTACATTATGATTGTCATTTCTGTTCCTCTTGTCAAAGCATTGGCTACTGTGGCCCTTTGAAAACATTGCATTGGACTTGGATCCTTTCACCACCTCTAGTGATCATTGTCACAGTTTTATATTTGTATTTCCCTATGTATGAAATTCTCATTTTCTTGTACAACATTGCATACGTACCGAGGATGGAATAATTGCTCACATCTTGATATTAAAATGCCTACGACCATGCACCATATTTGAAGAACAACTCAAAATGGACCCTGACACCTTCAGTCTTGCAGGATTTCAGCGGTCATTGTAATAGTACTAGACTTGCCACCACCGGTTCCAGCCTCTCTGGAGTGCAATACATCAAGACATTACCTCTGTCTTCTGCTGAATGAAGACTGCACATTGTCAGCCAGAGCTATTTTTACAGACACTGGGCACCACCGTCTACAAGCAATCCACCACCAGGACCATGGGGGAAACCAGGTTATTTTCGGTGGAGCAGCTGTGTTTATTCTAGGAGGTGTCAGTTTTGCACTAACTTGCTAATCTGTTCCCAATAGAGCAATGCAAATATCCACACTTCTTTGAACCCACCAACAAATATGCAAAGGAAAATTCAGCTAGTCGGCAGTGGAATGGGACGACAGCGAGAGAGTAATATAGACAGTTGATATCTTCACTGTAACCTATTCTTACAGCTGGGCTTAACCTGCAGAGGCACTGCAGGGGTGTTGATTTCTACAAGAAGGAATAGCTCTTTCAGTAGTTCATCTTTTGCCTTCCAGTTCATTGTTCCTAATATGACATACAATGTACCCTGTGACAATCTCTGTTTAACTGTCTCCTTATGGGAAGTTGAAACTCTCTGGCACCATAAAGCTAACATCTAAATGAAAACTTTATTAGAGCATTGAAATGTTAAGAGCTCTATTAAAGACAATGGAGTAGCCCTTGGTTTATAATGGCTGACATAACTGACAGCACAGGTATAATGTAGGTTACTTCTCGAAGGTGGATGTAAAGATAATGTATGACACCCCCGCCCGTGCTGGGCTTTTACGAGTGGTGATGTTTTGATCAGTCTGGGCAATGGTAACAAGGTTCCTCTTCAAAGTAGCAGCAGTATTCAGAGCTACTGAGCCTTTGATTCTTCAACTGAAAAATGTTTGCTGTCTGCTTGCAGGCAATCCACCTCCTTCTCTTTCAGGTCACCATTATATGTGGCTTTTATACTCACTCACAGCATGTGGTCACATCTCAATAGAAATGGAGGTCTAGCTTCTTATCACTGCTCTAATTTTTTTCTCCTGACGAATGCACAGACCGGTCAAAGGTGAACTTGGATACCTGGAATTTGGTAGTCACTTATATTCCAAAACAGTGGTAGCTGGTGCAGACCACTTCTACTCAAAACTGATGCATTAATGAATTTTTGGGTGGGCCCAACCAAAATCTAATTGCATCTTCCTTCAAATAACATCCTCTCTCTTTGTAACAAACATCCCATAATGTTTGCAGTGTGTCTGATTCTTTGGTGATTTGAGGCATAACATACAACAACCGGGGACTGTGTTTTTCATTTAGACATCCTTCATCTAATCTCAGCTATTGCTGGGTTTCAGTTCTTGAGCTCTTCTTGTCAGATCTAACAATGAGACATCAGGTATAGGCAAGAGCCTGCCCGTTTTGTTCAGGGTAGAGCAGAGCTAGTGCCCTTGCCCCCATTTTGTTTCTGCTTCTTGCAATCCACAAGTTGACCTATCCAAAATGGCTTACCCTAGTGTGAATGAAGATTTTATGAACCCAAATCAGGCACTAAAGAACTTGGCTATACTGACCTGTGTAGGGAAGTGGGGTAAGGAGTGAGTAGTGTTAAGTAAACTAGAAGTGTCTATCTAAATGCCTATAATGTTAGCACGGCAACCTGCCTTCCTGGGGGAGATACCATTCATGAGAGACTACATGAACCATACAAGGCCGGCGGCCAAACACTACATATACAGGAGCAGGTAGAAATTTCTGTCCCCCACATTACAAGTAGCATGTCAGGCGGGGATGTGTGAACTTTAGTCACCCATGTCAAAAAGGTGGCTCCCTTGGGTAATCCCATCTGCAGGAGACTTGAGGGTTCTGCTGGAAGCAATTTATATCAAAATCATGTAGTGCGGACAATCATGCAGATACATCAGAAGTGAGGATCAGGGCAGCACCGAGCTACTGCATATATCGGAGTTCATCTAGGCACTTAGAGCAAGTCCCTTCATCAAACCCTGCAGCGCTCATAAATTGACTTTTGAATGCTCGGAGATAGATGTTGGGAACTTGTTATATTTCATTATTGGCAGGACCATCATGTGTTTGAATCTTATCTTGGAGGTAGGTGTTGAAGGACAATATTCTATTATATTGTGCAATGAAAAACTTTGCTGTAGTATGACTTGATGTAAGTGTTAGGTGGGATTTTTAAAAGTATGAGGCCTGATCTCCAAAGATCACAGTTTTACAGAACTTTGCAGAACATATGGGGTCTGTGAAATCATGTACTACACTGCTCACATCAGCGTTAAGCAACACTTTGCAAAGTGGCTGTGACAGGGCAAGCAGGGCTGTGGGGAACAGCCATTGTGAGTGGGCAGTAACAGAATGCAGAATGATGATGAAGCGTAGCCCTCCTAAGAATTCCAAAATTGTTTTTCATTAATTTCAGCTGTGGATCCGACTATTTGCAAGTGCTTTCCTTCACAATATCAGACAGTCATTCATAGCAACATTAAATTAAGTATGAAGCCGGTATCCGTAAACTGCCTTATGGTACTCTGTTTTATTATAACCCTGCTTCACGCATCAAAATGGCATCTATTCAAATTGCATTCTGTACTCAGATTACAGGAGACAGAAGTTTGATTGTGTCTGACAAATAAAACTATTGAAGCCAATAACCTGTAACGAATCACCATTTTGGCTCAAATGGCCTTTTCTTATAGAGCCCTGCTTTTTTACTGTCACAGTTCTTTCTTATTCAAATTTAACATCTTGAGAAAGAGCATGATTCTGCCTCTTCAATGGGACCTCTCATAGCCCTTTGTTAGTGACTGGCTCCAAACAAGAGGCGGCCAATGCTACGTGTGACCCCATAGTCCTCTTCCCGTATTTTTTATTAGGTCCCATTTTATTTGTTCTTGCTTGCACTGCTGCATGTAGAAAGCAACATTAATAAATAGAGGCATAATGAATGTGACTAATTGATTTTGGCAGTCAAAGACTGGCATACTTTTGTGCAACGGGGATTCTATTCAAGGAAGCTTAACTGCTGTTGAGTGGGAGCCTTAAATGTAATAATGGGCCCTCGTTTGGATTGTGTTGTGTGCGTCGAGCGCAGCACAACAAGCGAACGATGAACGCTCCAGAACTGGCGCCATGTCAGAGAAAATAATGCACTGGGTTCCGCCAGCAAGACAGCCACATCAAATTATAGGACAGCTTTTATGTCTTGAAATCACTAAATGCATTTTTAACTTCTTGGTCTGCAAACGCTATACTCTTTAAAGAAAAGGTTGGGTATGGTGGCATTGGAATACAACTTCTTGAGCGACATATGATACCTTACAGGCCTTGTTAGAGAATCCTCTGAGGACTACATAAAAAGTATCACACTTCCTCCTCTATAAACACACCTTAAATTTGACACAACTTTAAATTGCATGCTTAAACTCTAAAGTACAAATAAACAAAGGATATGTGCCTACAGTCGACCATCAATTATCGATCATATTTTATATACTGAGCTAACGCATTAAACTGAATACTTGGAATGAGTTAAGTTTTTTTGTTCATTCAGTATTTTTTTAATATGGCATAGCCCAACCAAACGTTTTGGGGAAAAAAACGGTTTAAACAAAATTAGTATATAGACACAAATGTAATTTAAATCACCAATCATATTTTTCACTTATTCTCATACCCCCACTAAGTGGACTGGCGTTAACTGAAGCGTATACATAATTCATTTTAAAATAAGATTTAACAAAAAGCTGTGGTAGTGTTAAGTTCTAATGATAACTGTAAATATGTAGATGCACTGCGTCTTGGCCTTTTTGCTTGGCAGATGCACTGGGTTTTGGCCTTTTTGCTTGGTAGATGCACTGACTTTTGGCCTTTTGCTTGGAAGATGCACTGGGTTTTGGCCTTTTTGCTTGGTAGATGCACTGGGTTTTGGCCTTTTTGGTAGGAAGATGCACTGGGTTTCGGCCTTTTTGCTTGGTAGATGCACTAGGTTTTGGCCTTTCTGCTTTGAGCTGTAGTTTGAGTTCTTCATTAAAACTGAGATCCTTAATTGTTAGTAATTCCTATTGTGACAAAAGACTTACACAACTGCAACCCATACTGGGCATCAACGTACAGAAAAGCATATTTGTGCTTTTATATTTTCAAGGGTCCATAATTTAAAGCTGGTCAATGTATTTCGTTTGATTGGGATACCAGCTTCACTTATTTGTGGAATCTTGACAGCTGTGAAGGAGGAATCTGTGATTTCCCCCCAATCGAAGTTGGTTAAAAAGTTATTTTTGGGAACACAAAATTACCTCTAGAATGCTCATAGAGGAACAGAAAGAAGTAATATGTCTGCCTCCATCTTATGCTAGCATTGTTTGAAAAATGAGTGAGTTTTCACTACATCTCATTTATTTGTTTTTACTTTTTAAGAAGCTGCACAATGAACCCACGTGCAATTTTGTTCTCCAAGTATGAAGTGGTGAAAAAGAAGCCTGGTCTGGCATTTCCCTTCAGGCTAAATCCTCAATGGCACTCTTGAAAATATCATCCCTGTGACAACGATACAGTTTGTTTTGGTTCGTTTGTTTGAACATAAAATGTTTCCTTCCGTAGTTTTGAGCCCCTCACTCGTGGCTTTTGATAAATGTAGCTATGATGAGCAGTATAATTAATTTAACTATGGCCCATTGTCTAGAAACTCAATTTACCTCTAACATATTTCAGTTTATTGTTGTTAAAGGATTCTAGGAAATGTAGTGTGACTCAGAAATTGATTTTTTGGGATATTTCTTGTTTTGAGTAGCTTGTACCTGGATCATGTTTGGTGTGCTTGGCAAACGTCTGTGACATCAACTTCAAACCCAGGTGAAGGTTGAATGTTGATTTTTCATTCATGATTGCACATCCTGAACCCAAGCTTTGAAGCGTAAGGTGAGTCCGCGGATTTGTTTGTGTTGTGATTTGCTTGGATTGTCCAAGTGAATGACAACAGCCAAGAATGTGCTGACTTATAATATGAACATGAAATGCATATTGTTTGGTATTTGGAACACACTGCAAAGAAGGGCTCCCATGCCCACCTTAAATTTTCTAAATTATTAGGTTTAGGTTGCAAAATGATGGACATAAAGACTCAAGTAGACACATTTACCAGCAGCAAATTAATATCCATCCGAAGTAAAGTCGAAATTGTACAAAAGAAGAACTAAATGATGGATAAAGTGACTGGGCTTTGTTAGAAATAGCAATACATGTTACAGAGATAGTCAGGGAACAGTCCGAGGCAAATTATTTGTAATGAAGGTCTAGAGGACTGAGTGGGTTAAAGACTCAACATCCTGGTAAGAGATCAATTAATGTATTCATTTAAAGTTTACAAAGTACATGCAGCTACTATAATTCCTATGCCCTTGTTTTCAAAAACTTGGATCCTTGCCAATCATGTATTGAGTGTAGCAAGCGTTTTACTTCACGTTTCCGCTCTTCTTTGGTTTTTTTTTTTAAAGTAATGTTGGATCACAACATTTCAAATGCGAATACCTAACTACAGCAAAGGAAAGGTTGGCCCTTTAGCAGCAGGCCTCAGGTGATGCTAATTGCGCCTTAAAATATGGAAAAATCAAGAAAACACTGTTTGCTTATGTGTTTGTTAAGCTACTAAGAGGGCTGTTGTGAAGCTTCTAAAAACGTAAAGGTATATTTTAAAGAAAGTCTTGGATTTTGACAAGACGTCTACTGGAAATGTTTGTCAACCCACTACAATACAATATCATCATTTAGTCTAATTGAGCATAAACCTTTATTTCTCTGTTGGATTAAATTGGTTCTTAAATAGGGAAACACATTTTTTTTGGCTCAAAGTTTCAGAAAAACAATGGTCATTGGCTACCCTTGTAGATGCCATCAACAGCTCTGTGAAATGCAGGACATAGCTTTAAGATTAAGTCAGTAAAAGATTCAATCCCATTCATTTGTGAGCACATTTTCCTTTTTTTATTGTTAGCACAATTATCTGTACTCCATTGAACCAAGGTTTGAGACTTGTATGACCTCCATTGTCTATTTTTGTGTTGGGCCTCACTCAAACTGATAATGGTCACACACAAATACAGGAAATAGACTTGATTAAAATGTGTACAATTAACATTGAATATGGCAATATTTAGTTTCAGTTACTTCAGTGGAAGTTCAGATTAAATTCAGTGCATCTTGCATTAGCCATACGACCTACTGGAAATAATCCAAGCTGTCTTTGACTAAGAAAACATCTAAAATGTTTAAGAAAAGTTTTTGCCTATGACTTGACCCAGGGTTTAAGGGTTGAATGTGATCCACGTAGCACCCAGCTTGACAATAATAGCTTGATTATTATACTTAGTGTACTATCTATATTTGTACTGCTTTTTCATAGGATCGAGTGCTTCAAATTTATCATACAACTCCTAGTAGCACTTGATGAAACAGCTAACCTAATAAGTAGATAAATAAATATTGCAACACTTTTTTCCTTTCCAATATCTCCCTGTTCTATGACATCCGGCCATTTTCATTTCATGGCATTCAGCACTGTCCAGACTGCCAATAGATTGGTATCCTCACAACTCTCTTTTCTGAATAAAAGAATGCTACAACACTAAACAGTGATTGCGTTAACTTTTTCAGAATGGTAAAACTGTATTTAGGTGAAATATACATATAATTTAGAGCACCTCAAAAGGAGGCCCCAAGTTTCTGATGTAACACAAACCAAGTTTAGCCATCTTAGTTTGAGAATAAAAAAACAATAAAGACATGTTGAGATGCTTGAGTTAATTTAAGCCACTGGCAATTACTCTTAAAATGTTTTAAAGTTAACAGAGAGGATAGAATGGAAAGGTGAGCTTAATGCAGGTTTACATTTTCAGCATGGAATGCACATTTATTTTACTTTGCTTGTGACGGGCACTCCTGACTTCGACCCAGTCGGGCAAAACGTAGCATTAGTTTGTTGCTGTTATTATATTTGTTAACATCAGTTTTCCAACAGTACTTTTACTAAGATTTTTCATGTACAATGCATTGTACAATTATAACTGTAATGCCTTAGCATGCACACCTCATTACTACTTTCCACTTAATGTCCCTCTCTCGCCATTGTAAAGCAAGTGGATGTATCAGCTTTTTTCTCCTCGTCTGTGTGGCACCTTCGAAGTCATTGCCTTTGCCTACAATTACAAAACCTCCTAGATGGATAGTCAGTCATTTCCAGGCAATTTGCAATTGATTTTCTACCGATAGGAATAGGGAATGAGAAGCTCTAGGTTTATTATTACATAATGTATGAGTTAAGGTTCAACACGATCATTAATTTTGCCATTACATTTTACTGAATATTTTCAGAATGCTTTGATAATGTCGGCTGAAGAGTAGCACACTGATTATATCGTTTCTGAATGTGAGCTGGTGAATTCTACATTCTGTGATCTTGAATACATGAATTTAAGCCAAAATAATTTCCATCCACTTGTGTATAATTTAAACATGTTAGAAATTCCTGTACATGCAGTTCTGCAAACAGTTCAATGTCTCTGTTGGCGACAACATACTGTCCATCCCCTTAGGTCCATCTTTGGAGGGGTTGTTGCTGTGTGGACGAAGTTTCCTGATGCATAGGCGGTAGAGGCACTCCCTTCATATGCAAATTATTTTCATGACGTTTAGCTGCCAAGCTTGAGCAATGGAAGGAAGACAAGGGGAGCTTCGTCCCATGATGCGTACTTTGTTTGGAATCCCTTGTTGACTGACAAGCCTTTTTGCCACATTGCCCAACAATGGAAAATTGGAACATGCTATTTAATTGGGCATCCTTGTAATTCTCTAAATTTCTTTTCCGAAATTTCAGGAAAATATGTAAACATACAAAATCATAAAGAAGGTGCATGAAACGTTTAGGCCTACTATATTTTCTTAGCAAGGGCATACCTTGTATAGCAAAGTTGCTCAAGGTATCTCAAGTGACTAGTTTGAGTATAAAAATGTATCTCAACTAGATATTTTCTGGTCAAACCATTGTCCCATGTGCAAAAATCAAGAGAAATTTCGTGTTATGTGAAATTTTGCACAATTCATGTAACATCAAATTTGGTAGTGTTGAAGGATTACCCCTGTGTAATGAAAATTACACACAATACTACTTATAATTTGAATTTGCAAATTCAGCAGTATCGTTCGCTGGCATCTTTATTAGGGGGATCACCAGAAAAGGTTTCAGGGGAGTGAGTGTCAACCTTTACATAAAAGAATGAAACATTGCTGTTATTGGTATTTAGACCGTTAAATGCGTCAGGTTAAGGCTTCACTAGACGTAATGGCAACAGGTGACTGGCTAATAACTGGCCATTAATTGTGAAGCTATATTTGAGAGAGAGTGTGTGAGAGATAGAACGAGAGAGACACCATGCAAAACTCATATTGGGAATCATTTTGAAGAACACAGCTTGTAGAAATATTCATGGGATAAAAGGTAATGTATAGATTTTAACGTACAAGTAAGGTATTTTTGCACGGCCATATAGCCAACATGCAGGCTGCATGCTAGGTGCATGTGTCCTCGTTGGGTTGTCACATCTGTCAAATTATTTATAATAATTAACTGTTCAGCGGATGTGTCAACCCAATCATGAAGCATGCCACCCAAATTGGTGGTTGCAGGTTTGTCATGACTTTTTATGATAATCGAGACATACCTTTATCCAGTACTAGTGGGTTCCCCAACATGTTAATTCCCTTGTGCCCACCCCTTGGTCCGGGTAGCTTTGTTTTGTTTGTTTTTAATCTGTTCTGACAGAGGCTCTAAAACAGCCGCTAAGTGGTGGTGGGTCTCAGGTGATAATTGCATTCTGCTGGCACTATTTGTCTCCACTCTATGTTTCTCCATTTCTTACTGAATCTTTCATGACTTTGAGGATGTTAATTTTAGCTTTTTTTTATTAAAGCCTGGCTTTGAACTTTAACTCTATTATCTCTTAACTGTGTCGTTGTTTCAAGTGCTGTTACCTAACATGCCCTTCACATAAATCTGTTGAATAAAATGTCTGAGTTCTTTAGGGAAAGCCACTAATCAATGAGCTAGAGCATGGGTACTCGCAAACATTTGCCCAGGGGCCACAAAATGCGGTCTGTGGTGTCACTGAGGGCCGCCTTGATGCCAGCAAGGTGGTGGTAGGGGTCCTGGGTGGGTCAGAGATTGTGTAAGGAGGTCTAAAAAAAAAAAAAAAAATGGGCAAGCATTTATTTGCAGGTTAATAAATGATTGCCCGTTGATTTAACATTTTTTTCTGAACAGCAGCTAGTGCTGCTGCTGTTTCCCAGTGAGCCGCATGTAAAGGTCAAGAGTGCCGTAAGCGGCTGCCGGGATGTACTTTGAGTGTCACTGAGGTAGAGGATACCCTTAGGGATGAGATTGCTCTATCACCCTAAGGTCCCTTTGACCAGGTCGTGTTGGAGATCAGTCACAACTCACATGACTACTTTGACACCACTCTCCCTTAACTTGCCAGGTGGGTTTGCTTACACAGATGCAATAACAAAGGTTGCAGTGGCTTAGAGCAGGCATTCTCTGGATGTTGAAGTAAAGTGTGATCCAGTGTGTTTGCTGGTTCTGGGGCAGCTGCTGGAAGAGGAGACCTTGACTGTTTCTTTCACCCCATCTGGCCCATAAAATAACCACCAATGATCAGAGCAATATTTGTTTCAGACTGATAGAGGAAACGACACTAGGGCAGCTTTTTTGCAAACACAGTGCAAATAAATGTCATTGAAAGCAGGGCGTATAATGGAAGAAATCCCAAAGATTTGAGATGGCAGCAAGAATAAATTAGGTAACAAAAACCAAAATATGTACATGAAAACTAGCATGCTAATTGCGGGTGAAAATTCAATTAATGAGCAATCTATAACTATGTCGATATTTCATTGATGTCTTCAATGTTTTAATAATATCTGTTAACATTTGCTATGATATTTATATTATTAGACCAAGGGACCCGAATTTGGTTTACATTTTGTAGCATGCTGATGTGAATGTGTTAATGAAAATGGATTATTTATTAGCCCTACAGAGTATGAGTATGTCTGAAGTATTCCTTTTATTTTTTACATTGTTTTGCACAAGTGTCGCGCATACTTTGCAGTACAGTGCCAACAAACCTATTATTTGCTTTTCCGATTCTTTGGGGAAGGCTTTTGTACACATTTAAGTCCCTCGTTCTCCTTTAATTTCAAAGGTTTTTTCCGCTGTTCTCTATTGTTGATGGCTTTTTGTCAGCATGGCACCACCTCTCCTGGTATGTTATTTGGAACCGGGTGCATGCTACACCTTTTCATTTCCACAGGGATAGGACCAGATGGAGGAATTTGATTATCCAGCAGTAGAGGACCAACTGTTCAGTTGGATACAGAACCGGGAGAAAAGGGTTGAAGAGATCTAAAATGGCTGTCGTCTGTGAAGCCAACACTTTCCGATGGGAACCACGCAGGCACTGAGGTGTAGTAACGCAGACTCGCTTCCAAGTACCAGCTGGGGCTTTCAGGAGCTGCTATCCCCACAGCAGACACTCAGCAGGCTCCGAGCAGCTTGACTTCGCCATATGTGGAACTTTTTTTATTCTCCACCGCCCTCCCCGGAGAGACGGGCCACAGGGACGACGGAGGCAGGTGAATTGCTCTTAATGCAGAGCTCTAAATCACTAGGTTAACATGAGAAGCCTGGAGAGCGGAAATGGATCTGCCGAAGACCGGCTCGCGCTCTCTTAACCTTGGTGCTGTTCCGAGGACCAGCAAAGATGCGGCATAATGTTTCATTAGAAGCTTTCCCCTTGTGCGCATCCTCTTTTAATGCAAGCGACCTTTTAATCCCTCCACATATTTTCGAAATGCTTTTAAAGCTACTCTGTACCTCGGATTTCTAAGAGTGACGTTTTTTTCCTTTAATCGCGCGCAGTGGCGTTTTAATGTATGTAATGAGGGAGCTGGTGGGCTGCAGAGCAGTTTGTGATTTGCGCGGATGCAGGGAGAGGCTCGCCTTTCCGTGGAACGCGCAGCTACCCCGAGTTTGACATACGGGGCACGAAGCCACAGCCGAGGTGCAGCGAGTCCAGTTGGTGTCATAAATTAACAGTCCCGGCGTCTCCCTCAGTATTTGTTTAATGGCACCAGCAAGGCACGTGGCACTCAGCCGGCCGCGTGAATCTGTAATATTTGAGAATACTGCGAGCTGGCACTAAAGATTAATCTCCAAGATGTGGAAACGAAAGGTTCCTCACTGAGAGGCCATTGCGTGGTTGCCAAAGACACGAGTCTTAGCAATCTGTCTTCTTTCTATTTGTATCGAAGAAAAAAAAACTCTGTGATTTCTTGCTAAACTAACCACTGCTGCTTTGTTATTTGATGCTGGCCGCTGGCAGTGTATGCTGTCACTTGGAATGCGTTTTTTATCCATCCGATGCATTAACACCATTTACTTGGGATTGTAATTCAGTTCATTATTGCCGCATCCCCAAGGCGGTTCATGAAAACACAAGCGATAGCCAGGTCTTCCAACCATTTCGGGCCAGAGGAAAGCGCCCATGCAGATGGAAATAGTAAACATTTTTGGTTTCTGGGATTGGAGCTGTTCTCCCTGGCATGCAAGCGCCCCAGTATGTGCTGATCCAAGACCGGCAGGGCAACAGAATGAAGCATTTCTTCAGTGAGCATCACTCTAGTAAAATACACTCTCTGCTGAGAAAAGACAAGATTTTATTTCAAATCTTTATTATGTAATATTTGGGCCCTTGAGTTGCACGTGGTGGGTCCTGTTCTTTTTTTTTTAAGGAACCTGATGTATTCTTCATTACATTTTGACCCAGAGCCTGAGAGGGCAAGATTAAAAGAGAGAACAAAGGAGAAAGCGAAAGAGAGGAAAATAGCGACCAAAGAAGAAAGCAAAGAAAAATAACCTGTCATAGTGAAGAAGCTTGGGGTGTTGGAGCCATGGCATTCAGCAACTCCAGCATTCAACAGTACCGGAAAAAAATGTAGGCCCCCCGCACGTTTTTTTCATTTTTATAGCAAGCAATAGTTGCTAACTTATGTTGTGAACAGTAACAGCTGAGTGAGCTAAAGGATCGTGCCTGACAAATATGTTGATCTGAAGGTCACACTTTTTGATTCCAGCACGATTAATTCTTGCTTTCATCCCTCTGAGGCCAGTTGGTAAACTGAGTGCAGTTAAGCCGGGCAGTAGTAAAAATGTTACTTGCAGTGCTCTGAAACACCAGATGTGTATAAAGTGCCAATTTAAAACGTCATTATGATTGAAAGCTGGCCTTCAATATCGGTGGTTTGTAGATCTAGCTAACACATGGGCAACACCCTACACAGGTAGGAGAGGTGTTAACCTCTTCGACGCCGATGACGGAACAGTTCCGTCATGCACGCCGGTTGGGCTGTGCTTATGACGGAACCGTTCCGTCATGGCCCCGCCCGCGCTCAGAACTTTCAGCACTGCGCGGGAATCCGCGCAGCGCTGAAGAGGTTAAAGGCACTTTAGAATAAGGAAGTGCATGGTTCCAATCCCTGAGACAAGTCTACTAATATTCTACATCCAGCCAGGGGTTCTGCACATTGGCAGAACCACAATCTGTGTCTTTATGTTCATAACAATGATTTAGGGATGTTCATCCATGTTTGACCACGGCTCAACCCTAATTTGAAAGTACATTTCACATATGTTTTTAAAGGTCGGGGGGGGGGGGCTCAAGAATTTTTTTTCCCCTAAAGTATTTATCCGACAGCGGGTGGAAAAAGGGTAAAGACCCAGCATATTAATTGTAAACAGGACAGGGATCTTGTCTCCTCTCAGAGCAGTAAATGTGCTGTAAATTGTGAGACTCACAAATGAATCTTTTTGGCCCAGAGGCTTTTCTGAAGTTTGAGCATTCGAAATTGTCAAGGATACCCATAATGGTAAAATATTTTATGAACACTCACTGTTGTACACTTGTTCATCACTGTTGTCCAACACCCACATGTGTATGGCATCGCCAATATTGGGCAAAGTGCCGAATACACAATTGTGTTTTTCTTAGAAATATTTTTGTTGTATTTATTTAGGAGTTTATTTTCATAATATGTTTGTTTCATTTTTATTGCAATTCACATAATAGTCATTTGCCCTCCAGTCTGCTAACACCTCACCCTGTACCATGGTCTATTTCTATACACCTAAGAATACACTTTGATTAATATTAAAGTAGAGTGTGCAAACCTTTGCTTTGCTCTACCATTTATGCTTTGCACCTCACTGAGCCCTTTTTCAAGGAAGAAGAAGGGACTGTAGTTGACTGTATCTCTAGAAACCACGGTCCTCTTTACACACAGTGACTCCAAGGCATGTGGCCCCTTTCCTGCACATCTGGAGCACTGTAGTGTTACCAAAGAAGGTAAGGACTCTTCTGTCATACATATAGACACAGTGCACCTATAGCGCAGGTGTTATCTTCAGGGTTTGTTCCCTCATTAGCATGGTGACGTGGCTACAATCAAATGAGAAAACATATTTATCATACAGTAATTGTTCTTGTAGCACATACATCATCATTGGTGTTTGCAAATTAGTTTGCCTTTGTGATGGCACCCTTTTCTGGACGAGGACACAGAGGCAAACATGCTGTCAGAAGGTGTTTTGTGCGCCACAAAAAGGCTCCCAAGAGGGAAAGTGGGTCTCATTCATCCCCCAGACATCCCCTGAAGGTGGGCACAGTCATTTACTGCACTCGCCTGCACAGCTATCACTATCCCTCATTTGAAGTGCAGATGGATGCCACCTGCACTGAGAGAGACAGACTGCATAAAACAAGTGGTCCGTCATTCACTAATGCATTGCCCTTAGGACAGTGTGTGTTTGCAGCTGCCCTTCAGGACAGTGCGTGATTCATAATAGAGTTCACTATCCCTGTTTATGAGTGGTGCAGCTTTAAACAGGTTCTGTAATAATATACCATGTAATTTAGATATCCATCGTCTATAAAAACTCAGATTGGCCCTCTAAAGTGACCGATGTTCACAATTCTGACATGGAGACTTTGTTTCACAGCCATGTCTCTGTGGGATTAAGATGTATGCTAATTTTGATAATTTCTTTTGTGTCTGATATACATCTGCTTCACTCCCAACTGGTCAACTGTGATTACTGCTCCCGCTAGAGTGGGAGCACCACATTGCACTCCTCTGTTTCAAAGGTGACAGTATCATCATGGCAGGGGCAATGTGGGAGTCTGCAGGCAAAGAACTGGTAAACCGCTTGAGAATAGTGCTGCAGGGTGCAAACATGAGTCAACATACATGTGGACAAGGTAAGTGGTCAGCTATGTTACAGGTGACCTTTTAAGAAGTTGCTGGCCACAACTGAGGAAGTACAACTCTCTTTATTCTGGACCCATAGGATACCACCTGTCCACCTCCTCTCAAGTCACCAACAACTTTGCTCAGCCCTCCAGACCTCCACCTCTAGGCAAAGATAAACAACTCTTCTCTGAAATATAACATTCTGATACCATTAATCAAGCCTCCAACAGAAACAGAACGCTCCTCAAGACACTCAGGACTGCATCACTACTCCCTCCCGCCAGACCCACCTATTCCTCATTCCACAGAAAACTGCAATGCCACTTCTTCAGTGAAAAAATACAGAAGATCCAACAGCACACACTTGACACCAAGCCTGTTTCTTTTCTTCCACCCAACACTTCCCATAGAATCCTACAATGGTCTACCCTCAAAGACTTCGCTCTCCAGATCTCGCTGACATACTCAACTCCCTTAAAGCCACTCCTTATGAAGATGAAGGCTTATCATCATCCTACATCAAAGTTCTCTCTGGGGATGTTCTATTATCCCTCCTCACCATTGTTAAGAGCTCCTTCTCTCATGGTATCTTCCCAGAAGCTTTCAAGACAGGTCAGTTCATCCATCTTCTTTAGGAACTTACTATACCCAGATGACCTCGCTACCTACCAGCTGATCACTCACTTGCCATTAATCTGCAGCATTATTTAAAAACAGTCTATATTCAACTCCAAGACCTCATCATTACTAACCATCTCATGCACAACCATTAGTCTGGTTTCAGATCAAGCTGCAGCAAGGTGACTGGAACCTAACACAATACCCTTTGGACAACAGATGATGACCCTTTCCTCCTGATTTTGCTGGACCTCTCAGCTGCTTTTGACGCAGTTGAGCATGTCACCATCTTACACACCATGGAGTCTTTAATGGGACTCACGGGCAATATCCTTCACTGGTTCTCCTCCTTTCTTTCCAACCAACACCAGGTTCTTTACATGGGTACATCCAGGTCACAAAAGAACCCTACCACTAATTGAGTCTCCCAGGGCCCCATTCTGTCTCCTGTCACTGTCAACCATCTTCAACCTACACAAAGAGCCTCTTGGTTCTCTATTCACAGATAACAGCATTAAGATTCATTAATATGCAGATGATACACAACTCTACTTGAAACTCTCCTCTGCTTCAGACGTCCAATGCCTCAAACACTACTTGTATCTCCTCAAAATCTGGATGTCCAGAGCCTACCTGATGGCCAACGTGACCAAGACAGAATTCCTGTTATCTGTCTAGAACAATAATGAAGTTACAGCACAAACCTGTCTCAATGACATGGACATTGATGGCTACAGACCCCAACTTTCACTGAATTTCAAGTCATCTGGATTCACCCTGGACACCAACTTCACCCTCATTTTGAAGGGAAAAAAAAGCAAAGATGGCCTGGTATCAGCTCTCTCCTCTAAACAAAGTGAAAACCGTTTCTTCCAGAATGCGACTTCAGAAGTGCTGTTCAGCCACTCGTACCCTTGCATCTGGATGGTGGTAGTGCCCTGCTTTATTGCCTCCCAGACTCCATACTGGCATCCCGTAGGGCTATCCTACATGCTGCAGCGAGTCTCACCCAGGCCCTGAACAAATATATGCACATAACCCCCACCCTGATAGAACTGCATTGAATCCCCTTGCTGGCATGTAGCATCTTCAAACGTTATCCCAACCAGCACCCCCACTTATCTTGGAGTCATGCTCACCATCTCTGGTGCATCTTGTCACACCCGCAGCCAGGACACCATCCAACTGCAAACTAAGAAGTGTAAAGAAAGAAAAAAACAAGACAGCAGGCCTTTTCTATCCATGAACCCAGGATCTCAAACAGGATTCTCTGTATCTATCAAGACTGCCCCAACACTGTTGCACTTCAGGAAAGAGATGAAGACTCACTTCTCTAAAGAATACTTCATCACAATGCAGTAACCATCCACAACCCAGCTTCCTCTACTTTTACTCATTGACTTTACAGTTATCTTTGAGCATGTGCAGCTCTTTGCTGCCTTTTGGCTATGTTTGCCACACACATATATACATACAACATACTTAAGTAAACACTTACTTAGAAACTCCATGATATTTACACATCAATCAATCAATCATAACATTTGTAAAGCGCACTACACACCCGTGAGGGTCTCAAGGCGCTGGGGGGGGGAACACTGCTACTGTTCGAAGAGCCAGGTCTTGAGAAGTCTCCTGAAGGTTAGAAGGTCTTCGGTCTGCCACAGGCAGATGGGGAGGGTGTTCCATGTCTTGGCGGCGAGGTGGGAGAATGATCTGCCGCCGCCGGTCACCCTTCGGATGCGGGGATGGTGGCGAGGGCACTGTCAGCGGAACGGAGCTGGCGGGTGGGGGTGTAGAGGCTGAGTCGGCTGTTGAGGTACACTGGTCCGGTGTTGTGGAGTGCCTTGTGTGCGCGGGTGAGGAGTTTGAAGGTTATCCTCTTGCTGACAGGGAGCCAGTGCAGGTCTCTCAGGTGGGGTGTGATGTGGCTGTGGTGAGGGATGTCGAGGATCAGGCGTGCGGAGGCGTTCTGGATGCGTTGAAGCCATTTCAGGAGTTTGGCCGGGGCTCCTGCGTAGAGTGCCTTTCTGTAGTCCAGTCTACTGCTGACGAGGGCCTGGGTGACCATCCTTCTCGTTTCGGTGGGGATCCACTTGAAGATCCTGCGAAGCATGCGGAGGGTGTTGAAGCAGGAGGAGGAGACGGCGTTGACTTGCTTCATCATAGAAAGGGTAAAGTCGAGGATGACCCCTAGGTTGCGTGCGTGGTCGGTGGGTGTAGGGGGTGCTGCTAGTGCAGTCAGCCACCAGGAGTCGTCCCAGGCTGAGGGGGTGGATCCGAGGATGAGGACCTCCGTCTTGTCCGAGTTCAGCTTCAGTCGGCTGTTCCTCATCCAGTTGGCGACGGCCTTCATTCCTTCGTGGAGGTTGGTTTTGGCGTTGTGGGTGTCTTTGGTGAGGGAGAGGATCAGCTGGGTGTTGTCACCATAGGAGATGATGTTGAGGTTGTGCCATCGTGCGACGTGGGTGAGCAGAGCCATATAGATGTTGAACAACGTTGGGCTAAGGGATGAGCCTTGGAGTACGCCACAGAGGATCCCGGTGGCTTCAAAGCGGAAGGGGGGAGGCGGACGCTCTGTGTTCTGCTGGAGAGGAAGGAGGTGGTCCATACCAGGGCCTTCTCTTGGATTCCAACGTCGTAGAGGTGTGTTCGTAGTGTGTGGTGGCAGACCGTGTCGAAGGCGGCTGACAGGTCCAGGAGGATATAGGCCACGGTTTCTCCGTTATCAAGCAGGGTGCTGATGTCATCTGTGGCGGCGATGAGGGCAGTTTTGGTGCTGTGGTTGCTGCGGAACCTGGACTGGGATGGGTCCAGGATTCTGTTCTCCTCGAGGAAGCTGGTCAGTTGTTAGTTGACGGCCTTTTCGATGACCTCCGCCGGGAACAGGAGCAGGGAGATGGGTCGGAAGTTCTTGAGGTCCTCGGGGTCCGCCTTGGGTTTCTTGAGTAAGGCGTTTATCTCTGCGTGCTTCCAGCTCCCCGGGAAGGTCACTGTCTCGAAGGAGATGTTGATGGTTTTCTGGAGATGTGTTGCGATGGTGCTCCTGGCTTTGTTGAAGAAGTGGTGCGGGCAGGGGTCTTCCGGGGATCCGGAGTGGATGGTGGTCATGATCTTGATGGTGTCGTCGTCGTTGATGTTGGTCCAGGAGAGCAGGCGGTTGGGACGGGTGGTGGTCGTGGGAGAGGGGGTCTCAGTGGTTGCCGGGGTGGTGACTGCGTCGAATCTGTTGTGGATGTCTGCGATCTTGCGATGGAAGAAGGTGGCCAGCGAGTAGCACAGGTCTTGTGAAGGTGGGATGTCGTTGGTGTTGGAGCTGGGGTTAGAGAGTTCCTTCACGATGTTGAAGAGCTCTTTGCTGTTGTGTGCGTTGTTGTCTAGGCGGTCTTTGAAGAAGGTCCTTTTGGAGGATCTGATGAGGTGGTGGTGTCTGCGGGTGGCATTCTTGTGGGCTGTGTAGCTTTCCGGTGTTTGTTCACGGATCCAGTTTTTTTCGAGTTTTCGGCAGGTGCGCTTGGATGCCTGGAGGTCTTCGGTGAACCAGCTGGCGTTCTTGCTGGTGTGGGTGTTGGAGGGCTTCTTGAGCGGGGCGAGGGTGTTGGCGCAGTCGTTGATCCACTGTCTGAGGTTATGGGCTGTGGCGTCGAGGTCGGTCCGGTCTGCGGGTGGGCTCTGGACAAAACAATAAACACATTCCA